>NC_081407.1:574754789-575354789 GCF_030272615.1 Cryptomeria japonica | reverse complement strand
GATAATTAAATCCAATACAATGTACTCCTCAACATAGCATCCCTAATGCTTGGTTCAGTACCGATTTAAGCTTAGATAGATACCTTAACCACAAACCTTCGCTATCACTAAATCACCTCATACAATAATCTCCTCAAATAAAATATTCTCTATTACATATTCATTCCCATGTCCATTCATTACATTACCAAAATGACTTTTGAGATCTTATACTTATTTGAGTCTTTACAATATATCAAGTTGGCTTACAAAAGATAATTACATTACAATACAATAGACAAAAGTTTATTCCATGTCCGCCTAAGTGTCGGTATGCTTTGTTGTCAGTGTGATCTGAATGTCGGTGTAAGCGTCTGCCGATGTCGGTGCCAGTGTATAACCTATTACTGGTGATCCTGTAGAACCTAATACCATTTGGTTGCTATCAATGATAACATCAACCATTCTCATATGAGTGTATAATGTCAACAAAGGAAACCACAATGGGAATTACACTCACAACATGAAGAACTAATTACAATATTTAGGCTCGAGGCTGAGGAGCTCATGACCCTGAAAGCAATTGTATGACTAAAGCACACTACCTTAGGGAAAGATACAAGAGTGCACCAACTGCCAAAAGGACCACACCTTCTTTCAGTAGGTAAAAAGAGTCAAATGAACTAAAATGAACAAGTTCTCTTGATCTTAAAATTATCCTTGAATCATTGTTTCATGTGACCAATTTTACGGAAAACATATCTAACCATAAACACTATCTCAACTGTTTGTTCAACCATCTTTCAAAATTCTGTAATATCAAATATGCTTGTGCATCAGTCTGATTTAGTTCATATATGTATTCTTGCCTGAACTTGGCTCATGATACTCCTATATCATGATCCTATAATCATTCAAGCCTAAATATTTTAACACTAATCCATAGATATATTTTTGTTGTCCTAGATAAGCTCTTTGGGTTCAAAACATTTCCCAAGTCACTTCAATATAATTTGATAATAAATTTTAATGCTAGCTAATGCTTACAACAACAACAATAGTTGATTACCTAAATCTATTTTCAATATGAGCTCATATCTATTTCTAGAATATAGATGTACCAATAGGTGGTTATAACTATATTCTTACAATAAAGAAAATTTGAATGTAATAAAATAGATATGCTCTAATATACATAAAGGGATTCAACAATTATTACAATCTAGTGAATGAATATAAAAATAAATCATGAAAAAAGGGATTTAAAATAATAATCGGTTTTATTTGTATTGTTTCAATGACTATTAGTGAGTGTACGTACAATGAGTGTTAAAAGTAGACCCTTCATTATTATTGATCCACCAATATTCCTAGTTGTTATTTATATAATTTTATGTAGATTAATATTCACTAAGCATTTGAAAAAAATAATTCTACTTATCATTGAATTTAGTTTGTAATATTTTATATGTGATTTTATTTATTTTATTTTGCATACATCTACATGGTAGTTAGAATGTCTTCTCTCCATGCCTATGTATAGATTTGTAGAATACTAGAAATGGTTGTAGTTTTAGGTTTTACACTTGCTCATCTTGAGATCTTGACATGTGATGCAATCGTATCTCTTCAAGTATTTCTTCTAAATAGTTAAAAAGTTTGTGTAATTGGGCTTATTATCTTTTGATTGCATTTTCTTGAAAGCTTTTAAAGTTGTTTAAATAAAATTCATTTTGTCTATATCATGTGATCATGACGGCCATTAAAATTTACATACATGTCCCTACTGGTGCACATGAACACCAAATGGATGCTATTTAAATCCAATGGTAAAATATATATTCATGTGCTTTTTTGTTATCTTTTTGGTCCACTTCATTTAGAGTGTCATTTACATAGGAGAAATTTACAACTAACATATTCTTGTATGAATTCAATTCATGGCATTCTATATAAGGATTTCATCAAGATTCATCTCTACATATTGATATTAGTCCCTAGAGCCTCAATTCATCTCCCTATATCAAATTTATGGTTATGTAATTGAGCTGGATTCTTTTCATAATAACTAATCTAAAACCTAATTTAAAAAAATTTTAATGCAAGATTATTCACATGCATTTATTCATATTAGCCATTGTGACCTCTTCTAGTGCATGTTGGTGTTGATTTAAATGTTTTATTTTATTGCATTAAAATTCAGTCATTGATTCATTTGACATCATGTTTGAATTGTTGGACAATTTATATAAGTGGAAGATAACTGAGAAGGCAGGGGGGTGGTTGAATCAGCTGTCATAGATTACCGGAAGCATTATCAATTTATACATTAATACTGGAACCCAAAACAATAATACTAGAATAGTAGTTAATCTAATTAAGCATAATAAATAATCATAGAATAAAATCCATTTACACAACACCAAGATTTACATGTGGAAAGCCTACTAAAGGGAAAACCATGGTGGGAGTCCTACCCACAATCAGATAATACTTTTGTAGTAAGTATGTGAATTACAATGAATGGTCCTGCACTTGCAGGAAGGCCAATAGCCTAGAGCACATTTCTCATCACAAAAGGAGTCTCACCAACTACATACAAATCTAGACTACAGTCTGGAGAAGTGTTGAACTGCAAAATATAGCATCTCCTATGCCAAAGTACAATTTCAGTTAAATCTCAATACCGGAGGACTAAATCCTCATACACCCAATTCAATCTTCAATGATCAATCAACTCCTCTGCCTGAATGATATTACATTATTCACACATTACATTCCTTGACCATGACCTCTTACATTAACCATGATGATCTACAATGAGATCTTATATCCATATATACAAACCCTTGACCATAAACAATCAGGTTGGCCACTAGAGAATAAACCAATTACATAATTACAAACCATGTCAGTCTTAGGCCAAAAAAATAATATCCAACACATAAGAAATCCCAGAAATACAATAATATGTCCTATCCACACGTTACATCAATTCCGATCCATAACCTAGATTAACTGGGACCAAGTATAGGTCCACACGCTTCAGCAATGATCTCCAATCACCAAGTCTCAAACAAGATCACCAAGGACATCCTAAAACTCCATCAGAAGCTGCACCAACATTACTTAGGCAATTCATCAAAGATCTCCACCAAGAAGTATCACCAAGGACATCCTAAAACTCCATCAGAAGCTACACCAACATTACTTAGGCAATTCATCAAAGATCTCCACCAAGAAGCTCTGTTGGTGAAACCCTCGCCAGAACCAGAAACCAAGCATCTCAGCAAGCAGGAGAACATCCAAACACCAAACCAAAACAAACTAACCAAATATGTGTGGGTAAAAGTACAAAGCCGTGTCACACTTTTATAAAAGAAATGGTCAATGCTGATTCAACTTTTTAAATTAAATCAATAGAAAGTGAAATACATGTTTTGAATTTTGAAATGATGTAAACTAATAAAATTAATATTCTTGTGTCTATTTTATGTTTGTAATTCTAATAAAAATTTAAAAATTATTTGACTGTAGTTTTTTATAAAGTAAACACTATAATTTAGTTGTTGAAAAAATGCTGAAATTGAAATTACACAATAAATTTTACTTTTTTTTCTTGATTTTTTCTTTTTATATTTATAAATTGAAACTTTAGTGCATGGATATATTTTTTACTATTTTTTATTAATACATATTTTTCAATAAATTGGAAAACTTGCATGTGCTGAAATATAACGCTTTTCAATTCCCACCAACTTTTTTCTTAATTATTTATCCATATTAGAAAAGAATTATATCATCTTGACATAGATTCTTTTCTCTACTCCATCATAATTTTTTCAATTTTTTTAATAAATTTTAGTATTTTTCCTTGACAAGATAATCAACCTTATATTTTAGTGTTGATGACCTAATTTCAATAGAAAAAAATATAAAATATAAAAACTAATTGTAATATTAAAAGGTATATATTTTGGAAAATTCAATTATAGATCTATAAAAGGGTGTTTTTACATTTCAAAAAAATAAATTATTTATAAGAGTAAGAATTGTTCAAACATCGAGTTTTACTTTTTTTTGTAATTAGACCAAAAGTAGTATAAACTATACAATTAGTAGACACTTCCAATTGGAAAAGTTGTGGCCCATTTATAACTTAGCTATAATGAATCTATATAGACCATATGTTTGACAAAAAATATTTTTTAATTATAATTACTTAAATTCACTTGTGCTGATAAGTTAGCTTGAAATGTGACACAATTTTGTACTTTTACCCGAGTATAAGCATCATGACCAAGCCAACTCCATCATCAGATCATACCGAAGCCTGTCAGATCCAAGTTAACTAGAAACCACTCCACCTACCAGGACCAGAAGGGTGTCGGTAAAGCATCCGAATAGATAGTGTTGACATCAATGAAATAACATTAATGCAACACATAATCAATTCCACCAAATGGCCAACAATCTCCCCCTTTGGCATTGATGGCAACGCTAGATGTAAAAACCATCTAAGTACCAAGAAATTCCAAACAAGTCTCCCCTTGTGGAAGACAGCCAAGGATCTCCTATAGATATTTTTAAATATTAATATCTTTTCTCCTTTGAATAATATCTCCATAAAGCTCTGAATTTCTCTTTAACTTTTTTACATCAATATCACTCCCCCTTTGACATCAATTCTATAAATCTGACCAAAATATCAAAGCATAAACCTTTGAATCACAAAAGCTAACTACTCTCCCTGAGCAGTAGCATCCCACATCACTGATAGAATGAATAGTATTTCTGATAATGCATGTCGGACTGATGCATAACCACATTAATCGAGTCTCTACCGGAGGGGTAGAAAACCCTAATTTGTCTCTCAGGTACTCAAATGATTCCTTGGATAAAGTTTTAGTGAAAATATCTACAGTCTGTTATTTAGTGCTCACATAAACCAATTTAAATTCATTTGCTTCCACCTTCTCCTTCAAAAAGTTATACTTGATAGATATGTGCTTTGTCTTAGAATAAAATACCAGATTCTTTGATATATCAATAGCAGTAGATTTATCAAAGTGAATAAGTACTAGTGCATCATAATCCAATTTTATATCCTTCAACATTTGCTTCATCCATAAAACTTGTGTACAGTTAGTAGCAGCAACAACACACTTCGGTTCAATAATAGATAGAGAAGTACATGATTATTTCTTGCTGATACATGAAACCAACTTCTTCACAAGAAAGAAAGCTCCACCGGAAGTAATTTTTCGTCATCAACATCTTGAGCCCAATCAACATCTGTATATGCATATAAAGTCAAGTTATCATCCTTGGGGTATCATAAGCTGTATTCTGATGTACCTTGCAAGTATCTAAAAAATCCTTTTCACCACTATCTCATGATTTTCTCTAAGATCACTCTAAAATATTGAAACAATACAAACAACATTCATAATGTCTGGTCTAGTCTGAGTCAAATAAAGAAGACCTTCAATCATAGATTTGTAGCTTGTAGGATTTACCAGTGCAGAAACATCTTTTCTTGTCAATTTACCACTTGTAACCATAGGTGTACTTACTATTGGCAAATGCACACTCCAATGAGAAATTGTAGGTGATTGAAGGTATTTTCATTGATGGCAACCTTGCAATCATGTGATACCGACACCCTAGCCAATAGGAATTTTATGTATTTATATTTTGTAATTAATTGTAAAATATTTTGTAAGCTGACATGGCAGATTGTAATATGACTCATATATGTATGAGATCATTGTAGATCATTTAAGTGATAAGGATATAGGATGCAAAATACACAGACCTAATATGCGAATTATTGGTTAAGGGTTTATGTTGTAGCAGAGCTTAAACCGGTACTGAATCTAGCATAGAAGATGTTGATCTAAAGCAGTACAAGACATTGGATTAGTATAATCTATTTTTGTAAGTCAGTGAGATTTCTTTTGTAATTGAGCAGTGAGCTCTAGGCACTTGGCCTTCCTGCATGTGTAGGCCCCTATTGTAAGAGTAATATTCCCTTATTGGCCAGTACGCGAATATTGTGGGTCACAAATCCCACCGAGGTTTTTCCCACACTGAGTTTCCTCGTTAAAATACTGTGTTATGGTGTGCTTCTCATGTTGTTGTTATTATTCTTATTTATTGCATTATTTCTTGTTTATCGGTACTCAGTTTTAATATGCTTTTCATGTTTTAAATCAAGTAATTTGATATACCGATTAGATACTGATTCACCCCCCCTCTCAGTATCTTTGGGAATTGTAAAAATTTGTATCGGAGCTTGGTCCTCTATTTTCAAAAGCCTAACAACTTGAGGAAGATCTTGTCACCGGTAGAGATGGAAAACTTGAGAAAGAAATTGGAAACAACTCTTACAGACTATGATGCAGAAAAAGTGAAGAATATCAAACATGAGGATGATCTGAAGGCTGCTCAGGATATTATTCAGGCACTTCAAGAGAATTTTTCTATTGCAAGGAACAAGAGGAGAGAACTTTGTGAAAAGATGCAGAATGAGGAAAATGAAAATGAAACTCTTAATGATCTGGTAAACAAGCTAAGACAGGAAATCAATACAACTAAGAATGAGATGTAGGATATGACTATGAGATTCTGTAAAGAAATTGAAGACAGGAAGAAGAATGAAGAAGACTTGGTTAGAAGACTAAATGATGCTGGAAATGAAAACACAAGACTCAGTCATGAAAATGATATGTTGAAGATAGATCTTACGCACACACAAAATGATAGAACTGAACTCATGAGACAGAAAGGAATCTTGGAAAATGAACTGACTGTTGCAAATCAACACAAGGAGAAATTCTAGAAAAGTTTAGAAGAACTTGGTGACATGCTGAAGAATCAGAAACCTAATGGTGATACAAATGGCCTTGGCTTTGAAGTTGGCGAAAGCTCCGGTACTGCAAACAATCATGATCATAGCAAACTGGTAAGACAACCTACTGCTTACAAATTTAATGGCAAATGCTTTAACTGTAACAAGTATGGTCATAGAGAAAATCAGTGTAGATCTAGAAATCATCAGAATATTAATACACCCATCGGTCAATGTTCTAAATACAACAAAGTTGGTCATAATTCAGAGAATTACAAAATGAATGTAAGACGTTATATTTGTGGATGATTTGGACACTTATCTAATAAATGCAGAACACATACCGACATAAGATATGGGAAAGCTATTCAGAAGAACAATGTGACTTATTATGCCTGTAACAAAATTGGACATATTGGCAAATAAAAAAGGTCCTAGTTTGAAAAGTAAAGAAAAGGTTGAAGAGTCTCAAAACAATGGATCAGAAAATTAGATATGAATGTTGATGGGAATACTCCTCCACTGGTAGAACAGAGTAACACTCCACCGGTAGGAGACTCTTCATCTAACTGAAGAAAAATCCTTTAGGGGTTTATCAACAAAATGAAAAGCATGCTATTATTCCCTTGGTTGATGGTGAGAAGTTGAAATTACTTCTATACCAGCAGATGAGTTAAGTTGTGACTTAACCGGTGATCATTAAATATGGTAGTTGGAGAAAATAACATTATAAAGCAAATGTTTTGGCTCCTTTTTCATTCACTGAGCATTCAAAGTTTTGAGAGCACAAAAATTCTTGAGCGAAGGCATTCTAAGTGAAGAAGTGAAGCAATCCATCAAAGCATTCATCCCTAAGGCAGATTGAGGTATTTATAGCTATGACATCTTCATCCACTCTTGAATTTATTGCAAACCCTACTATTGTTGAGGTTATTAAGCGCCCTAGACCCATTTTCAAACTGGTTCCCAAAATTGCAAAGAAAGATGATAGCATAGGTGCATTTTCTCAAATTCCTAAGGGAGTAGTATATGTTGAAGACCCTAGGATGTATATATATTGTCATATTGAGGAACTAGGTGATGATGAGATTAAGAATATGTATAAGTCTGTGATTTGTGATGAGTCTGGAAATGTCAAGCCAGAACACAAAATAGTGGAAACCTTAGGTTTTACTGAAATTCTTAGTATCTCAGAGTTTCCCAAGGATATCATAAGGATTGTGTTAAGCAGAGTACATGGTGAATTTTTCCGTTTGGATTCAATCCATAAAATCACAAAAGAAGCAATAAAAGTTGTAATAGGGTTACCTCCCATCGGTAACAGACCTGACAAAACAAAGAAGGTCTCAAATGACATAGTGATGAACCTAACAGGTGCAACATTTGATAAAAGGTCTATAAGGGTAAATGATGTAAAAGACATCAATGTCATATTTATCAGTATGATCTTAGGTTATAAGGCTACTCATGCAAATAGGTTAAACTCAGTTTCTATCCTATGTATCAAAAGTGCCTATGATATGGTCAATGATAATGCAATAATAGATATATGTGAATGGCTTAAAGATGAGTTGATAGACAATTTGGGAAAGATTAAAAGAGATAAGAAAGGAACATTCAGATTTGGAAACTTACTTGTTTGTTTGATGATGTACATAACCAAACAAGTACCTGGTATTGGTGCTAGAGAGTTTGGCTTTGACATACCGGTAGGAAAACAATTGTTAGATTTACTAAACAATATGGGAGAGAATCGGGAGAAAAACCTAAATGAGTATTTTCAAGAATTAAAGGCTCGAATGAAAACTAGAGTAAGATTGTCACAAGCTATTATGGATAAGTATCAGAAAGAAATCTGTTTTGTGATCAAGAAAGATGAAATCTGGATGGAGGCAGTTATCCCTAGAACTGTTTGGGTAACTGAAATGGGCTATGAAATAGATGACAACATCATAGAAACTTATGCAAAATCCCTCCTTGAAGCTCCAAAGGAATCGGAAGAGAAAGTGTTTGGTAGTGCTGAAACAATAGAAAGTACTATTCAATCTAGGAAAAGGGTTAAGAAAGTCGAAGCAACTGTAAGAAAAGGAACCCAACATGCAAAGGCAATCAAGGAAGATGTTTTGAGAGAAACTGGTATAAGTGAAAGTGAGTTGGAAGCACCTCAACTGGAAACTCATCTTTCACCGGTTGGAACTTCTACTGAGAGTGATATACCGATAGTATTTAAAAGGGTAGAATGGAAAAAAAACCTACACTGGTACCCTCTCCTACACCAAAAAGAACCAGACAAAAACAACAAGCAATAAGGCCTCCAGCAAAGAAAATGACTCCTAAGAAGAAGAAGGTAAAATAAGATATTGCTCCAATAGAAAAACTTCTTAGTGAAATTACAGAGGTTGGTAAGCTGAAGAACATAAACAAAATATACAATACACTATCAGCTGATGATAAGGAAAGCATAGAGAATAGTGTAATTCTACACTTAGATATATACAAGAAATTTTTGATTCAAATTGTTGATGAAATTCCAAATGATCTGTATAGGAGACTTGAAGCTAGAAGATTAGCCATTGTTGAGCTGGATAAGAAAATTAAGACTGAAAAAATACTTGCAGTGCATACAGTTAACTCACCTGATGAAATAAAAAAATTAATCAGAAAAGAAAACTAGACAGTATTCTCCACTGCTCACCGACATGTAGTACTAATGGCTAGTAGAGTAAATGATGTATCTGAGGAAACAACAGATGCAATGGATATATTCTTTGTGGAAAAAGAAAAAGAGGAAGAATTACTTAGGCCAAAAACTATTAAAGTATACCAAAAGGACAAAGATAAAGGGGAAAGGTAAGGTAGGTGGACCACCAAGCCTAAAAATAACTGACAATGTGCCCCCACCTCTTTTAGATACTCCACCGGTAGATACTACTGATAGTCAACTGGCCATAGAGAGTATGAAGACTCCACTAGAGGATACAAATCCTGAGTCTGAAATTTTGTATATGGTAAATGTAGACACACAAGAATTAAATTTGGTGGTTGACAGAGAAACCACTGAGGATAAGGAGAAAAATGTGACTATTGAGTCACCGACTGTAGAGGTTGAGATGAACATAGAAAAACCTACACAGGAAGAGCAACCGAGAGAGGATACCATTGAGAAACAGGTAGATACAATAGAAAAACCATATGAAGAAATGGCAAAAGAGAGTTCAAAGGTACAAACTAAGATTACATCCGAGAAACCGATAGTTAAAAGCTCAAAGAAACCCTCTGAGACATAGATAGAGAAACCAAAATAGGTACAGGTTGAAGCACAGGTTCAGACAAAGACAGTGCCATCGGCCCAAACTGAAAAGCAAAAACCTTTATTTGCAGAAATGCAAACACAAACTGACCTACCAAAGGCTGAATCAAGTAAAGTAATTACCACAACCAGTAGCATGGCCATTGTAAAGACTGTTGGACAAACATCTGGTACATCTATGGCAGAATTCAGACCTACAAATATAATAGAGGTCCTATTAGATTCAATAAAGAAGATCACAGAATGCAATGCACAAGCCTACAAGGCTATTGATGATACAATTCCAATTCTCAAATTGATTCCACCAAAGTGCATAGTTGAAAGTAAGGATTCTTTAGGTCAACTAGACACATTGTCTAAGTTTATCACCGACACATATTGACTGTTGATCAAATAAATGAGGATACATTCAAGGAAAGAATGATTAAAGAAAAAGAGAAATTCTTTGAAGAAATAGTGAAGAAGAACAAGGAGAAAATGGATACCCTATTACTGGAACTTGGAGAAATAATTCTTGACTCCAAGAAACTGTACAAGGACACTTGTAAAACAAATGTCTTAACAAAAGACCTTGACAAGGAAATCAGCAAAGCACAAGATAAGATAAACAATATTGCTAACAATCTGATAGGATCATCGGATTCATTTTTGGAGATAGAAAATAACATAACAAAGTAAGAAGAGAAAATCAAGAAGTTAGAAAATGACAAATAGAGAATAAAGGATAAAGCAAAGGACATGAAATGCAGACTTGGTCCAAGACTCTAATACCTCACTTCTTTGAGAAAAGAAATATTTGAGGCTCTGGTTCCCGGACTGAAGACACTGGAAGAACAAATGCACATACTCACTGGTAGAGTGCAGAGAACTCAAGAGGCAATAAAATATGACAAAATATTCAGTAATGGTATAAATTTGATTTTGACAGATATCTTTTAGATTGTAACCCACCGGTTACAAGAATCTAGGCAGGACTCCACTGATAGTGAATGACAACCTTTGCCATTTATGTCAAAGGGGGAGTAGTATAATGAGAAAAATGGTCAGAAGGAAGTAGAGATTATCTGCTTAGGGGGAGCATATATTTTTGGATTTTTGGCAAATATTTTTTGGACTTCAATTTTTGGATACACTCTTGAATTTTTCTCAAGAGTGTTGCCATCAATGCCAAAGGGGGAGATTGTTGGCAAATGCACACTCCAATAAGAAATTGTAGGTGATTGAAGGTATTGTCATTGATGGCAACCTTGCAGTCATGTGATACTGATAGGAAGACACAGGCACTGGCACCGATAGACTCTACACCGACACACAAAACACTGGTAGCGAAAAGGAAGAATACCGACACCTTGGCCGATAGGAATTTTATGTATTTATATTTTGTAATTAATTGTAAAATCTTTTGTAAGCCGACATGGCAGATTGTAATATGACTCATATATGTATGAGATCATTGTAGATCATTTAAGTGATAAGGATATAGGATCCGAAATATACAGACCTAATATGGGAATTATTGGTTAAGGGTTTATGTTGTAGCAGAGCTTAAACCGGTACTGAATCTGGCATAGCAGATGTTGATCTAAAGTAGTACAAGGCATTGGATTAGTATAATCCATTTTTGTAAGTCAGTGAGACTTCTTTTGTAATTGAGCAGTGAGCTCTAGGCACTTGGCCTTCCTGCATATGCATGCCTCTATTGTAAGAGTAATATTACCTTATTGGCCAGTAAGCAAATATTGTGGGTCACAAATCCCACTGAGGTTTTTTCCACACCAGATTTCCTCATTAAAATACTATGTTATGTTGTGCTTCTCATGTTGTTCTTATTATTCTTATTTACTGCATTATTTTTGGTTTACGAGTACTCAGTTTTAATATGCTTTTCATGTTTTAAATCAAGTAATTTGATATATCGGTTAGATATTGATTCCCTTCCCCCCACCTCTCAGTATCTTTGGGAATCCTAACACTTACCAGTTTAGAATCTCTCGTGCCAAATTTATTCAATAATTCCTTAGCATATTTAGTTTGATGGAAAAAATGCCTTTGTCAGTTTGAGTAATCTACAAACCTAAGAAAAATTTCATCCCACCAATCATAGACATCTCAAATTATTTTTCCATATTCTTAGAAAATTCCAAGCATAATTTATCTTCACCTTCAAAAAAAATGTCATCAACAAATACTTCAACAATTATTATATCATCATCAGTGATTTTATAATATAAATTATTCTCAGTGTTTCCCTTTGTAAATCCAATCTTCAAAAGGTATTTATCTAACCTTTCATAGCAAGCTCTAGGTGCTTGTTTCAGTCCATATAAAGCTTTCCTTAACATACAAACTATATTAGTATCATCTGATAGTAAAAAACCATCAGCTTGCTCAATATAAACTTCCTCATCAAGATCTCCATTCAAGAATGCATATTTAACATCCATCCGATAAACTTTGTAGTTTTTATAAGCGGTATAGGCAAAAACTAATCTTATAGCTTCAATCCTAGCTACCCATGCAAAAGTCTCT
The DNA here is from genome assembly GCF_030272615.1 of Cryptomeria japonica. Lineage (NCBI taxonomy): Eukaryota > Viridiplantae > Streptophyta > Pinopsida > Cupressales > Cupressaceae > Cryptomeria > Cryptomeria japonica. Next base: position 575,342,118 of record NC_081407.1, on the reverse strand, counting down.
CCATAATCAATTACTTCCTTCTAAGAATATCCTTTACAAACTAATCTAGCCTTATTCCTTATAACTTGTCCATCCTCATTTAATTTATTCCTAAAAACCCATTTAGTTCCAATGACATTTTTATTTTTAGGTCGGGGAACCAAAGTCCATGTGTTATTTTTCTCAATCCGATTTGATTCTTCTTCCATATCTTTTAATGAATTTTCATCTTTACAAGCCTCAATTAATGGTACTAGTTCAACTTGTGAAATGAAACATACCTCATTAGTTGGTAGTCTTCTTCTTGTCATCGCTCCATTCTTCTTATCTCTAATGATTTGATATTTAGAATGATTCAATTTCACATACCTAGGAGTCTTCTGACTCTCTGTTCCTATTCCCTTTTCTTCAGTCATTGTAGAATTCCCTGATGTTGGTAGAGTAACTAGTTGAACTCGTTATTCTAGTAAAGGTAGTACCGGTTAAGATATAATCATTTCCACTACTGTTCCTTCTCATAAAATTTAATTTGAATTTTGCTTAGCTCATCTACTTTGGCATTAGCACTCTCCACAATTCTTTTCAATCTCTTGTTATACCATCTATATGCTTTGCTTTCATTAGAGTAACCAAGAAGTATGCCTTCATCACATCTAGAATAAAATTTACCAATAGTATCATCTCTCCTCATATAACATTTACTAACAAATATTCAAAAATACTTAACTGTAGGTGTATTGCCAAACCATAATTTATAAGGGGTCTTACTAGTTTCTCCTTTGATATGTACTCTATTCAATGTATAAATCATTGCACTCACTACTTCTCTCCAGTAGATATGAGGTTTATTATCTTCCACCATCATTGTTCTAACAACATCCAAGATAGTTTTGTTCTTCCTTTCCACAACTCCATTCTATCGAGGTGTCCAAGGAGTAGAAAATTGTCTTCTTATACCATACTTGTTAGAATAGTTATGAAACTCAACGGATGTATATTTTCCACCATCATCTGACCTCAAAGATTTAATCTTCAATCTTGTCTCAGTTTCCACTTTAGCCTTAAAGATTTTAAACTTTTCAATTGTTTCATATTTTTCTCTCAAAAAAGTAACCCACATAATTCTAGAATAATCATCAATGATTAGCATGAAATATCTATCAGCATAAAAACTTTTAACTCTAGCAGGGCCACACAAATAAGTATGAATAAGATAAAGAACATCATTTAATTTATCTTGTATACTTCTAAAAGAGGTTCTAACTTGTTTACCCAATTGACATTCTTTACATATCGGATTATAGGGCTTCATAATCTTAGGTATATCCCTAACTACCTTAGTTGAACTGATCTTCACAATGCAATCAAAGTTCACATGACATGGCCTTCTATGCCATAACCAACTCTCATCAATATGTGTAATCAAATATGTTTTCTTACTAGAGTTTAAATGAAAGATATTACCTTTTGTCTATGTACCGGTTGCAATCTCTAAGGAAGATCTGTTAATGATTTTGCATTTCCGATCCTTGAATTGTAATTGAAATCCCCTATTTGATAATTGTCCTACACTCAAAATATTATGCTTCAAACCTTCAACATAATAAATATTGTCACTAGTTCTCTTACCATCCAATGATATAATTCATTTTCCTTTGATCATGCATGTCTTGTCATCTCCAAATCTAACTAGTCCACCATCAAATTATTGCAAAGATAGAAACTTCCTTTTATCTCTAGTCATATGATGTGAACAACCATTGTCAATTACCCATTCATCCTTGTCCTCAATTTTAGTAGCAAGTTCCTTCTATTATGGTACATCCAATGCCAGATCATCTTCCTTGATAGCCAAGAATACCCATTTTTTCCCATTCCTGGATCCACTAGCAGAGTCTTTTGTTGGTTCATCATCTGAATCAGTAAGGCCTTCCTCATCCACTATGTAGCTTGATTTGTCTTTGTTTTTCTTGAATCTATACTTTTTCTGATATCTAGGGTTAGGCTTAAATGATCTTTTAACTCTTTCTTCAAATCTTGAATTCCTTTCAGGACATCTAGATGCAAAACGACCAATCTTATTACATGAAAAACATTTAAAATGTTCTTTTCCTTCATACTTACTTCCTATGCCTCCTTTTGGTACTCTTCTAGAAAATAGTGCTTCAAGTTGCTTAAACTCATCATCTTCTCTCTTCATATCTTCTAACTCTTTTGCATATAAATCTTTCTAGTATTGCTTACTAGTTCTAGATGTAGATGCATGAAAAGTAGGTTTAGTCTTCATAGCTCTAGAAGGTCCAAATTCCTCAAGATCAAAAGCAAATAGTTTCCCAACCAAGGTATCTCTATTGAACAATGTGTTAGCCATTGTTCTCAGCTCATTGATAGCAGTAGCCTTCATTTTGTAAGCTGGTGGTAGTGTTCTTAGGACTTTAGAAACAATTTTAGCTTCACTCAGAGTTCCACCACAACATTGAATTCCCATAACAATCTCATTTACCCTTTCCATGAATGCAGTAATCCTTTTATCTTATTCCATCTTCAAGTTCTCATATCTCACCTGGTAACCATAAAGTTTAGCAATCTTCACTGGAGGGTCACAATCATTAAGAGTCTCCAACTTATCCCATTTATCTTTTCTAGATGATTTGTCAGTTAATCCCATTATTTGTTGATCTGAAAGTGCACACAAGAGAGGTTCTCTTGCTCTGCAATCACTCTCAAGATCATTGTCCAAGTTCGCTGGAAGAGGATTGCCATGTTGGAAACCAATAACACTAAGAGGGGGGGGGGGGTGAGTCAGTGTTATACCAGAATGAATGATTTTAATTTTAACAAAACATTCATACACCAACCGGTTATCGATATTAACATAATTGAAAGAAGTAATGCAACCAATAAGATAAACAAAAAAATGAGAAACATAACACACAAATTTATACATGGAAAACCTCAAAGAGAAAAACCCTGGTGGGATTTGTGACCTACAATATCAATTCACTGGCCATATGAAGAGATATTACAATATATGATGGTACCTGCACTTGCAGGAAGGCTTACAGCCTAGAGCACACTACTTATCACAAAAGGAGTCTTAGTGAACACATAACAATCTAGACAACAATCCAGAAAAGTGTTGAACTTCTTAATATAACATCTCCTATGCCATATTACATTTCCATGTCCATAACCATATCCATATGTCTATCCTTATTTTTCTATATCAGAATCATCTAATCAATCTGCCCTATATACCCTATATAGTTTCATGCCTTATGTCAGCTTACAAAGATATATACAATATCATATTTAAATGTCAGCCAGATAAAATGAATAAGCATTAAACCAATTTGCCGAAGATGGATCCAAGATGTGTCAGCCTCCAATACCGATGAACTTTACTATACCCTCTCGGCATGCATTTTCGGTCTTATATCCTGTTGGTGTTGGTGTCAGTGTCGGTGCCGGTGCTAGTGTAGAGTTTGTGAAGTGCCTATTGGTACACCATATGAAGCCAAAACCAAAAATATTGTTTCCATCAATGACAACAAAATTAAATCAACCATTAGAATGTTAATTGTGAACAATCTCCCCCTTTGGCATTGATGGAAACACTCATGTGAAAAATGGTCATGATTTCCTCTGTCGGTTTCATCCTGCCCAATTCCCCCTGCGCTGAATATGCAAAGTACTTCCATCCAAAATTACAAAAACAATGTAGCTCCCCCTAATGTATGCAACTCTTCATTCTTTCTTTTTTACATGTATACTACTCCCTCTTTGACATCAATTCCCAAAAATAAAAGAATGTCAAAGAATAATAACTATACATTGAATACCTCCAAAAATGTCTTACCAAAGCTTGACCAATTTCAAGATTTCCAAATAATCTTTATCTAATAACTCTACATAGGTATCCCAGCCGGTTTTGAATGTTGCACAGATGGATTAAAGTCCACTCAATAAATATGCAAGTGATTCTTTCTCAGTGACTTCTATTGGTCTGGGCTAACCAAGCATATCCATGCATTCCCTCTTATGTACACCAAGTGAATCCAATCTTGGACTCACCAAACCTCTAAGACTTCTATCTCTCTGAATGATCTTATCTCTTTCATTTTCAAGAGAAGAAATTTGGTTCTCTAAGGTCAAAATTTGTCCATCAATAGATGTGGTTAGTGAAGTTAGTCCATCAAAAGAGTTAGCAATATTAGCAATCATTTCCTATAACCCCTTTGTCTTCTTATCTACATTTATTGTAATAATATTTGTATTACAATATACCCTGTATATGTTAGTACCTTGTTTCAAATAATTTTCAATAAGGATAAGCTTCTCTTCAATCTTCTTCTTCTCTGTCTCAATAATTTGATCAAAAGCGACTCTCTTAGCTAGAGTGAATCTCTCAACTGCTTGTCGGTTAGAGATCAGCTATAATGATTGAAAATGTTTATAAATGTGCTTTGTTCTTACCTTAATCTTTCTGAAAGGGCTTATTTCAATCTCAATCTTACATTCTAAGACTAGTCTGTGTAAAATTGTTATTGACTGATCCATTATCCCCTTATCTGTGGATCCCTCCTTCATTAGTTTTTGAGTAGCCATCATTATTGGCTCTGTGGGACTCATTTTTGTGATGGATTTCTTCTCAACTTGAGAAGCATCAATTGTCAACAATGATGGACTCCCAACTAGTGCCTTATCGGATTCCCCTACTTTTCTTAGTGATTTACCTTTTATTGTCTCCTCACTTGAACCAGTGGCTTCACCACTTGGTGCAGTCTGAGCAATTGTCGGTTCCTCTCTAGGAACAATATCCTCAAATTGTACATTAATGTCTAGAGGACAAGTGTCCTCAATATTAGTGTCATGTACAATGTTCTTAGTAATAACCAGTGTCTCAATATGGGTTTGTACATTTGTGATAACTGGTGGCTTAATTTCCACTATCTTGATGTTCTTCAAAATTGTGGGTGGAGTACCCATAATTCCCTTACCTTTGCCTTCAACCAAAGTATCTACAGTCTCATTTTTTGTCCTCTGTGAAGTGAAGAATCCTCTATGCTCTCCCAAAAATTTTATCCATGCCTTTTGGAAAATGTTTCTTTTATCACTTCATTCATTATTCCTAACATTAGGCTAGTTATTTTGTGTTTGTTGTTAAAGACCTTTCTATCAGCAACCTCTATTTTTTTCTCCATCTCATCTGGAGCAATGGTAACATAGATGCCTAAAAGTTCCTACATCTTAATGTTTCTATCTTCTTGCATTGCAGATAACCTTCTAGCATCTAATATGTTGTATAGCTCTATTGGTATTTGATTTTTTATTTTAATTAATGCTTTCTTATAGATATCTAAATATAGAAGAACTCATTCCTCTGCCTCTCTCTATTCATCAGCTTCTAATGTATCATAATAAGACAACATTTTTTAATATTCCATCCTTAGTGATTTCATAAATAGTTTTAGCACAAGTCTTGGGCAGAATGATTGTTACATTACCAGTCTCAAGTGCCAAGTCAATGTCACTTTTATTTCTCCTACTAGTAGTATCAAATGCAGCTAATGGTGTGGCCTTAGGTGCCTACTTCTATGCTGGTAATTTGATGGTAACCTTTCTAACTGGTTGTTTCTTTTCTTCCACCTTAGGTTCTTCTGGTTTCTTCCTCACAACTCTTTTGAAAGCTATTGGTGTATTATCTTCAGATTTATATTCTGTAGTCACGGGTTCAATGTGAACTACCAGATCCCTTCTCTTTCTCCCTTTCTTTGGGACAACATCAATAAGAGCCTTTATGTCTTTATAAACTTCTTGTACAAACTTGCTTGCCTTACCTTCTTGTTTTTCCCTCTTCTTTTGGTTGAACTAAGTTTCAACCTCAAGAGTCTTTTGTAGTACTATTCCACAAGATTTTACTTCTTCATCTATCTTTGCATCAAGTATAATTTTTTCATATGCATCAAGAATTAATGCATCAACCTCATATCTCATTTATGCTATCCATATCTTCTAGGGCTTGACTGCCTCCATGAGGGTCTCATCTTTCTTGACCATGAAACATATGTCGGTAGAGTATTTTTCTACTATATGCTCAGTTACTCTTATTATAAACCTCATAGATTTCTGAAAAGTTTTGAAATAACTCCATACCTTATCATCTCTAAGACTTCCCAATGCAGCAATTGATTTCTTAAGTTGTGCTCCTACCTGGATGTCAAAAGCACATTGCTTTCTTCTAGTACAGGGAGTATCATTCAAAAAGCATAACATTAAATAGATCAACAAATTTCCATACCAGAAAGTTCCCTCTTTCTCACCTTTAATCTTCCCTTCATTAATCTGTTGTCTGATGTAGCTCCGATGATCTTCCTTACAAAGTCATTTGATACTTTCTTGTCCAGATGTTGCCCTATTGATGATAAGCCTGTAATTGCCCAGATGGCTTCCTTAGTAATTTTGTAGGGTCAATCAAGCCATATGAATTCCCAATGTACTCTACTCAGTACATATCTTACTATCTCATCCTTGAACTGTGGAAAATCTAGAATATCAGTGAACCCTAGATCTTCAATGTATTGATATGCTAGTTTGATCTTACCAGATTATCCCATGAGTTCATTCATATACATCCCCTTGATCTGTGAAGTGCCTAAGTCCTCTATATGATAATGTATAAGCCCTAACATCTTCCATATATACCACTCCCTATATCATATGAGAAAATAATCCAACCGAATCTTTGTTGGTAGACACATGTGGATACCATTTGAAAATTGGCCTGGGGCGGTCCTTAACTTCTAATATAGTTGGATTTGCAATAAAAATAGGAGTAGAAGATGATCCCGATTCCATGATTCAAGAAAAATACCATTATAACGCTTCTGGTGAAAACCTCTAACAAATCCTTCTAGATGTTGTTGTTATTTCTCAAGATGAAATATGATCACCTCTTATTAGCTTTTTATTGCACTAAGTCACTCTGAATTGCTCTGAAATCGCTCTAAATGCTGGGTGAATGATAGTGTAGTGTAATTGACCTTTTATCCATCGAGAATACCCTATTCTTTTGTTGACATAAATGACTACTGATGAATGCTACCAGATCTCAATCTCAATGTATCGATGTCAGATAATCCTCTCCAATATCTAGAACATTTCCAAAATCTCTTACAGGGGCATATGCATTATCATCTATGAAATTTGCATACCCCTAAGGCATCTGCCTTAGTTATTGGTTGAGCTTACTGCTCTTCCAGGAGAAACCTCTTCTTCCAGATAGATAACCGGGACATTCTGATATGATGAATTCTATTTAGTCTTCCTAACCCATCCCAAAGTATGATCATGATGGATTTCAGTAACCTTCTCTTTGCCTTTATTATTTGATCCTCCATTGTGTACTGGTTGATTTTTGCTTTTGTAAAACTTCACAATATGTCCAATTTCATTGCATGCATAACATGTAACATTGTTATTTTGAATGTTTTGCTAAAACCAGTGAAATTGCTTGACCTACATTGATTATCCATATGTCCAAATTTTCCACAAGCATACCATTTTACATTCATTCTACAATCTTCTGTCTTATGACCAAACTTATTGCATTTAGAACATTTACTGAGAGCAGACTCGGGGTTCTGATTTTCTATGTTTCTACATTGTGTAGCCATGTATCCAAATTTATTGTGAATTGTCTTACTAGTGCCTTATGGTTTTGATCATCATTAGCAGTACCAAAACTTTGTCCTTTCTCAAATCCAAGTCCATGGGAATCTCCTATCTACCTTTGTCTCTTTAATAAGTCATCAAGTTGAGTTGAGCTGATCTTGAATTTTTCTTTGTACTCACTAGCAATAGGTAAGTCTTATCTTAGTATCATTATTTTTCGTTCAAGCTCTTGTTTATTATTCTAGGATTGTACCAAATAAGTCCTCAATATCTTATTTTTATGAGTCAACCTACCACATTCTTCAAGTTCGTTCTTCAAGGATACAACAAGACATTATTCCTTTTTCTTGCTTTCCTCAATCTCCTTAGACATCCTCATAGTCATAGTTTGTATTTCATTTTTCATAGCCATGTTCTCCTAACTCAATTTCTGGCATTGTTCTTTAAGTGCATTTTCATCATCCTGATTTTGCAAAAGTTCCTTCCTCCTACCTGGAACAAATGATAGTCTTTCTTGTAGGACAAGAATGAATTCCTTAGCAGAATTCAACTCATCTTGTAGATTTAAATTCTTGAATATTTCAGTATCATAATCTCCAAGTCCCATGTCAAGTAGTTTCTCCAAAGCCATATTCAATGATTTTGGTTTTAGGATCTTCCTCAAACTATTAAACTTCCTCCAAGGCATAAGGCTCTGATATCAATTGTTGAAAACCAATAACACTGAGAGGGGGGGTGAATCAGTGTTATATCGGAATAAAATATTTTAATCTTAACAAAACATTCATACACCAACTAGTATACAGGTATTAACAGAATTGAAAGAAGTAATGCAACCAATAAGCCAAACACATAAATGGGAAACATAACACATAGATTTATATGTGGAAAACCTCAAAGAGGAAAAACATGGTGGGATTTGTGACCCACAATATCAATTCACTAGCCATATGAAGAGATATTATAATATATGATGGGGTATGCACTTGCAGGAAGGCTTATAGAAAAGAGCACACTACTCATCACAAAAGGAGCCTAACTTACTACATAATAATCCAGACAACAATCTAGAGAAGTGTTGAACTGCTTAATATAAGATCTCCTATGCCAGAATACAATTCCAGTTTAAGCTCTGTCTATTCTAGTTAAAACCCTAAACGTCAGTATCCGAATAACCCTTACAATGAATTCCTCACATACATAATCTCTCAAAATTATTTCGCATCATATTAAATTTCCATGTCCATAACCATATCCATATGTCTATCCTTATTTTTCTATATCAGAATTATCTAATCAATCTACCCTATATACCCTATACAATTTTATTCCTTATATTGCCTTACAAAGATATATACAATATCATATTTACATGTCGGCCAGATAAAATAATTAAGCATTAAAACAATTTGTTGATGCTGGATCCAAGATGTGTCAGCCTCTAATACCAATGACCTTTTCTATACCCTGTTAACCTACATTGTCGGTCTTTTATCCTGTTGGTACCAGTGCCAGTATAGAGTCTGTTAAGCGCCTGCCGGTACACCATATGAATCCAGAACCCAAAATCTTGTTGCCATCAATAAAAAAATGAAATCAACCAATAGAGTGTCAATTGCCAATATGCCAAATCCTAGATTATAAGGTGTGACACCGTTCTGTGTGATCTCCCACATCTCCTTGCCAAGACATCCCAGATGAGTCTCCATCTTAATATTCATATTGCGTAATTTGTTCTATCAAGCCTCGGTATATCCCTTCTAAAGATAGCTCTAGAAGGAATGGATGAACTTGAACTGTTAGTTGCCATAGGATCTTCCTCAAGCGGTTAAGGTTTCTGCAAAGAGGACCAAATCTTTGATACTAATTGTTTGACAGTTCAGATAATTGGAAGACAATTGAGAGGCAGGGGTGAATAAGTTGTCACAGATTATCGAAAGAATAGAAATTTATACATTAATACCAGAACCTAGAACAATAATGCTACAATAGAAGATAAAATAATTAAGCATAAACAATAATCACAAAATAAATACTACCGACACAACACCAAGATTTGTACATGGAAAACCCAGTAAAGGGAAAAACACAATGGGAAGCCTACCCATAGTAAGATAATACTTTTGCAATAAGTATGTGAATTACAATGAAAGGGCTTGCACTTGTGGGAAGGCCAACAACCTAGAGCACACTGCTCATCACAAAAGGAGTCTCACTGACTACATACAAAACTATACTACAATCCAGAGAAGTGTTCAACAATAAAAGATAGCATCTCCTATGCAAGAGTACAATTCTGATTAAAGCTCAATACTAGAGGACTAAATCCTTATACACCCAATTTGTTCTCCAATAATCGATTAAATCCTTTGCTTGAATGATATTACACTATCTGCACATTAAATTCCTTGACCATGACCTCTTACATTAACCATGATGATCTACAATGAGATCTTAAATCCATATATACAAACCCTCGACCATAAACAATCAGGTTGACTACCAAACAATAAACCAACTACACAATTACAAACCATGTTGTCCTTAAGCCAGTAAAATAAAATCCAACACATAAGACATCTCGAAAACACAACAATAGGTCCTATCCACACATTACATCAATGTCGGTCCATAACCTAGATCAACCGGGATGAATTATAGGTCGACATGCTTCAACAATGATGTCCAATCGCCAAGTCTAGAACAAGATAACCAACAACTTCCTAAAACTACATCAAAAGTTGCACCAAGATTACTTTCATCAAAGATCTCCACGAAGAATCTCTATCGGTGAAACCCTCATCAGAACAAGAAACCAAGCATCTCAGCAAGGAGGACAACTTCCAAACACCAAACCAAAACCAACTAATGGAATATGAGTATAAGCATCATAAACAATCTAATTCCATCATCAGATCATATCAGAGCCTGTCCGATCTAAGTTAACCATAAACCACTCAACCTACCGAGGCCAGAAGGGTGCGGGTAAAACATCCAAATAGATAGTGTTGACATAAATGACAAAACATCAATGCAACACATAATCAATTCCACCAAATGGCCACCTAGCATATTCTTGTATGAATTCAATGCATGGCATTCTATATAAGGATTACATCAAGAGTCATCTCTACATATTGATATTAGTCCCTAGAGCCACCATTCATCTCCCTATATCAAATTTATGGTTGTGTAATTGAGATAGATTGTAATTAAGCTAGATTATTTTCATAATAACAAATCTAAAACTTAATTTTTAAAAATTTAAATGCAAGATTATTCACATTCATTTATTCATATTAGAGATTGTGACCTCTTCTAGTGCATGTTGGTGTTGATTTATGTGTTATTTGATTGCATGAAAATTTATTGATTCATTCATTCATTTGAAATCATGTTTGAATATGAAAAACTATTAGTAAAAGAGCTTAATGATGACCCAATTTTATATTATTTGATTGTGAACTTTACCTACACCCATTACAGAATTAATTTGTGCCCTCTATTCTTATTCTAAAGGTATTGAAATATTCATCTTGATGTTTGATCAAGGATGACATGACTTGTATAGTTCAAAATATATTCCCCAAATAATTTTGTAAGCTTCTATTCCTTATTAAAATGTAGATATCAAAAGATCAAAATGGATGAATTGTAATTCTTCATTTTTCTTTGTTTCTTCATACAAGTATAGGCTTATGTCCACATATCAATTATTTCTACTGATAAAAAAGTTAGTTATGACTTGATTTTGTTTGTACAAATTTCCTAATATAAAATAGTTATAAAATTTATCTATTTAAAATCATTTACATATATTAAGGGACTATAAATACATTATATTTAGCTTATAATTATAAAATATATTAATTTATTTATAATTATTTAAATTAACCTACTAATTAATAGTTGAATGGATAAAAATAATAATATAATATAATCAATTTATAAATATTAATTAATATATTATATTTATTGTATTAAATAAATATCATAATGTTTTGAATAGATTCCTTCTAAATTACTTTAGATTACTTCCATCTAGATGATACTTCATTCTCTATTGTAAAATTGAAAAGGTTTGAAGGATGTATTTTATTTTCAAGTCAGTAGGATTCACTCATTTGGGAACAATCAAAATTAGGTTACTATAACGTTAAATTGGATTATGCATTATTAATCCACCAAGGTACTCCTGAAACAAAGGACCGACTAAACAAACTCTGTTGGAATTTAGACATTCTCTCAAAAGTAATAAATTTTGCTAGGTTAGCACTAAATAAAAGAATTCTCACCAATGATATAATAGTAATAACTTTTGCTAGGTTAGCACTAAACAAACTCTGTTGGAATATGGGTATAAATACGCACTTCAATTTCCCCCTTTGTAGTCAACATGAAGAAATATCAAATTATTTATTATCATCGTGTCCCTTCTTTAAAAAAATGTTGGAGTTGGTTGCAAGTAAAAAATTGCTGGAAGTATTTACCTCTTGGCAAAGTTTATTCCAAAAGTCATTTTTCTTAGGCATTTCGCTCATTAACCTCTATATAGTTATGGAACTTGTGGTAGGAAAGAAATAAAAGGATATTATGGATATTATGGATATAGTGATTTAAAATGGAATCAAAAAATCCTTTCTCATCATGGGATTGAAAAATCTTCTCTTTGGAACCATCTCCATCCACCTAATCTAGCTACATGGAAATCTAAAGTTAATCATTGGTAAATAGATCTTCTATCTATTGGATTCCTCCTCTTCTTGACATAATCAAGCTTAATTTTGATGATGGCACAAAATAAAATCTAGGAACTTAAGGGGAAGAGTGTTTCCTAAAGAATCAATCAGGGTAGGCAATCAAATCCCATGTTGTTAGATTGTCAAATAGCACAAATAATTAGGCTATGGGTTAAGCATTGCTAGGTGGTCAAAAAATGACTAAATACTTAGACAACAAGAATATTTGGATAGAAGTTAATTCAATGAACATGATTAATTCTTTAAGAAATATCCATTCTCCAAGTTTCTCTCTCCTTCATATTCTCTCATTCCATGAACATGATTAATTCTTACAAAAATCTTCATTCTCCAAGTTGCTCTCTCCTTCATATTTTAAATAAGGCGTTCTCTTTATTTGATTTTTTTCAAAATGATGCAAAGTAGGGGATTGAAACACAAACTAACTTAAATCAAACAAACTTAATAAATGTGGGACCGTAACTTCATGAATTTCACTCACAGTCTAACTATTTCCCTAGTAGCCCTCCAATAGAGGTTTTCTGAGCATAACTTCTTATACAGACAATATTTAGAAAATATGATAATAGTTTTGGATACCCATTTAGAATTTCAAAAACATATCAAGAAACAAGGTGGGCTTGTTGTGGAACAAATGGCTCAATAATCTACTGTTAAACTGAAACTAGGTCTAATTAGTAAAACAAATTAAGTTTTTCGGGCATAATGTTTGATGTAGACCTAACCTAAGGATCCAAAACAACTTTTGGATACTCATATGAGCTTTATACAATATATATCAAAATTAAGGTAGGTTGTTTTGTAACACAAAGGCCTAAAATTGACCGGTAATATATATTAGGCTCATTCACCAAGGTTTTTTCAAACCCTATCTCAGTAAAACGCCTCTAAAATACTCAAAACTAAATGAAAAGGGATGAGACTGGTCACAATGGAGATTTTATTTGATACTCTATCCAACCATACTAATTTAAAGATCATAGAACATCCTTACAAATCCATACTACTTGCTACAACATGACTATTACCTGGAAAATCTAGAAGTTGCAATCATTGAAACAATCATAACTTTCTTAATACCTAATGAAAAACCACAAAAATAATTGCATTTGGAAGTCCATTAGATCTTATATCATATTAAATAAATTTCAAATCATTAAATGCAAAGTAAAGTCTATACAAAACCAAATAACAGTCAGATTATCTGGAAGAACATTCTTTGGATATGCAAACTTTGTGTTTTCTTTATTCCATTCCTTCATGAAACCTTCCCCACTTGGGATTTGTGTTTAAAAGGAATTATATACATTTTCCATATTTGATGTGAAGTAGCTAGTAGTTTAGTGAGGGAATTTCTTATCCCTCGAATATTTTTAGTACCTTTTCCAACTTGGTATTGAATGTCTAATGTAAACTCTATTATAACATTAATATTACTTATTCAATTCTTTGTTGTTTATTTCAAAAAATATTTTGAATAGATAGTTTAAGATATATGCTAGTTATAATGGCAAATTTTATATTTTCATCATATTTTTTATTTCTTTTTGTATGTAATTTGAGATAATAACTTAATATTTATTCATTTACAAATGGAAAAATTATGTACACGGTGTGGGTACTTTCTTATGTTTTTACCTGTCCAATTACAAGCATTTCTATTTCCTTATCTCCAACCTTATTCTCATAGACACATATTGTTATATAATCATCTAAATTATATATTTTTCCGATGAATACTAAGAGTGGGGGGTGAATTAGTATACCAAAAATTAGAGAACTTAAGCTCTTCGATAGTTTAGCAGTTAACCGGTATAACAGATTTACTAACAAATCGACTAAGACAAAGGCAAACCAAATAGAAAATAAAGCATTCACCCACAAGAGCACAATCACCATAATACAAGAGGTTTTGACGTGGAAACCCAAATGGGAAAAACCACATGGTGAGTTGAAACTCACAAGTAACTATCTGCAGAATAGTAACCAGACCGGTTAAGGTCAGACTGGTTAAGGTCATACAATGTTCTTCACCAAAACAGATCCTGTTAGGAATCTAGATCTCTGTTAGGAGATAAGTCCTGATAAAGACTACCTTGTGAGAGGATTTCAGATTCACAGTTGTGAACCACCTTGTTAGAGGATTTACAAAGGCTTTGCCAGGCCTACCTAGTTGAGGGTTTCAAACTTGTCAAAGATATGAGTAATCAACAAGTGAGTGATCTATATACTAGCACAGTATGCTTGTTTAGATCCTTGATAGCTCATTGTTTATGCACATTTAGCATTACTTCAGTTTTCAGTATCTCCACACTCTATTTCTTCACATAGACCTAATCTTCTGTTCTATGATCGCACATGTACAAAAACCCTCATGCACTGCTAAAACCCCTATCATACATATACAACCCTAGACATGTTGTCCTTATAAAGGAATCTTATTTCATGTCGATCCAATAGGATTACATAGCAAGTTCCTAGGTTTAGTGCATCTAGACACATTTGGTGACATGACACAAAATCGCCATCAAAGTGTTTGTGGATGATAACTCATCATAGAAATACCAGTTGGTAACTCATCACAGAGTAATACCAGTTCATTACCGATTACCGGTTCATATATTTTATCGATTAGCGGTTTGTCAAAATGAAGACTAGAAAAATATTAACTACCGCTTTGTTCGTTCGTACCGCTTTGGGATCCTCGAACCACTTGAGGTCTTCATACCACTTTGGGTCTTCAGTCAATTTGTGACTAGTAAACACCTTCTGCAAAACACCGATAGTCTAAAGACTATAATGCATAATACCGGTTGGAACAATTATCGGTTGAGCATAACTCATACATAGGGAAGTGATCATAAAACAAGTGTGTGTCCATCAATGACAATCACAACATCATCTAAATACCAACAATCTCCCCCTTTGGCATTGATGGTAACACTTAGGAAAATTTTGACATCTAAGTGTTTTACAAAAAAAATATGCCATAATCAAAATTACTCCCCCTAAGAATATACACTATCCTTTTTGTAGAAAATACAATGTATACTACTTCCTTAAAGAAATAACATGAAAGTATACATAACATTCACGAAAATTTTAGATACTACTCCCCCTTTGCTAACAATGACAAAGTGCTATAGAATAACCCATGTTTCTCATTATCATTAAAATAAATAAGTGTTTATGACAATAATGAGTGAAACTTATCAAAAATTGATTTAAAATCCTGCATAAAAGTCTTCATGGATAATGACCATGACTCAAGTAATGAGGTAGCCACCTCACTTTCTATTTGCATCTGTGATACCTGTTCTTCCATGGCATCAATTGTGCTCATCTCTTGGGTTGTCATTAAAGCTTCTAGATTTAGAAAGCACTTATGAAGAATTTGCATTCTAGGTAATAAAACCATTTGAAGTTCCTGCAAATCTCTTGTCCTATTGCTAATCTCCAACTCTATTTCGGTAGACTGAAGCTGATACCAGTGAATAGTTTCCCCATATATGGTGAAAGAATCATACGAGGTCTTAAATTTGCTTATGTATGTCTGCAAATCAGATTGAAGTTTATCCTTGAACAAATTTTCCCTCATCCATAGCATCTCTAATATCCTTCTGCTCTTTTTGAAGTTGAGATCGGAGCTCATTCAGTTTCTTTACCAAGGCAGTGTTAAGTGCCTTTTCATGCTTCTTATGTGCATTAGCTTCAACAACTTCCTCTAGGCATTGTACTTGATCCTCGACAACTGTACATAGAAGTTTCAGTTTGGCCAGAGAGGAATCGATACTAGGGAGGTTGGTACCTCAGATCAAACTAGTAAGGGTGTCAATAGTGGTGTGAATGACATCCTACTCCTTTTTCCTTCTCAATGCTTCCAATCTTTCCTGTGCTTGCTTTATGCCTTGCAGCAGCTCTGATTCATCTGCCGATTGGAGGTCAATAGGACAGGTGATGTTGGCCGGTTTGGCTTGACCACTGGTTGCATTTGGAGTCTATGCTTGCTTATTCTTTTTTGCTTCCTTCTCCTCTTCCGCTCTTTTATTTTCCTCTTCTTTCTCCCTTTGTTCTTCTTCATGCTTTTTCTTCTCTTCCTACTTCTTTCTTTCTTCTTCTTTTCTCTTCTCCTCTTATTTTTTCTTCTTCTCCCCATTTTTCCGCTTTTCCTCTTCTTTCTTTTCTTCCTCTGCTTTCCTCTTCTCCTCTTATTTTCTCTTTTCTTCTTCTTGTTTCCTCTTCTCTTCATCTTGTTTCTTCTTCTCCTCTGCTTTCCTTTTCTCTTCCTCTTTCTTCGCTTTTTCTTTGTTTGCCTTTTCCTTTTCCAGCTTTTGCTTGTCTGCTTTTTCTTTGTCATGTTTCTCTTTGTCTATTTTCTATTTATCAGCCTTTTCCTTTTTAGCGTTTGTAGTGATATCTTCAACATCCAAAGCATCAACATCAATGGTGTCCACCTGTTCTGTAGCTGGTTCTCCTTCATCATCAAGTTCCCTCATCCGGTTTTCTAGTTTTTGGTTCCTGTTCGGCCTTCTTGTTGGCCTCAGACACTTGATGCAATCGAACAACAACTTTGGCATGCAAATGAGTATCCTTCTCTACTTCAGAGGTTTTGCCTTCAACCAGCCTGAGTCTTCTTCTTCTCATGAAGAAGAGACCTTTATGTGTGTCCATAATCTAAAACAATTCAGAATTCGAGGCTTCAGGAAAGTACTGAGCAAATACTTTCTCCCTTATTTCCTGTTCTTTCTCTATGGCAATGCGTCATTTGATTTCCAAAGATTTATATAAAGAATCAGGTGCCTTAGAGCTAATTTCTAATGACAACCGGTCATTTTTACACAAATAATTAATGACTTCTCACTCTGTTTCCTCTTTCTCACTATCGCTAAAGTCATCAAAACACTCCTTCAGATCACTAAGCAATTTTCTTCTTATATTCTTGATAGTCCTTTGACAATGTGTGATTGGCTTATAAGAAGAAACATCAATATTTACCGGTGCAGATGATGCAGGTGTCTTGTAGGTAGCTTTTGTCTTTTTCCTTGTTTGCCTTGTCTTCTTAGGCTACACATCTGATTCTGTCTTCAGATTCTGGTGAGTTTCTCTTGGCTTTCTGGTTCCTTTCAAATACTTTGGCAGGTGCAACTTCCGGTTTCTTCTTGGCAGGTGACCGCTTGGTCACTTTAGGGCTGGCTGAGGTAACCGATGCTGATGCTGCTGGTACTGGCTTTCCCTTTTTCACAAAAGGCTCTTCAACCGGTGTTACCCTTTCCAAGTAGGTGTCGGTTCTCTTTTTCTTTGCATTTAAAGGAGAGGAAATTAGGGTAGAGGCATACCCATCTAACATGTCGTACATTAACTCATAACCCATAGGTTCTACTTCTTCCTGTCTGGGCTCTACCGCTTCCATTACACACTCATCTACTCTAATGGTAAAGAAGATGTCCTCTTCATAATTCTTAACAATATCACCAAATATCCTCATCCTCTAGATCATCTTCCGCTTGAATTCATCAAAATATTTATTCAAGACTTCAGGATATCTGGTTCCCACCGCTTGGAGACTTTCCCTGATTTGTTTGGTGACCGGTTGGACAGTAGACCATTGAATATCACCTACTCCCAGGAAATAGCCTTGGAAGTAGAAAAACAAACCCACCAAAAGTTGTCCAAATTTGAATCTTAGAGCACTATCCTGTTTGATGGACTTCAAGTTTACTAGGAGTTGCTTCTATAAACAGGTGCATAGATGAAATGAGGCATCCTCCATGATCATTTTGTAAGTGGCATTAACCGCAACAACAAAGACAGAGCTTAATCTACTGGCATAAAATTTCTGGTATCCTATCACCATGCAAGCATACTTGACCAACTCATCTTTCATGGTGTTGACAATCATTCCCCGTTGATCGCTCACAGAACCGATGAGCTTAGTCATTTATGTCTTGATGACTTTCCTTATGGCTGACACTTCACCTATGTTGCAGAAATAGGTGACGACATGAATTGCTTTAGGCGTAATGTCATGCGTCCTTTCGAGATACATCTTATCTCCATGCACTCTGCTCAGGATGATGCAGATGTGGTCTTCCGTGAATTCTAGAAGGAAGTAAACTGCATTGTGAAGTTTCTTCCTCTCTAGAATGCTATATTCTGGTTTGATCTTCTTGTCATCCCCACAAAATAGACTTAGCTAGGAATGAATTTCTAAGGATCCTAGGTCTTCTAGTATGCAGTCAATGTACCCTTAAATATCTCCTTCGACAATAAATCCGATAGGTATTTGGGACAAGGCATTGTATTTCATTTTTCTTTGAATGAATTCAGCTGAGTCCATAGGTGCACTAGAACTAGAGTGCGATGCAGAAGCCATGATTTAACTGATAAACAAAAATTCTGAGAAATACCGTCACAATTTAAAAATTTAGGGTTTGACAAATGCAACTCACACTACACCACTTCGGTTGCTTGATTTCCGCTTGGTGTTCTTCACTTGATTGATTGTAAATGACTCCGGATACTTCTGCATGATTTGAAATCTCTCTGAATCTCAAGTCAAATCGCCTTTTGTCACTCTGCTCTTGAAAAATTCTTTGCTCAAAAACTGATAAGTGAAAATGACTTGAAAATCCCTTTTAAACAAATTCTTCACCTGCCATAATAAATGCTCCACCGCTAGGGCATAAACCCTAATTTGCCTTTTACCGCTTCACAATCTTCTGCTGATTGTTAGGTAACACATACCAGTTAAGGTCTTTTACTTGTGTAAACCGGGGGTTGAAAACATTTCATTGATTTGTTCCCCTTGAGCTTTTCTGAAGCTCAGTTTGCTGGTTTGACGACTTCCACACTAGGTGCAGAAACTGGTTCATCTTGTGACAATTCTTCAGGTTTCTTTTTCCATGTTTTATTCATTCCTACTTGAATGGTTTCAACATCAATCTTCCCTTCCGGAGTGACAGGTATGTCATTTGATAGGTTCTTTCTCATTCTCCAGGTTCTGCCAGGGTGTCCCGGTTTGTTGCAATGATATCATACCATTCCAAGTGTTCTCTGTGGTTCATTGTTCATTCTACCATTCTTCCTCCTGCATGTTGCAGTAGTGTGACTGCTACCATGGCAATTCAAACATGTTTCTCTCCAACCGATTCCTACTTCATAGCTACCACCACCTGAATGATGGTCATAGGAATTATACCGGTTTGGATTCCGGTTTACAAAGGATTCAGGAAAAACTCCTTGAGTCCTTTGAGGATATCTCCTAGTGTCGTGCATAACAGATCTGCATTTAAATTCTCTATGCCCAAACTTGTTGCATGCATAACAATTACCATTGAATCTATTGGTTCTAGGCTTATTATTTAGAAAATAAGGAAAATTATTGTAGGCCTTATTTCTACACACATTAGTAGTATGTCCTTCCTTGAGACAATTAAAGAAAGCAGGTTTAAACTTTTGGTTACCTTTATCCTTTGATGTCGGTTGCTTCTTTGATGCTCCATCTTTTGGTCCAGAGGTCTCACCTTCCTCATAACTGGAAAAACCAAGTCCAGTGGTATTCTTTACCAGTTTTGCTGATTGAAGCTTTTGTTCTAGCTTAACAGTACTCTTATTGAATTTGGCAAGTATTTCCTTTGACTCAGTGAGTTCCTTGGAAATAGCAACATTGGATTCCTTCAAGGTTGCATTCTCAGAAATAGCCATGTTTAGTTCACCTTGCATTTCTTCTTTTTCCACTTTACTCACTTGGAGATGAGCGGTAAGGGCACTGATTTCTTGCTTCAACTTGGAGATCTCATGATCTTTGTCTTTTATCAGGTCTTCAGATTTCTTTCGGTTCTCAAGCTCTTGACACATTCTGATATTCAGTCCTTCCAGTTCCCTTCTCAGGTTAGCATTAGACTCATTCAATGTTTCAACTTCTTCAACTAGGGCTTCCATGTTTGCTTCATCAGAAGAACTATTTTTAGTTAGCACCATCAGTTTCTCAACATGCTCTCTTCTCTTTGCTAGAGAGGCTTTATACTTGACTTTAAGTTCATCAAAGGTTTCCTCAGTCTGAGTGAGATGATGAGTAAGCTCCCTCACAGTGTATTCCCCCATATCTCCTTCCAAGTGGTTAAACTTATAGAAAGGTTGGCTCTGATACCAACTGATGAATACTAAGAGCGGGGGGGAGGCATGAATTAGTATACCAAAAATTAGAGAACTTAAGCTCTTAAACAATTTAGCAGTTAACCAATATAACTGATTTACTAACAAACCAGTTAAGACAAATGGAAATCAAACAACAAATAAAACATTCACCCACAAGAGAACAATCACCATAACACAAGAGGTTTTGACGTGGAAACCCAATTGGGAAAAACCACGGTGAGATGAAACTCACAAGTAACTATCTGCAGAATAGTAACCAGACCGGTTAAGGTCAAACCGGTTAAGGGTATACAATGTTCTTCACCAGAACAGATCCTGTTAGGAATCTAGATCTCTGTTAGGAGATAAGTCCTGTTAAAGACTACCTTGTGAGAGGATTTCAGATTCATAGTTGTGAACCACCTTGTTGGAGGATTTACAAAGGTTTTGCCAGGCCTACCCGGTTAAGGGTTTCAGACTTGTCGAAGATATGAGTAATCGACAAGTGAGTGATCTATATACTAGCACAGTATGCTTGGTTAGATCCTTGATAGCTCATTGTTAATGCACATTTAGCATTACTTCAGTCTTCAGTATCTCCACACTTTGTTTCTTCACACAGACCTAATCTTCTCTTCTATGATCGCACATACAAAAACCCTCATGCACTGCTAAAACCCCTATCATACATCTAAAACCCTAGACATGATGTCCTTATAAAGGAATCCGATTTCATGTCGGTCCAATAGGATTACATAGCAAGTTCCTAGGTTCAGTGCATCTAGACACATTTGGTAACATGACACAAAATCACCACCAAAGTGTCAGTGGATGATAACTCATCACAGAAATACCGGTTGGTAACTCATCACAGAGTAATACCGGTTCATTACCGATTACCGGTTCATACATTTTACTAATTACCGGTTTGTAAAAATGAAGACTGGAAAAATATTAACTACCACTTTGTTCGTTCGTACCGCTTTGGGATCCTCAAACCGCTTGAGGTGTTCATACCGCTCTTCAGTCAATTTGTGACCAGTAAACACCTTTTGTAAAACACTGATAGTTTAAAGACTATAATGCATAATACCGGTTGGAACAATTACTGGTTGAGCATAACTCATACATAGGGAAGTGATCATAAAACAAGTGTGTGTCCATCAATGACAATCACAACATTATGTAAATGCCAACATTGTCATCCTTATGAATGTAAATATTCATCATCCTTATGGGTCAGTGCAAGAAGATGAGTCCACTTTTTGGCCAAAAAGTGGAAGTGTTTTCCCTGATTTTCAGATTTTGTCTCATTTGAGTTTAAATTTTGAAACACTTAGAAATTGAATCTTGGAAAAATTCAGTAATATAAAAGATAGCCCTCTGAGTGTACTTTCCAAATATATAATTTATTTTAATACCCACATAATAAAAAATAACTTTTTAAATGGAGTTCTGAAAACTATGTTTTAAAAATGCCTGTTTCAGGACCATACCAAGCATGTGTACGACCCACACTTTTTGACACAATTAAAATTATTTTCTCAAACCGTTTTGGGAAATGGCTTGCAACACACTGAAGATTGATGAGCATATTTTTCTGTATTTTTTTTTTCTAATATTTTTTTTTAATTAATTTTTTAATGGCCGTAAATATCGTTTTAAAAATTTGACGTGTACGACCCACATAATTTGATGTAAACTTAACATTTTTTGATTTTTTTTTTTTCAAATACAAAAGAATTTTGTGTAGATTGATGACATATAATTTTTTTTCCAAAATTCTTTAAAATAAAAAAGTTATTAAATTAACAAAATTAGTTAATATTTCAAATTTATGGACCCAATTTAGTATAAATTAAATGAAAAATAGTTAAAATAATCAATTTTTAAATAAATTTACATATTTAGAATCTAGACAGTATAATCTGAAATGGGTTTTAATTTCGTATAAAAATTCTCTGATTAAAGGCGCGTAAACTATTTCTGAAGTTCATATTTGTGCTTTCATTCATGGAGATTTGAATTTGCAGGTCCATGTCTCAGGTGTGGCCATCCCAGGCTTATCCCGAGCCTAATCCCGAGCCAATTGGCGGGTTGTGGAATCAACTTCCACAAAACGGGCCCCCGTTTTCAAACAAGGGCGGCTTGTCGAAAAAAAGGGAAAAATGCCATTTAGAAACGGGGGCCCGCTTTTAAACAAAACGGGGGCCCGTTTTTTGAAACGGGGGCCCGTTTCTAAAAAACGGGCCCCCATTTTGTTTAAAAGCGGGCCCCCGTTTTAGAACAAAACGGGGGCCCATTTTTTTTTTCTTTGGACCCCCATTACCTTTCGGCTCGGGAGCTCGAAGCACAAACGGGCCCTCATTTTTTGAAAACGGGCCCCCGTTTATAAGAGCGCGTTTTCCAATGCACGGACTTCCGCGAATTTGTGACTCATTACCTTGCACTTGCCCTTATGTGTGCAAATATGTTATGAATTATATTATTAACTTGATTGAAATTTGATTTCTGGTTTATATTGGATCATTTCTTATGTGCAATACCAACAAAATGCATCTTTTCTACCCATCCAATTATAAGCATTTCTATGAAACTATCTGCCACCTTATTCACATAGACACACATTGTTTTATAATCATCAAATATTATGTTTATCATTCTTATTCATTATTTTATCCACTTGATTTGATTTTGATTTTTTGTATGTATTTGATCATTTCTATCATGTAATATCAACAATCTATTTACCTATCTTCAACTTTATTCACATAGACATAGATTGTTGTATAACTGAATCCAAATTTTATGTTTATCACCCTTGTGTGTGCAAATGTTTTCTATTGAAATAAGTGGAGGACCCCAACTCATTATAGATCTATTACAAACCATCTAAAACTAGAATTGGAATAAACCAGTCACAAATACAATAAAACAAGGAAACTAGCCAAACAATAGAGGTGGAGCCAAACATGTTGCATCCTATTTTCAATCAAAGCCTTGAGACTACTAATTTAACATTAAAGCTTTAAGACTACCTTTTTTGACATCCTACGTTGATAATACTTCTTCTTACAATGAACAACAATCCTAGTGGATCCCTTATAACAATCAAAACAAAATTGAACCACAGGAGAAGGTGGGTTACTAGCAATAGAGACTACAATATTACCAGTAGAAACGACACTATTATGGACATCAACAAATACCAGCATAAGAAATAACAAAATTATTAACAGTTGTTAGAAATTTTATGCATGCAAATGTTATGCACAATATTATTCACTTGCTTACATTTTGATTTCTTTTATGTGTTGGATCATTCCTTCCATGCAATACCAACAAAATGAATCTTTTCTGCCCATCCAATTATAAGCATTTCTATGCCCCTATCTCCTACCTTATTCACATAGACACACGTTGTCGTATAATCATCCAATTATGTGTTTATCATTCTTATGTATTATTTTATCCACTTTATTTGATTTTGATTTTTGTGCATGTGTTGAATCATTTCTATCATGCAATATCAACAAATTTGATCCTTAATTTTAAAAAATTCAATTTCAAAATTTGGTTAACTATTTTTCTTTTTCCTTCAAATTCAGTAAATACTCATTTGCATAATTTATTGATATGTATTCATATTTAAAGACCTTCAACAAAACTTTATTTTTAATTATTTACCAATTATTTCATATCATTCACATTCAAAGAAAAAAATACTAGAAAGACTTCTATTGATAAAGTGAAAGTAATTTAGATTTGGTAGAAAGTAACCTACTAGAATTTATTTCCTCACAACATACCAAAAGTCTTATAAAACTATTTCAAAAAACCATTAGCCTAAATAGTAATAAAAAATAGAAAAATAATTAGAAATAAAAATGTACAAACTGATATTTCATTGGTGAAAGTTTCAAACTTCTGTGGACATAAATCTGATCTTGAGTTATAGCTCCAACAAGGTGTTCCTCTAGCTGCAAAAGGAAATAACTGGCATAAATACCAAGCAAGCCCAGGAAGGCAAAAAAATTGAGACTTTAGAAACTATTGGCATGAGTAAATTTAAGTCCCTCCCTGAATGTCTCAGTGAGCTTACAAAAGCTATCAGAATTGATGAGGAGATCATTAATGCTCATCATAATAGCTTCTAAATATTTGAGAACAAAGCAGGAGCAATTGAGAATAGACTCGAAGGAGTTGAGAACATGCTCAAGATGATTGGTCAGAAAAGTCATAATATCATTAAGGTCGCTTCTTCTAGTATGAAGACTCTTATTAGTAAGCTTGAGAATGACCATGGGGATAACGCCTCTACGGGCATCATTGATCTGAAGGAAGACACCCCTGATGATAAGGACATAGGGCTTGGCAGAAGAACTCAAGCAAGCACTAGAAAGATGCAAATCCAAAGCAAAGAAATTGATGATATCAAGCATGTGGCTGATAATATGGAACAACTAGAGTTGGAAGCTACTGAGATGCTTCAAAACTTTACCTAACCTGGGCTCTTTCTCTGTCGGTCCTGTTTGATGTTTTTTGTCTCTAGTTTGTTTGCTTTTTTGCTCGTCAGCTATCCTTTTCTTGTGTGCTATCTTTTGAGTTTTGGTGTTCTTTAATGTGTATCTTTTCATCTTTGGTTTGTAATGGGTTTCAGGGGCCCATCAATACCTATTTTCCCTTATTCAAAAACATCAAATGAACAGAAAAATATATTTGACCAACCATTAAATAACCTGTGCAATTTGACAAACGCAATGTGTAATTTAAATTACAACTGCATATATACAAAGAAATCCTATCACAAACGTATGGCAAGATAAGGTAAGGAATATGTTCTTTTTTCAGTGAGCATACCTTTTCTACCTAAAGAAGAGAATTGTGAAATCCAATAATTCATTTGAGATAATGTCAAATCAAAAGAAAGACACATCTTGTAAACCATGAACTAAGCTTGTACATGTTAGCAATAATATTTTATACCAGTTGCAATTTTTAAATATATTAATGTGAGACCCACCATGATTATTAAATTTGACTCTAGATTGACTATTTCACTGAGTATATTTGATTATCATATTTTTATATTGGACCATGACTATACTATAGATGGATAGATGTTATTTACTATCTTAATTAATTTATTTTATGCTGTAATTTCAATTAACATATTACTAAGACTTTGTGATGATTATGTGTCTTTGAGTGTTATCATTGATATGACGAATACATTTATGGATAGTGGGTACTTTGATATTTATTAGTGTTTAAATTCATGAGTGCATTTCAACATGATTATTAGAATATTTGTGGTTACCTTATGGGATTAGGATGCCTGAATTACCTTCTTGTCTCTTGTTAGGTGGATTAGAAGTAATTTTATTATATTTAAAATTCATTGTCTTGGTGATATGCATACTCCTTTCTCATTTAATTATATCATGATTATTATGTATGTACTATTTATTTTCAATTATGAAGATATGTATGGAAGAATATGTTTTAAAAGAATTGGATGACATGATGTTTAGGTGTATGTACTATGTTATGGTTACATTTTTTTGTTGTTGGATATATTAACAGTGTGTGCAAGTTAGAATAGCAATTAGTTTGAGATGGGCTATACATTCCTCTATGTGTTTCTCCTTATGCACAAACCACAATATTTGTTGTACACTTTGATCACACTCTATTTAAAATTGTTTGTGCTACTATAGAACCCTTTTATATTATCCTATCAAGATTAATCAAAAAACAAAGATATTTCCTTCTCCCTATAATCTTTGTTGGCATGAAGCTCACCTATGATAACAAAAATTGTATCCTCATAATCTTTGTTGGCTTGAAGCTTATTCATTAGAACACAACTTGCTAGTTTGTGTGAAAATTTCACTTGTCCATGAGCCAGCAAGAACAATGTATCTTTCTAGTCTTTCAACTCTATCTATTCATGGCTCCAAAATTTAGAAATCCAAGGATCGAGTTTGTTATAATTAGAAATTGAAAATATTTCTCTTTGAAAATGATCAATCACAAAATATCTTGAAAATTACTTTCTCTCTAGTGGAGGAAAATTGGACCCTATAGAATTGTGAGATGATTTTACCAAATGCATATGAGATAGACCAACCAAATATTCTATATATTTTATCATATTTAACTCTTTTGACATATACACCTATTAAGAGAGACCTAGGCATCACAATAGAAACAAAATGAGAAATGTACCTAAAGAAATGAAGGAGAAGACTATCTACAAAAGAATTATAATGAAATTAGGTTTATTTTCAACTCTATAGTAGTTTGAAAAACTAGGATTATAGAATATACAAAATATTTGAAGAAATATAAGAATAGAATAGTGGAGGATGCTACTTGACTAAGTCTAATATATGTTGAGAAGCTTAGGTTAAAATTGCAACACCATGGTGTTTCATTAGTGGGATGGGGTTCACAACTTGCTACTTCAAAGGTTTAATGTATAGGTGTAATATTTAATCCCTATATTTTTCACCACTCTCATCGCTATGAAGTTCTTAGAGTTTCAAATTATTTAATATTACTACCCTTTAAAATTATAAATTATCTTCTATCATTTAATTGTAGAGTTAATTAATTTACTCTTTACCATATTTATAAGAAACAACACTATAATGAGGAGAGAGTGGGAGATTTTGGTGGACAAGATTTTAATTCAGTTCTAAGAGATTTCCACAATCCATCATATAATTAAGAGAGTATTTCTGGATTCGATTGTGTGAAAGATTTTTGCATCAACGTTTTGGATCACACTCTGTGATCCATCATCAGAATGAAGAGAGTCAAATGAACTTTGAGTAAGTAAGAAAAAATCCTAGATTTTGAGATTTAGAGAATAAAAGGAGAAACCAAAAAAAAAAAATGAACTATGTAGAAGAAAATGAACATCCATTACTGAGCATTTAAAGAGGGAAGGTGCTATTGTCGAAGGACCTTTTATTTTTTTAGTTGATTATAGAGAAAATGGATAGGAGGGTAAGCGTATAGAAATGGGATTCTAATAAGTTCAAAATTAGGGAAAACATTCTAAAAACAATTAAAACTAAAATTTTACAAGTAATTCAGCATTGCCTATATTAAAAGTTTAATATTGTGATAGTAAAAATATTATTAGTGCTTGCAATTTGAGTTGCCAACAACTTTTTTTTTTAACTGGTGGAGATTTTCTATTGTAAAATTTACATATCATTAGGTGTGCTTCTCATAAATTATTTAATTTTTTTTTGTTGAGAATACTATCTTTGATTAATTTTAAAATAGGTGACATCATACAAAACAAAAAATAAACTAAGATTGAAACATTTTTCAATATGTGTAGAAGAGACTATAGAATGTGAACGTGTAAGTTTTTTTAAATTAGCATTAGTAGAAAATATATATATATAGAAAATACTACATGTATTTCTAGACAAAAAATAATGATTCAAATAAATAGAACTAGAGATCAAGAACTTAAAGAATTTATATTTAAAAAAAAATATATGACTCAAAATCTAGTTCAAACTCTTATCACATAGTGGTTTTCTTTTAGGATTTTTATTGGAGAAATCATAAACTTATTGCAATGTATTCTTGAAATGTGTGTATCTGTGTGTTCTTGCATGCATGCATGTGTAATAAATTTTATAAAATACATATTTGATACCCAAATTAAATTATAAAATATTAGGAATATTAGGATTAGTAAATACAAATTTTTGTCAATCATAATAAAGAGATTTAACTTGTCAAAATAAAAATACTAATGTAAACTATAAGATGATTACACTAGAAAAAATGCACATTTTTCATAATTAATGGACATGAACTCTTTAAAGTTTTGGCAACTTTTTTGCCCCCCAAATTCCTACTCTTATCTAAGAACCCATACAAGAGAAGGGAATACTCAAGAAGATTTATTTTAGGTGTAGGACTAAGGAAGGACAAGAGACTTGAATTGGAAGAAGGGGGCCTATCTTTTACAAACACTTTTCATGTAACTCTAGTCAACACATGGAATAAATAGTATCATTTATAAATAAAATTTAATTTTAAATATATAGATATATGTTTTTATTATATCAATCAAAAAATTATTATAGATTCAATGTCCTAGGGTGTGTATTTTTCCTACAATGTTCTCTCTATCTAAGTAATTGCATGTCTATGAAATTGTAGACCCATATATTGTATATTGGTGTCTCCTGGATATTGGCCTATAGAAATAGGTGAGATAAATTTGAAATCATAGTAACAGTTGGTCAGTTCTAAAATTTCCTATAACCAATTACAAATTGAAGAGATTCTTGTGACTGAAAGAAATATTCAATTCTTTAGTTGAGCTTGTGTTATTTTTTGTAAAAATATAGCCTATGCTCAATTATAAGAGTGTGTATTGGACATCACTGTGTTCCTCATCCCCTCATCCTTCGACACAATATACTCTAACTCATCTTTCCAGGGGGTAAATTCCTCAAAAATTCCAAGCTTACTTTTTGAAGGGGAGGATCTAATGTGCTCATTTCGATAAGTATTATTTATATCCTTTTGTATTTTATAGGCTACAATGAAACCTTCATGCCAATGAGAAGAATACATGAAGAATTCAAGAATGACATTGACCGAATTTCACCGGCTCTGCTACGCCATAAGACTCACGACTCCCTCGATAAATGGGTTATTACATCGCATTGTATTCCATCTCAATCTTCATTTACGAACCGATTATACAGTGAGAACGGAAACGTTTCCTTTGCTTTTGATTCAGCAAAAGGCTCTCGATCTTCAATATGTCGAGTTTGATGGGCATGAAAATGAGCGCACTGCTTGTCGTTCTACTGTTTCTGTCTACTGTCCATGTCTCCGCTCGATATCACCCCCAAAATCCTGCGAAAAACAATAATGGGCTTATAACTATGGAGCAATTAGATAAGTGTGCAAACTGCAAGGGCAACGGTGAAGACCCAAGACCCTGCTGTTCGTCACCTTCGAATAAGGCTGTTTTCTCACAACAGCTAGATGACTGTCCGAATTGTGAAAGCAATGGTGAGGACCCAAGACCCTGCTGCCACCCCTCCAACAAGGTTGCTGGCAAAACCAATAATGTTCTTGCAGGCATGGAGCAGTTAGCAGGCTGTGCGAACTGTGAGGGCAATGGTGAAGACCCAAGACCATGCTGTCACCACTCCAAACAAACTAGCAAAAATGATAATCTGCTTACAGACATGGTAGCAAAAGAGCTAGCTGACTGTGCCAACTGCGAGGTCAATGGTAGAGACCCAAGACCCCGCTGCCACGCCTCCAAAAAGGCTATTTTCTCAGGATAGAACTGGGCGTATGGCTGGCTTGGATCTCAGTTAATATTCGTTTCTCTTTTCTAATCCGTTGTCAGTAGGCGTTCCACACAAATAAAACCTCTTACTTTCCACAAATGTTCAGCTTCTTCTGGAGCACCAATTGTGAATCAAAGTGCACTATCACATGTAATTTCACGTTGATAGGAAAGCTGGTTGATCAGCTAATTCCTGATGTCTTAAAGTTGATTTATTTTAAAGTTTCAAATATTTAAGAACGAGAAATTCAGAGAAGATAAAATATTGTGGCAGAAATCGATATACTAGTAGTTTTTACGAATATTTTAAACTTCTTCCTAGCTTTAATCTACGCAAATCTATTAAGTTGAATAGATAATCATAAATTCGTGTATTTGATGACTGTGAGTGCAGATACAACTAGCTTACATATATTTGATTTTATATATATATTTGATTAAAATCAAATATAAGTAAGCTAGTAGCAGTGGCGACCCAACATGGCAAACAATAAAAAAATTAAAATAGAACTATATAATTTTATATTATTAATGTTTGTTGCAATAATATGTAATATTATTATTGCAACTATTATTAATATTTTCTATTTTTTGTGGAATAATATTATAATATACTATTATTATTAATTTATATTGTTTTGATTATTATGATATTCTTTTTATAATTTATTGAAAATAATATTCACAATATAAATTTGAAATAGTTTAAATATACTATATTCTTATTTTGAAACTGTAATATTGTTTTATAGTTATTAAGTGTATAATATCAGGGTTTAAATCTTGGTTAGAGGTAGGGTTAGGATTATGGTTATAGATAGGATTATGCTCATGATAGAATAACAATTATGATAAGATATAGGTGAAAATTACGGTTAGGTTTAGGGCTAATATCATAGTTAGGTTTATCCTTAGGATTAGGGTTAGGATTGGGGTTAATCTTAATGATAGTAATTAAGGTTAAGGTTAAAGACTATAATCATCAATTAAAAGTAAAATTAGGGTTAGGGTTAGAATTATAATTATGATAAGGGTTAAGACGTCAATTATTATTAGGGCTAATTATATAATTGCGTTAGGGTTAGGGTTACAATTAGTGTTGGGCTTAGGATTAGGGTTAATCTTAGTGATTAGAATTATTAATTGTAAATAAAATTAGGGTTAGGGTTAGAATTATCATTGGGATTAGGGTTAAGATTGCAATCAAGTATAGTAATTGATGATAGCTATAATAGTTAGGGTTTGGGTTAGGATTATGTTTGAGGATAGAAAAGGGTTAGGGTCAAGGTTAGAATTATAATTAGGGTTAGGTTTATGTTTTTTGTTAGATATATAGTTAGGTTTAGGGTTAAAATTATAATTATTAATTATGAATAATATTGAGGTTTTGATTATGATAATAATTAATATTAAGGTTTTGATTATGGAAATTTCTATAATGTGAGTGGATAAAAATCAAACATTATATTTATTTTATTTATATTAGCATTATTACAATAACTTTCAAGTCATTTGAATTTTGATTTTAGCATTAGTTAAAATGTGTAAAAATTGTAAAGATTTACAAAATATTAAATAATTAATATGAAAAATGAAATTCTTATCTATTGTGACAATTATTATTATTATATACGCGAGCCCTATCAATACAACATTTTTTTAATCATTTGAAAAATAAATTTATTTGTGGAGAAAATGCATAAAATAAACTATGAACACTTAATAGTCATAGTAAAGTATGTAATAGTAATTGAGAAAAAATTGAATATAATTTATTAAAACATTTCATAGGAATTAAAGTGAATTCAAACATAATTAATTAAGAATCAGAGTTTACAATCCAAAATTTTAATTTTTATTACTCAATCCAAAATTGACTACAATCATAATAGTTACAAAATTTAGTAGGCTCAATAATTGTCCATTGGTTTTTACACATTCTCTAATAGCACATAGTGCCCACTTGGGCCACTATCTAACAACTACATAAAACTTCAATATTTAAGAAGTATTAAAGATCGACCAAGAAGTAACTAAATGAATAACACTTCATTATAATGATGTAAATACATAACAAATTCTTCAACAATGAGGATGGTATTCCGACCCTTGTTCTCATAATGATCGCGATATACTTCTTTTAAAGAATCTGGAAATTTTGATGCTATTGCAGAAACTTCCTTAATTCTTCAACATCATCTATCATTAAGGCCATGTTTTCATATTCTCTGACAATTTTGTTGCAGTAATCCAAAATTGTTCTCGCACATTTGTCCATATGGCTCTCAATGAATTCATTTGAATTCAAGATACATCTGGGCTTGCAACAACAATTTCTGATGCATTGTCAGAAACATCCATGTTTTGATTATTTGCTGAATATAAATAGCATAAAATGGAAGTTAGTATTATGAGAATGAAAATATCCATAAATAGTTACAACATAATATTAAAAAATATTAACATTTAGTAATAAAAAATATGCATAAAATAAACCATTGAACACTTAATAGTCATAGTAAAGTATGTAATAGTAGTTGAAGAAAATTTGAATATAATTTATTAAAACAATTCATAGGCATTAAAGCAAATTCGAACACAATTCATTAAAAAAATGAGTTTAAAATCCAAAATTTTAATTTTTATTACTCAATCCAAAATTGACTACAATCATAATAGTTACAAAATTTTGTAGACTCTCATTTAGGAGTTACTATCACTTTGTTTGAAAGATTTCTCTCAATAATGGAGAGAATTTAAATGGTGTTTGATAGGATCAATAGTGGTTTGACCCTTCTCGAGTGGTTTCTCAAGGTCAACTTTATTGTTGTTTCCAAGTTTCTTCCAAATGGATGCCTTTAATGTTGCTTTGCTCGCAGTTGTCCAAACACGTCTTTCTCTTCGAAGCCGATCAATTGCCTCAGCCATTGTCTCTATATCTGAAGGAAATGAACAACAACTATAGTCATGGTCGAGCCAAAGTTTCCAAAAGTGAACCCATAAGGGGTTTCGAACTTTCTTCCGAGGTGTTCATCGCAACCGCACCCTGTGAAGCAGGATAGTCTACATTAAGTTTATACTTAATTTTTTTAGTGGAGAGACTAAGGTTCACTGTTGAACTTGGTAGCTCTAATAGCATATGTAACATCCGAAAACACTTAATGGAAATTAAAAGAACAACTGATATGTATTTTTAGGAGAATATATTTTAACAAATATTAATTTTTTTGTTGAAATAAATAAAAATCAAGCAATGCAGTAGTTTCCTAAAATATTTAATAGGCATTGAATAAAAGTTGAACACGATGTATTACATAAAAAAATAATACATGAACTCAATTTTCATTAAAGAAAAATCAAACAAAACATTTTGCATCAACCTCTAATGATTTATTCGATAATCATTAAAGAAAATTTTAATAAAAACATATTACATCAAATTTTCTTCTAAAAATTCCAATTTCTTTTCTTCATCCATTGGCTTCCTATTTTCTTAAGGACTCTTTACATAAAGATTTGTTGAAGGTCCCATTGTAGTTGTGTCCATTGTGTCCATTGTACCAATGTTGATTTGTGATGCAACTAACAATGACTCATAATAGAAACATAATAAAGTTCAAAATTTTGCAAATACAATAGTAAATCATTAACATTGTAAGAAATAACTTGTACCATTTTTAACTAATTTTTCCTCTAGATTTCGGACAACATTTAAAAAAAAAAAAAATAAGAAAGAACATTTTCCACAAAACACATTTAGTAATAAACTTATTTATCTCTAATTGAATCTTATTTGAAGAAAAATATATTACATCAAATTATCTTCTAAAAATTTGAGTCTGTTTTCTTCAGCTTTTCACTTGGAAAGTTGTTTGCCATTTTTTATTTTTTCATAATGGTCATATGTGAATTGTGGCATTATTCTAAGACCTTCTAGAGACTTCACACGAGATACTGCAACAAATGTCAATCCTGTTCTTTCTCTTGGTCCTATATCAATTGTAGCTTTTGAAAGAGTCAACCCTTGAGATTTGTGTATTGTTAATGCCCATGCCAATCTTAATGGTAATTGAAGTGTCCTACCCCTCTGTATTGTTGTTAGTGGAATTGTATTTAGATGATGATCATCAAATGGCATTCCAGAATAATTATCAAATTCAACCATCACATATGTAGGTGGTTCAAAAGGAGCACTTCCTGGTTTGTAGACAATCTTTCGAATATACCCTAGAGCTCCATTTACAAGACCGGCCTCTGTCCATATATTTCAAGTCAACATCACCCTTGAATTATTGCTAATCAATAACTCTAGATCAAGTTCATCATCTGAACAAACTTCTATTACATTAACACTTCCTACCTTTGTTGCAACACTGCGTGCAACAGGATGCCTCGAGGAATACAACATTCTCTAGTTATGATTATGGACATTGTCATTGGTAGAGAACAAATGGATGACATTGTCAAACTCCTCATTGGTTGCAACATTTAAATTAATAGGGATTCTCATCATAAGCAACTCCCAATCATCAATTATTGGGTTTTCATCTCTTAGATTTGTCCAAAGTTGACGAAATCTTTGTTGTTGGATATCTTCTCCATCTTGTCTGAATATTCTATATAAAGTTACCACCATTTTGAATTCCTCCCATAATAACTTTGCCCATCTATTGCTGTCATATGCCGGTCTATCACTGACTGGAGGCAACTGGCCCAAATCTCCAACTAAAATCATAGATATACCTAATAACACATGTAAAAAAAGTTTTCAAATTATGTACTAATATTATATCAATTTTGTACAAATGAGTTATATTAAATATTATGTAAAATAGTTGCTATCAATAGTAATATTGGCATACCTGCAAAGCTTATGTTTGCATTTTGTGGGAATGCCTACCTGAGCCGAGAATCTATATTTTCCAGCATGTTTTGACCAATGAAGCTCATTTCATCAATCAAAATGTATTTTATATGTATCATTTCTTCTTGGAAACTTGTGAGTATTGTTCCTTCTAATGGACAAAATTCTCTCACTGGGATTCTCAATTTTGAGTGAATTGTTGAAGCTCCTATATTGAAGGCAGCAACTCCTATTGGTGCAAGTAATAGAAGAGGAGCACGACATGGAATTGCTGAATTTTGAAGAGCTTGACTAATTGCACCAATCAAATATGACTTTCCTGTTCTTTCTGTTCCTTGAATTATCATGAACAAAGGCACCCCATTTTGATTGCTATGATAGTGTGGCATAATTATGTTCATTGCCTTTTGCTGTTTATCACCAAGTGTTGTGTAGTTGATGCATTGTGGTATATCATCAAATATGAGACATCCATGATCCTTCATGTTTTTTATAAATTTTATTGCTTTACTTGTGTGCTCTTCACCCTGATATTCACTAGATCAATCTGCATTTCTATCAATGTCTCTTCTGCCCCACATATCTATTTCAGAAACTTGCATAATTTGACCATTATGAAATCTAGATATAATTTCCCACTCATGCTCTATGGTATTTCCTTGAACAACATTTTCTTCAATTTCAGAGTCACTGGCGTTTTCAACATTTTCTGCAATTGTTGTTTGCTACACATGCCAAGCATTATAGTTCAACGACTCCCAATTTTCTACTATGGAGTTATTATCCTGACCAATATCCCTTTCTATGTCACGGAATGGCTTGTACAATAATACCTATGAAAACAGAAATCAATCCATTTATCAGACTCACGTGAAGGAATTGATGTAAACCTAGGAAAAACTCTGACAATGACTGCTCTTTCTCTTGGCTCCCATTTGTTGTCTCTCCTTCTTTTTGGATTATATATCCATGATCTAGCTGCATCAATTAATGTGACACCTTCCATACAAATAGGTCTTGTTTTATATCCATCAATAAAAGATTTTGTTTGGTCATCATTGTTCTCTTCATTATTCACTATTACAGGTTTGAAAACTTTAGGAGAGACATTTAGATTAACAAACCTTCTACTGCTCTCCATCAATGGAATCTCTAAAAGCATGTGACATGTCTCTTGTGCTCCAATGTCTCTTTCCATAACAGTTTCTGTGAGGAGCCTTCTATATGCCCGTGCACCTAAATCATCAGGGTTTTCCATTTCTGATAGATGCATCAACATCTGGTGGTATGTTTCCGAGCTTTTCTCGACCTTTGCTGCATACTTTGCAATGTACTTTATTACTGCATGTTTGGAAAGAACTGGTTGCCAATCTATATTTGCTCTCCATAGTTGTAGTATGTGACAATTGTGTGAATTCACTCTATCATCATTTCTTCCTAGTTCAATTTTTTTCTCACCGGTTTCTATGTCTTCATACCATTTTGATCCCCTCAAATTTAATGGCCAAGGAGTATTATACCTAGAATTAATATCAACCAATCAAACATATTATTTTCTTGCCTAATATATAATTGTGATATATAAATATTACTTGATTAAATAATTACCTGCAAACCATCCTTGTTTTTTTCGTAGGCACACACCCTCCTTACAAACTGTGTGTCATTCTACACAATTTAATATATCTTCATAATCACGGTCAATATCCATGTCTGCAAGTTCTGTTGTATTTTTGAGACATAGATGTTGCAGATAATTTTGGGAATGCCTACAATTGGAAACAAAAGAACTTACATATCCATTTTATCATTAATTATACAAATAGTTAGTTTAATGTAATATTATAGATATGCATGTCTAAATATTTATTGAACATGCCTGTATATTTATTTGATGCAAATCTTCTCTGGGATTCCATGCATGAACGATACAATGAAAATATCTCTCAGCACTTTTTCGTTCTTCCTCATTTGACCAATCAATCCTGTCCATATTGGGAGCTCCATTGATCCATAAAAATCCGTGCACATGTGGTGAACCTCTATGTTGCCACTCATATCTACACCAATAATCTTTGATATTCATTCCTTTTTCTAAAATCTCTTTTCTGAATATTGTGTCTTAAATGCATGTAATGTGTGACTATATGAGGATAGTCAATAACATTTGTCTTTCTCCAATTTTGAGCTTCCTGTGAAGTAGTCGGGGATGTTCCTGGCATTAATGCATGCAAATCAGGCCAATACATATCTGTTGCACTTAGAGTGAAGAATATTGTAGGAGTGCTGATTTGGTGATGCATGTCTGTCAATTCTGCACGACATTTAGCCCAATATGATCTGGTACCCCTTAAAGTAGTTCCAAACCACATCAACCTATCAGCTAAATTAGATTGCGGCATGTTCTCCATATGCTGGCGTAACTCATTGATGGTGATAGGCATATCTTGTAAATTTCTTTTTGCAAACACTGCAGATGAACTAGGTGCAC
The DNA here is from genome assembly GCF_030272615.1 of Cryptomeria japonica. Lineage (NCBI taxonomy): Eukaryota > Viridiplantae > Streptophyta > Pinopsida > Cupressales > Cupressaceae > Cryptomeria > Cryptomeria japonica. The sequence goes on along the minus strand of NC_081407.1, from coordinate 575,304,862 downwards.
GGTGCCTCATTATCATGTTCATCATAAAATATCTAAATCTTGGATGTTTACCAGAACGATGATCCCTATACCGTAACAGATGCTTGACAAATTCATGCAAGTGCACTCGCCTCATTCTTGGTTCTAACCAGTCACATCTACCATCAGGAAATAATGCTGGAAATGCCATATCAAGTAACCCTAACGTGAAATATTCATTGATTGGAGATGCACCAATTTTTGGCCAATCAATCAATGTTGTTGGATTTGTATTAGGATTATTAACCCATGCACGAATTAATTCCATTTCTCTTTGGGCATTAGGTGGTCTCGAAGCCATTGACGTTGTGTGCTCAACTATATTACCTTCATCAATCTCCATGATGGGACCCACAAATGTGATTTCATTAACATCTGATTCAAATTCCATTTGCACAGTTTTCAATCTGTTGAATATATTTTCATCAGAATTTCTTGGTAGCTCATTGAGAGCATTTTGATCTATTCTTGCATCTGAGTAAAATTTGTCATACTCTACTTTGTATTTGAGTGCTTTATACACACGATCCCTATTGACTGTAAAGTGGTAATTTGTGCCATGATGATCCCTTCTTCTAACAATAATAATTGGCAAATTTTCTATCGAATGTGACAAAACATTTGAAACTTGCTCCACATTTTGGGGAAAACTAATAGTGTGTCCCTTTTATTTATATTGACCACCTATTGCATGTGTAACTTGCAATATTGGGTTGACACGTGCAATTAACATCTCCTCCACTTGAGTCAATTTGGCAAGGTCCTCCGGTTGTGGGCCAGGATCCATATTATTTGAAGATGAAAACCTATGATTCCCTCTCTCTTGGCGACATCTATTGCATATGGGACCTTCAGAGCTTTGAGATACTTTGATTCCAAGATAAGATTCTTGACAAACATAACACATGTTTGGAGTTCTAAATCTATCCAATTGATGCCTAAACTGCATTTGGAATCTTCTAAAATCACATCAAAGCAAACCATTTGGGTTCGGCATGTTTTGTAAACTACCTTGAACACCTACATTCATCTCTAATTGATTCCCATGTTGTGGTGTTTCTAGTACACGTTCTATTGTTGTTGAATTTTCATTTTGAACATTGAACTCAATATTTCCATCAAATGGATGATTTTGTCTCTCACTTGGTTGGGGATTGACTTGTTGTATTTCTTCTATTTTAGAATGAGATATTTGATTAGATGTTCTTTGATGTCTATTTCTCTGCAAATTTGCATCATCTGTATTTTCAATTTCTAGTTGTTACACTGTTATCGTTGCCCTTATTCTAGCGTATCTTTGTCTATCGACCTCATTGCATCTTCTTCTTTATTCTTCTATTTGAACATCTGTCATATGTTCTAGTTGTCATCTATGATACTCTCTCTGATATTGTCTTCGATATTCTCTTCTTTCCTCCTCTGATTCAAAATTTAATCTCGGTCGCACCATAGCTGGTGCCGATGATTCTAAATTTTGTCTTGGTCCCTCCATAGCTGGCATCAAAGGAATTTGAAGTTAACAAAATAAATAGACTTGATTTTATTATTACCTAATACATTCTAATCATCAAGATCCCTCAAAGGGCAAGATAAGAGAGAATAATAGTAGATTTTAGGTTAATTTCTTTTTTTTTACTCATGTATTTATTTAAAAAATTGCAATCATATCTATCTTTTGTTTTTGTCACACCATAGCTGGTATCAAATAATTTTAATGTCAACAAACTAAATAGACTTTCTTCCTTATTACATAACACTTTCTGATCATCAAGATCCATCAAATGACAACATGAGAGCATACAGTGCTAGATGAAAGGTTAGCGATTGTAATATTGAGTGAAATCCATGTAACTATGAAATTTATTTATTTATTTTACTTTCATATATTTATATACAAATTTGAAATCGCATCCATCTCGCGGCATTGCCTTCCAGATAATAAATAATCATTTACATCCATCTGGCGGCATTGCCTTCTAGAAAACAAATATTTTGATTTGCATCCATCTGGTGGCATTGCCTTCCAGATAAGAAATAAGAAAACATTGTACTAGTACATATTTATTTGGAGAAGTGCATGCATATCCATTTGGTGGCAGTGCCTTCCAAATAAGAAATATAAATTATACTTTTATATATTTATTGCCTTGCAAACTTAGAATAAACATTCATATTATAATTGACAAAGCTTACAAATTGACTAACCTTAAAGCACAAAATGAATAACGAAAATACATGTGCAATAAATAGTTCTACAAATTCAAATCTAAATAAATATTATTTAATGAATTATTGAAATAGATGTAATAATGTTAGTAAAAAACTAATATTAATACCATTAAATTCCCATTAGTAAATAATCTAATTGTTACTTGAATAGAAACAAATACCCTTAAAAAGTAATATTCTAATACTTAATACATACATGGCTGATGTAGGCTATTGATATAGATTGTGGCTCAATTTGCATAGATTTCCTGTCAAATATTAATGAATCTGGTAAGCAAAACAAACTAAAAAATTTAAGGCATAAATTATTCATAGAAGTAACTTCTATAAATCTAATTCACTACAACTTGTTACCATAATTTTTTCTCAAACTTACTAAGTTTTGTAACTTTTTTTAAAGCATACTAAGTTGTATATCTTTCCTATTTTTACATAGGGGTTAGGGTTAGGTTTGACATCATGGTTAGCACGAGTGTTTACATCATCGTTGAATGTATTGTTATGGTTACAAGTATGGTTAGGGTAAGGTTTTAGTGTCAAGGATTAGATTTATGGTTAGGGTTAGGATTTACATCATAATTATGGTTAGGGTTAGTATTATGGTTCTGGTTAGAATACAGGTTTGGGATCCTTTAAGTTGTGCATCAAAGAGTATAATCTTCAAAGAAACCATGATAAACACCCATGAAAAAAATAATCCACTGAAAAATAAAATTTATTAATTGTGTAATGGCATGTACACTCTTATTGAGAGAAATGCATTCTTTTATGAATCATGAGATCATTCAAGTGAGTGCGATAGGCTTGTGCTATAAGATGGGGATGCTTATGAGGGTGTTCTACTTCATCTTCAATATCAACATCATAACCTTCTTCAAGTTGCACACATACTTTACATGCTTGACAAAAAACATGAAAGATGAAATATTCTAGAAGACCTCGTCAGATAAGTTTATCAAATTGTAGATTTCCAGTATGGTGAAGAGCATCTAACAAGGCAAAATAAAAAACTAGTACTCTCTGGTAGTACATTTTGAGTACCATGATTGCTACCAACACTAGTGACATCATCGAGAAAATTCGACATTCAAAAGAAAAATAGCTTCAAACCTCGATGACCTTTTTGCAATGTAAGTTCTCTACACAACACAAACAAATGTCTTAGAAGGCGGTTTGACAAGTAATCGATACAAGTTAGCAATTAAGACATATCATTACTATAGCAAGAGGAAATGATGATACTCAAAACAATGATTAGTTGCAATAAATTCAAGGCATAAATTGCTCCAAAATAAATTATTATTTTACACTATCATTAATTTTTTTATAATTTATTTCTTAAAATTTATAAATTTAGATGAACTCAAAAAATGAGAGACACTATTATCCTAACTATAACTTTGAAAAAACTAAATTGGATAATTAGATACTAATAAGACTATATTAATTTCTTTTAACGGTTTAATAGGAAAGTCTCTCTTCTTCATAATTCATAAGCAATATTCAAATGGAAGTATGTAAAAGAGCCCTTAAGTATATAGTTTTACTTCATTTATTGGAAGGACAAAAGCTAATCAAATGAAATTTATATTGATAATGTGATAAAGTTGTACAAATTATGTATGCAAACGAGACCATTATTTTGAAATGAAGAAAAATAATATTCATAAAAAATAATATTAGCTTAGAAACTATAATAATATTAGAACAAGGACAAATGAAACACCAAAATCAAAATTACACCAAAGAGAACAGACAAGTGTCATTAAAACTATCCTATGACGATAGTTATGAAATGCGAGCCTATAATGAAAGCGTAACAACCTTCTTACAATTGAAATAGACGGATGTGTGCTTCCACCTTTTGTTTAATTTGAATTTTAAATTTTAGAAAAGACCAAATGAATGACGTCAAATGAAGGGTCATAACATTTAACTGTAAAAATTCCTAGTTATTGGATTGTTACTAACTTAATATTAAATAATAAGGAATTCACAGGTGATCTAGAATAGATAAAAAATGTTGGTTCAATGACTAGATAGGATATTCATTAAATATTTCTACTTTTGTTTAATAGAGTTTTTTTATAATATTGTCGACTCATTATAATGGGCATTGAGATTGCTTCTGATGAATTAGTTGAAGATCGAAGACATAAAATTGTGGTGATGAAGGACCGGTGATATAGGCTCAACTTGTTGAAGACAGTGATTCCAATTGAATGTTTAAGATAGTGATTATACTTTCAAATATAAACGATATGAATTGAATAAAGTTTTCAGTAGTTGTATGCAAAAGTTCATGTAGTAATTTAAAACATCGACTGATGTACTTTATATTGTCGATAGAATAAAATCAAAGATAGCGATAGTTAATGAGTACAGGCCGGAAACATGCAAATGGATATTATGAGCCAAAATTACCAATGATGCAAATGACTTAACGAGGAGGAATAAACTGATCAAGTTTGTAAAGACAATATGACTGTGACTGGTTGACAGTGATCTGCATTACAATGATTGGTACACAGAGATTAGAGTACCAGATAGTACTCATAAAAATAATTATTTAGTATTTGTCTACTTTATGAAGAATACACGACATGGTGGGCGACTTCGTAGTAATGATAAAGGGTTGACAGATAAAGGATGGTTGACTCTCTTATAGACATCAATTATCATACAACAAAGGTCACAGATTTATAAGAACTATGGCATTTGATATTAGCGAGAAATGATCAATGATGGTCAACTATTGTGAAATATAAAGAACAAAAATGATAAAAGAAAAGGAACGAAAATGCTTATATCGTTTAAAGAATACGATGATCCATTTTTGGGTAGTGATGGAAATACAAGGAGCTGCAATTGATACAAATAAGATGATTTATTGTGAGGATTATATAGTGATCGGGAATTCAGTATGGAGGCTTTGTAATGGATAGTGATGATGTAAGAAGATTTCAGAGATAGCATATTATGAATCGATTTCTCAATAAGGCTTCTCCCGCTGGCAAGATGCAGTTCTCCACAGCTTAAATGGCTCAAACTACATTGGTGAATTCTATCACTACTACTGTGTCAAGTGGTAGAAGATGGAAGTGATGTTCATAAGAAATAATAATAAATATGGTGTGACTTGTATAAAGAAGGCAAACCAATTTATATTTTGGCTGAAGCATTTCATTATGGTGGATCTCATGATCAAATACAAGATGATAAAGAATCGCATATGCTAAAGGAAATTTAGAAAAAGGATTCATATTTGAAATAATATTAAGAAGGGAGAGATTGATCAAAGGGAGTGATCTTGTAAGCAGTCCATAGAACAAAACAGGGCTGGATTTGCTTACCTGAAAGCTTGTTCTTCTAGTGCTGGTCGAAGAAGTTGTGTTGTTTTCTTCTCTACAACACAAAAAAGTGGAAATAGATCTGTTAGGTCCCGGAGACAACTAAGAGGGGGGGTGAATCAGTTGTCTAATAAATTCAAACCAAAACAACTTAACCAACTTAATGCTTAATACCGGTAAACTAGTTAAGTATGCTGGTAGACAGTGTTAACAGTTAATTGCTATACTGGTAAAGATTAATGCATGAAACATAAACACAAAGTCATCCACAACACATAACACCAATATTTGTATGTGGAAACCCTGTAAGGGGAAAAACCATGGTGGGAAACCTTACCCACAATCAGATGATACTACTATAGATAGTAAGTGTACATAAATGGGGTCTGCACATGCAGAAAGGCCAACAGCCTAGAGCTCACTGCTCAATCACAAAATGGGAGTCACACTGACTACAGTTGGATAGTTAAATCCACTAAGAATGTACTGCACAAAATAGCATCTTCATATGCTGGATTCAGTACCGGTGTAATGCTGATATGCTTCTACAAAAACCTAGCTTCTCCTTCAAATGATGTCTTCGTGTATAGCTCTGCTTAATCTCGCATATACTTTCACTTAGTTCTTTTTCGCATTCCCACATTTGATCTTACAAATAAGATCTTACATTTATACCATAACCTAAGACCAATTTTAGTAGGTCGGCTCTACAAGATATTACAATAAAGACTTTTACAAACAATATAATATCCGATGCAATAACCGATTAAACATTTCGGTTTAAAGCATTTACAACAATAATAAATCATCTCCATAGTGTACCATGTTGATCTGGAAAAGATAAACTTGTCGATGTAACCTTAGGTAACCTTGGACCTATTTGCCGGTAGAAGCAAATATGCAAATATGATTATACCAATGATTAATTCTTCAAAACAAAGTGTCCACACAATGTCTTCGATATTACCAAGTGTCTTCCATATCATTCCAAGTGTTGGTGATCATTATATCCTACCGGTGAACCATATACCAGTAGCTATGCAATAGTTACTTCTTTGCCGGTGAATGCTGCTGGATCTCCAAAGTGCTAGAGTTTTAGTAGGTGTTGACATCAATGACAAAACCATACCAAAATACCAACACGATTGAGATTAGATGCCATGACATGGTGAAAGGAACAAAAAATCATCGAAGAAAATCCATTATAAAATGCGATGATTGCAGAATAGTTTGCATACTTGTTCAAATGTGAATTGTTTCTTCCTCTTGTTTGGGATCAAAAACCTTTTTTCTCTCTTCTCGGGAGGATTATTATATAGCATGAATTTGTTTGCTAAAACCCTTCCACTTTCCTTCATAATGAATGCAATGGTGAGGGTAGCATGTAGTAATGTTACATTGCGTTACATTGAAGCAGAACGAATGGCAATCGCAACTTGAACATTTACAGTGTGGTGTTCCATCTTCCATCTTTTTTCTTCCACGTAGCTTCAGGTGGTGTTTTCATCTTCATCAATTACATATGCCATTTTCTTTAACGGTCCATGCATACTTGGAGCGGTTACAATACATGGCCACCAATAGGTTTTCGTTTTCTTTTGCATACTTGGAGTGGTTACAATGCATGGCCACCAATAGGTTTCCATTTTCTTTAGTGTATACATGGATGCCTTCACTCCCCCCCTGCTGCGACTTTAGGAACGCCTCTCGATGTAACTAATAAGAGTGTATGACAGTTTAAAGTATAGAAAAATAAAATGTATCAAGTTTACAAATCAAGATTAGATTTATTTCCACAGAAGTTTTAAACTTTCACCAATGAAATATCAGTTTGTACATTTTTATTTCTAATTATTTTTCTATTTTTTATTACTATTTAGACTGATGGTTTTTGAAATAGTTTTAGAAGGCTTTTGGTATGTTTTGAGGAAATAAATTATAGTATATTACTTTCTACAAAATCTAAATTACCTTCACTTTATCAATAGAAGTCTTTCTAGTAATTTTTTCTTTGAATGTGAATGATATGAAATAATTGGTAAATAATTAAAAATAAAGTTCTGTTGAAGGTCTTTAAATATGAATACATATCAATTAATTATGCAAATGAGTATTTACTAAATTTGAAGGAAAAAAGAAAAATAGTTAGCCAAATTTTGAAATTGAATTTTTTAAAATTAAGGATCAAATTTGTTGATATTGCATGATACAAATGATTGAACACATGCACAAAAATCAAAATCAAATAAAGTGGATAAAATAATACTTAAGAATGATAAACACATAATTGGTTGATTATACGACAACGTGTGTCTATGTGAATAAGGTAGGAGATAGGTGCATAGAAATGCTTATAATTGGATGGGTAGAAAAGATTCATTTTGCTGGTATTGCATGGAAGGAACGATCCAACACATAAAAGCAATTGAAATGTAAGCAAGTGACTAATATTGTGCATAACATTTGCATGCATAAAATTTCTAATTGTTAATAATTTTGTTATTGCTTATGCTGATATTTGTTGATGTCCATAATAGTGTTGTTTCTACTGGCAATATTGTTGTCTCTATTGTTACTAACCCACCTTCTCCTATGGTTCAATGTTATTTTGATTGTTATAAGGGATCCACTTGGATTCTTGTTCATAGTAAGAAAAAGTATTCTCAACGTAGGATGTCAAAAAAGTTAGTCTTAAAGCTTCGATGTTAAATTAGTAGTCTCAAGGCTTTGATTGAAAATAGGATGCAACATGTTTGGCTCCACCTCTATTGTTTGGCTAGTTTCCTTGTTTTGCTATATTTGTGACTGGTTTATTCCAATTCTAGTTTTAGATGGTTTGTACTAGATCTATAATGGGTTGGGGTCCTCCAATTATTTCAATAAAAAAAATTTGCACACACAAGGGTGATAGACACAAAATTTGGATTCAGTTATACAACAATCTGTGTCTATGTGAATAAAGTTGAAGATAGGTAAATAGATTGTTGATATTGCATGATAGAAATGATCAAAAACATACCAAAAATCATAATCAAATGCATAAGAATGATAAACATAGAATTGGATGATTATAAAACAATGTGTGTCTATGTGAATAAGGTGGCAGATAGGTGCATAGAAATGCTTATAATTGGATGGGTAGAAAAGATGCATTTTGTTGGTATTTCACATAAGAAATGATTCAATATATACCACAAATCAAATTTCAATCAAGTAAACAATATAATTCATAACATATTTGCACACATAAGGATGATAAATATTTGCATTCATAAGGATGACAAATATATAATTTAGATGATTATATAACAATCTGTGTCTATGAGAATAAGGTTGGAGATAGGTAAATAAAAATTCTTGTAATTGGATGGGTAAAAACGTAAGAAAGTACCCACACCATGTACATAATTTTTCCATTTGTCAATGCATAAATATTAAGTTATTATCTCAAATTACATACAAAATGAAATAAAAAATATGATGAAAATATAAAATTTGCCATTATAACTAGCGTATATCTTAAACTATCTATTCAAAATATTTTTTGAAATAAAAAATAAAGAACTAAATAAGTAATATTAATGGTATAATAGAGTTTACATTAGACATTCAATACCAAGTTGGAAAAGGTACTAAAATTATTGGAAGGATAAGAAATGCCCTCACCAAACTACTAGCTACTTCACATCAAATATGGACTCCACAAAGATCAGTAATGAGGTCCTTAAAAGAACCTCATTACAAGGAATATTGGTTTACAAGTAGTTGGACCTGACCTAGCTGGTCAAAATGGATATCTATGCTTAAGATTTTGAATTTGATAAAACAACCAAAAGTGTGCAGTCAATTAGAGGGGTAGAACACCATGTCCAGACAACTACTAATTTCAACCTAACATGCTTTTACAATTTTCAAAAGCTAAACAAAACCAACCCTCCTACATATCATTGCAACACACCAAGATCATTCTCTTTTTCTTTGTGTAGGTCGAATTCCAAGACAACTTCTGGTGGGGTGAGGGGCCAATGATAATGCATAAAAAACATGTGCACTTCACCCTCTATGCACTATGAACAATTTCTAATTTTTTTTTTAATAAGTTGAAATTTAGTTTAATGACTAGTGTGTGGTTTTAAACTGATGTGGTACTGTAAGGCTCATTTGAAAGCTTCCTAAAGAGTTTATCCATCTATATAGAGACTTTTCTAGTTATATCTACTTCATTTCTCACAAGATTCCAAGATTTTTGATAAAAAGAAAATCATTTGTGGGGGTTGAATACATCTTTAAAGGGAAAGATAAGAAATTACACAATCCCTATAATTCTCATCGAAGAAACATAAAGCGTCTTAGAGAAAATAAGAGGGCCTTAGACATTTTCAGATTTAAATAACAATAGCTTCTCATCACATCAAACACAACTTGGTATTGACTGGCCACCGAGAGGTAATTGCTCTGTGTAACAAATAATCATGATATTGTGTCAAAACCCTTTTGAAATATACAAGTCACATTAATTATCACAAAAGGCATGAGCCAAGCCTATTGGCAATAACCCAAAACTTGGAATCACTTGTTGTGACCAATCAATGCACCGTAACTATCAAAATTAATGAATTTGAATCCAAATTACAACCTTTCATGAGGAAATGAATTTGGACCTATATAGGCAACATAATTTTGTTAAAGTGAAAACATAAATAAAGAGCTTTGAGCTCTTGATTGACTCCTCTATGGAGCTCAAGAAAGGTATCAAGAATTATATGCGACAGCTAAATATTGTCATTCGACAAGATGCAACCAAAATTATTCAATTTTTTTGGCACTTTATTAGCTTCTTGATAAGAATGAGACATTTGGTAGGTTTGTGGTGTAGTGAATCAAGGACATCTCATACATTAGGGCTCAAGTAAAAGGTTTGTAGGTGTTTTGAGTTCTTTTGGGTTTAAAGGTCCATTGAGACCATTTTTAGGTAACAAGAAATATTTGGAGTCATTTGGGTCAATACTTCCAAAATTGCAAAATCTTGTAAATGTTGTCAACGTAAAAACAAATGAAAAAGTTGCAAGATGGGAAGTTAAAAGGTCATTTTTGTTTGGACAAGTTTAAAAGTAATTTATGTTTGATTTGGGAAGTTGGAGAATGTATATAATTCCTTTTAAACATAAATCCCAAGTGGGGAAGCTTTCGTGAAGGATGGAATAAAGAAAACACAAAGTTTGCATGCCCAAACAATGTTTTCTAGATAATTTGACTGTTATTTGGTTTTTTCATAGACTTTACTTTGCATTTAATGATTTAAAATTTATTTAATATGATATAGAATCTAATAAACTTCCAAATTTAATTAGTTTTGTGGTTTTTCATTAGGTATTAAGAAAGTTATGATTGTTTGAATGATTGCAACTTCTAAATTTTCTAGGTAATAGTCATGTTGCAACGAGTAGTATGGATTTGTAAGGATGTTATATGATCTTAAAAGTAGTATGGTTGGATAGAGTATCAAATAAAATTTCCATTGTGACCAATCTCATCCCTTTTCATTGAGTTTTGAGTATTTTAGAGGCGTTTTACTGAGATAGGGTTTGAAAAACCCTTGGTGAATGAGCCTAATATAGATTACTAGTCAATTTTACACCTTTGTGTTACAAAACAACCTACCCTGATTTTGATATATGTTGTATAAAGCTCACATGAGTATCCAAAAGTTGTTTTGGATACTTTAGGTTAGGTCGGCATCAAAGGTTATGCCCGAAAAACTTAATTTGTTTTACTAATTAGACCTAGTTTCAGTTTACTAGCAAATTATTGAGCCTATTGTTCCACAACAACCCCACCTTTTTTCTTGATATGTTGTTAAACTTCTAAATGGCTATCCAAAAGTGTTATCATATTTTCTAAATATTGTCTGTATAGGAAGTTATGCTCAGAAAACCTCTGTTGGAGGGCTACTAGGGAAATAGTTAGATTGTGAGTGAAATTCATGAAGTTGTGGTCCCACATTTATAAATTTTGTTTGATTTGAGTTATTTTGTGTTTCAATCCCCTGCTCTTCATCATTTTGAAAAAACTCAAATAAAGAGAACGCCTGATTTAGCATATGAAGGAGAGAGCAACTTGGAGAATGGAGAATTTTTTAAAAATTAATCATGTTCATGGAATGAGAGAATATGAAGGAGAGAGCAACTTGGAGAATGGAGATTTTTGTATGAATTAATCATGTTCATGGAATGAGAGAATATGAAGGAGAGAGAAACTTGGAGAATAGATATTTCTTAAAGAATTAATCATGTTCATGTAATCACCCTCTATCCAAATATTCTTGTGGTCTAAGTATTTATTTATTTTTAGACCACCTAGCAATGCTTAAGCCATAGCATAATTATTTGTGCTATTTGACAATGTAATAACATGGGATTTGATTACCTATCCTGATTGATTCTTTAGGAAACATTCTTCCCCTGAAGTTCCTAGATTTTATTTTGTACCATCATCAAAATTAAGCTTTATTATGTCAAGAAGAGGAGGAATCCAATAGATAGAAGATCTATTTACCAACTATTAACTTTAGGTCTCCATGTAGCTAGATTAGGTGGATGGAGATGGTTCCAAAGAGAAGATTTTTCAATCCCATGATGAGGAAGGATTTTTTGATTCCATTTTTAAATCACTTGACATTATGCCTTAAAAAATTTACCTCTCTATAATGCCAACTATCTCCTCAGCTAATTGGAGTTCTTTCCATAATATCCTTTTATTTTTTTCCTACCACAAGTTCCATAACTATATAGAGGCTAATGAGCGAAATGCCTAATAAAAATGAATTTTGGAATAAACTTGGCCAAGAGGTAATTACTTTGAGCAAATTTTTACTTGCAACCAACTCCAACATTTTTTAGAGAAGGGACATGATGATAATAAATAATTTGATATTTCTTCATGTTGACTACAAAGGGGGAAATTCAAGTGTGTATTTATACCCATATTCACTAATATATGATGTGTGAGAATTCTTTTATTTAGTGCTAACCTAGCAAAAGTTATTACTTTTGGGAGAATGTCTAAATTCCAACAGAGTTTGTGTAGTCAGTCCTTTGTTTCAGGAGTACCTTGGTGGATTAATAATTCATAATCCAATTTAACTTTATAGTAACCTAATTTTGATTGTTCCCAAATGAGTGAATCCTACTGAATTGAAAATAAAATTACATCCTTCAAACCTTTTCAATTTTACAATAGATAATGAAGTATCATTTGGATGGAAGTAATCTAAAGTAATTTAGAAGTAATCTATTCAAAATAGTATGATATTTATTTAATACAATAAATATAATATATTAATTTATATTTATAAATTGATTATATTATATTATTATTTTTACCCATTCAACTATTAATTAGTAGGTTAATGTAAATTATTATAAGTAAATTAATATATTTTATTAGTATAAGCTAAAAATAATGTATTTATAGTCCCTTAATATATGTAAATGATTTTAAATAGATAAAATTTATAACTATTCTATATTAGGAAATTTGTACAAACAAAATAAAGTCATAACTAACATTTTTATTAGTAGAAATAATTGATATGTGGACATAAGCCTATACTTGTATGAAGAAACAAAGAAAAATGAAGAATTACAATTCATCCATTTTGATCTTTTGATATCTACATTTTAATAAGGAATAGAAGCTTACAAAATTATTTGGGGAATATATTTTGAACTATACAAGTCATGTCATCCTTGATCAAACATCAAGGTGAATATTTCAATACCTTTAGAATAAGAATAGAGGACACAAAGTAATTGTGTAATGGGTGTAGGTCAAGTTCACAATCAAATAATATAAAATTGGGTCATCATTAAGCTCTTTGATCAATAGTTTTTTCATATTCAAACATGATTTCAAATGAATGAATCAATCAATGAATTTTAATGCAATCAAATAACACATAAATCAACACCAACATGCACTAGAAGAGGTCACGATCGCTAATATGAATAAACGAATGTGAATAATCTTGCATTTAAATTTTTTAAAATTAAGTTTTAGATTGTTATTATGAAAACAATCTACCTCAATTACACAACCATAAATTTGATATAGGGAGATGAATGGTGGCTCTAGGGACTAATATGAATATATAGAGATGACTCTTGATGTAATCCTTATATAGAATGCCATGCATTCAATTTATACAAGAATATGTTAGTTGGCCATTTGGTGGAATTGATTATGTGTTGCATTGATGTTTTGTCATTGATGTCAACACTATCTGTTTGGATGTTTTACCGGCACCCTTCTGGCCCTGATAGGTTGAGTAATTTCTGGTTAACTTGGATCCGACAGGCTCCAATATGATCTGATGATGGAATTGGCTTGTTCATGATGCTTATACTCATATTTTGTTAGTTGGTTTTGGTCTGGTGTTTGAAAGCTGTCCTCCTTGCTGAGAGGCTTAGTTTCTGGTTCTCGCGAGGGTTTCATCGGCAGAACTTCTTGGTGGAGATCTTTGACGAATTTCCTAAGTAATGTTGGTGCAACTTCTGATGGAGTTGTAGGAAGATATTGGTGATCTTGTTTTAGACTTGGCGATTGGAGATCATTGCTAAAGCGTGTGGACCTATACTTCATCTCGGTTGATCCAGGTTATGGACTGACATTGATTTAATGTGTGGATAGGACCTATTGTTGTATTTACGTGATGTCTTATGTGTTGGATATTATTCGTTTGGCTTAAGGATGACATGGTTTGTAATTATGTAATTGTGTTATTGTATGATGGCCGACTTGATTGTTTATGGTCGAGGGTTTGTATATATGGATGTAAGATCTCATTGTAGATCATCATGGTTAATGTAAGAGGTCATGGTCAAGGAATTTAATGTGCAAATAGTGTAATATCATTCATGAAGAGGAGTTAATCAATCATTGGAGAATGAATTGGGTCTATAAGGATTTAGTCCTCTGGTATTGAGTTTTAATCAAAACTATACTCTCGCATAGGAGATGCTATCTTTTGCAGTTGAACACTTCTCTGGATTGTAGTCTGGATTTGTATGTAGTCAGTGAGACTCCTTTTGTGATGAGTAGTGTTCTCTAGGTTATTGGCATTCCTACAAGTGCTAGGCGTTTCATTGTAATTCACATACTTACTGCAAAAGTATTATCTGATTGTGGGTAGGCTTCCCATCACGGTTTTTCCCTTTACTGGGTTTTCCGCATACAAATATTGGTGTTGTGTAGATGGTATTTATTCTATGATTACTTTTTATGCTTAATTGTTTTATCTTCTATTCCGGTATTATTGTTTTGGGTTCTGGTATTAATGTACAAATTTCTAATGCTTCCAGTAATATGTTACAACTTATTCACCCTTGCCTCTCATTTGTCTTCCATTTATCTAAACTGTCAAACAATTAGTATCAAAGCTTTGGTCCTCTTTGCAAAACCTTAACTGCTTCAGGAAGATCCTATGGTGACTAATAGTTCATGTTCATCTATTCCTTCTAGAGCTATCTTTAGAAAGGATATATTGAGGCTTGATGGAACAAATTACATAGTATGGAAGATTCCGATGGAGACTCATCTGGGATGTCTTGGTAAGGAGATTTGGGAGATCACACAGAATGGTGTCACACCCTATAATCTGGGATCTGCCATATTGGAAATTGACACTCTATTGGTTGATTTCATTTTGTTATTGATGGCAACAAGATTTTGGGTTCTGGATTCATATGGTATACCGAAAGGCACTTCACAGACTATACATCGACATTGATATCGACACGATAGAAGACCGACAATGCAGGATAATAGGGTATAGCAAATGATAGACATATGGATATGGTTATGAGCCTGAAAATGTAATATAATGAGAAATCATTCTAAGAGATTATGTATGTGAGGAATTCATTGTAAGGTTTATTCCGATACTGAGGTTTAGGGTTTTAACTGGAACAGACAGAGCTTAAACTAGAACTGTATTCTAGCATAGGAGATGCAATATTAAGCAACTCCACACTTCTCCAGATTGTTGTCTAGATTGTTATGTAGTCAGTGAGGCTCCTTTTGTGATGAGTATTGTGCTCTTTGTTGTAATCCTTCTTGCAAGTGCATGCCCCATCATATATTGTAATATCTCTTCAAATGGATAGTGAACTGTGTTGGCATTATAACAGACAATAAGATATTGTTGGCATTTCAATTAGGATATTGAGAAGGTTGTTAATAATTATGGATATAACTGATTAAGGATGTTTATTGTCTTCACAATATTATTTTGTCATTGATGTCAAGAAATTGATTTTCTGATTTAGTAGGATGTTGCCATATCTTAAGAAGTATGTTTGTGATGACTAAGGGGAGGAATAAGTTATTCAATGGGCAAATATTACCAAGTTAGACAATGATGAGATCATGTTGTTTAGATTGTTTTGATATCCTACATATGCTATTGTTTGTAAGGTTAATACTATACTATGTTACCGAGAAAGGAACCTAGTCGGTAAAAACTAAGGAACCTAGTCGGTAAACCCTAAGGTTATCACTATCGGTTAATGAAGGCGGAATGTCTACCGAGTGAAGTTTAGTATTTACCAAGTTGCAATCGAGTAATAACAGAATGCATTGGATGTATACATGTGTTATTTAATGATGGAAGCTGATGAGCTGGTTATGATTAAATGATTGATACAACGTGTATGAAGTTTGTTAAGGATCTATGGCAATGGAAGATCGGCAGTAAGATCTACAACACAGAATAAACTGCAATACCCTAGCACAAGTTCCAAGAAATATATGCAAGTTCCAAGGTGAGGTAAAATGTTTTCCAATTGAAGGATACATTGAAACTAGTCAAGATTGAAGATCTGATGGCTATGATTGATCATGGGAAATGTGATCAAAGAGATTAAGCGGTTAGCAAATTATTTATAAATAAGGAACTGTTAATAAACAATGTATGTGGGCAAGTGTAAGCACATGGATGCTACATAGTGATTACCGAGCACAGAAGCTTGAAGACCTATTTGAATAATAGAGTAAGGAGCCTAGTAGAGGGACAAGATAAGTCCTATGACTAGATTGTATTGAGCAAATAAGAATCTGCTTTAGCATTTTAGATGCAAAGTTGCAGACATACTCATTACTGTTGTTTATTTGTAAGTGACAGAAAATCTCTTAATTGAGTGGACTTAACAGTCTTATTTGTAAATCCTCTAGCAAGGTGACATTCTAATTGAGTGTTTGAAACCCTTTAACAAGGTCACCTCTAACAAGGTGAAGATTCTAACAGATCTAAGGGAAATCCCTTAACCGGGTCACATCTAGCAATGTGTTTGTAATCTTTAACAGGATTTGCTTTTAACCGAGCATACTCTAGAAGAGTATATTTCTTAGTGGGTCCGAAATCCCATAGTGGTTTTTCCCTATTTCGGTTTCCACGTTAAATCTGGTGTTATGAGTGTTGTTATAATTATGTGTTCTTAAGGTTGCATGTTTTACAGTTTTGATTACATATATCTGTTTAAGCTACCGAGGTTGAATCTGTTGAATATATTGACGATTAAGTTTGTATGATTCAACCCCCCCCCCCTCATCTTGTTATCTTGGCATTTGTACTTAACAATTAGTATCAAAACTATCAACTGGTATCAGAGCTTTGGACTCCAGAAGAAAAAGTTTAAAGGTACTTGAGGAAAAGATCCAAAAATGTATAAGAAGGATGCACCGAAGCTGAACAAGTAAAGCTTATCTACATGGCAGAAAAGGATGAAGCTGGACCTATCAGGAGTTGGAGAATATGTTGTATATTATCTAGAGAATGATTTCATTACACCTAGCACCTATCCATTGACAATGGAAGAGATAAAGGCAAAGCAAGAACATATTCAAGCAATGATTGAAATAACATCTGCATTGACCGACTCGGAGTTTAATGATCTAGAAGGTTGCAATGATGCCAAGGCAATATGGGACAAGCTCATATCTGTGTATGGTGGTGATGAACATGTTCAAAGAGCTAAAGTGGACAGTCTAAGAGGACAACTTGAATCCATAAGAATGAATGAAGGTGAGAACATAACCCAGTACAGTACAAGGTTAAAGGAGATTGTCAATCAAATCAAAGGAGCAGGAGGAACCATTGAAGAGAAGGATGTCACAAGCAAGTTATTAAGAGCCCTTCTACCATCTTATGCAATCTGAGTCTTTGCAATCAGTGAATTGAGGTATGTACCCAATATGCCAGTTTCTTTGGATGCTACTATTGGTAAGCTACATGCATTTGAGTTAAGTAACTTTGATAATAGTGGGTCTTCGATAAATAAAATTGAGTCTGCATTTTTTCATCTTGATGAATTTGATGATTACAATGATAGAAAGTATAAGTACTCTGAAGGGAATCACAGTGGAGCAAGTGAAATATTCTGCAAAAACATGGAGGAGGTACACAAACTTTATGAAGAAATTAGAAAGCAAGAAGAGTTTGAAGCACTATTAGCCAGAAGGCTATCGAGAGGAAAAGGTAAGTACAAAGGAAAGTTGCCTTTGAAATGTTTTAACTGTGGTCGAATAGGACATATGGCTTCTAATTGCCTTGAAAAAGAATCTAGTGAAAAGAGGGATTACCGAGATGATAGACAGAAAGGTAATCATTACAGAGGACATCGAGACTTCAGAAGAAGAGATAAAAAGACATGTCTAATAGCTTATGAGGAATCTAATGATGATAAATCAGATGAAACTGATACACAGGAAGCTGTTTATGTGGCTATCACAGATGGATCAGATGAAGAAAGGTACGAAGAAAAAGCTTTAATATCTCACATAAATACTAATGATTCTTGGATCATAGATAGTGGATGCTCACATCACATGATAGGTGATAAACACAAGTTTGTTATGTTAGAAGATTATGATAGAGGTTATGCCAGAATTGGTAATGATGCACCATGTCCAGTGAAAGGTAAAGGATCTATAACACTTCTTGACAATGCTAAATGTAATGATGTTTATTGGGTTGAAGGGTTGAAATACAATTTGTTGAGTGTAGCACAGCTAAACAATATAGGATACCAAATAGAGTTTCAAAAAGGAATTGTCAAAGTTCATGACAAGCATGGGAAGTTAGCAGCTACCGGGACACAAACAAAAGGTAACACATTTCACCTTGACTCAACTCGGAATAAGTGTCTATATGCAAAGATAGATGATACCTGGTTATGGCATAAAAGATTTTGTCATGTAAATTTTGATAATCTGATCAAAATAAGCAAGAAATACCAAGTAAGAGGTCTACCGAGTCTTGAGAAACCTGAGAATGCTATATGTCGAGGATGCTAGATGGGAAAGATGACAAGATCAAGCTTTACAAGTAAGTCCTACATTTAATTTTAGATCTTGTGCACACTGATCTTTGTGGTCCTATGAAAGTTCAGAGTTATTATGGTGATAAGTACTTCATATTATTTGTGGATGATTACTCAAGGATGATGTCAGTAATGTTTTTAAAAGAAAAATCATAAGCTTTTTAAATGTTTAAATGGTACAAAGCAAGAATTGAAAATGAAACAGGAAGACAACTGAAATGTCTTAGATCTGATAGAGGAGGTGAGTTCACTTCTGATGAATTTAACTTATACTGCAATGATCATGGTATAAAGAGGCAAGTATCTGCACCGAGAACACCCTAGCAAAATGTCATAGCCGAGAGAAGAAACAGATCAATTGTGGATTGTGCAAGAACCTTGATGATAGAAAAGAAGGTACCTCAAACATTTTGGAGAGAAGCAATTAGCACTGCATTTTACACCCTGAACCGAGTACAACTGAAGACAGGAACCTTGAAGACACCATATGAAATCTGGTATGACAAGAAACCTAATGTAAGCTATTTAAAAATCTTTGGAAGTAGATGCTATGTTCACAAAGATGACAGAAATAGTAAGTTTGATCTAAAAAGTGAAGAAGGAAAATTTCTTGGTTATTCTTCTAGAAGCAAAGCATTTAAATGTTTGATCAAATCCTCTAACAAAATAGTAGAAAGTGCAAATGTGAAAATTGATGAATTTGCAGAAAGAAATGATAAAGGAAACTCCAAAGAACCAGAAGATTATGAAGGATTTGTATATGTTCAACCGAGAAGTCCTACCGAGAAAATTGTTGAAGGAAATGAAGAGAATGTCCAGTTACCGAGTGATGAAGAAGATCATACAGAGCCTACCAAGCCTATATTAGCCAAGTATGTCAGAAGGAATCATGCATCAAGTCAGATTATAGGAGATAAGGATGATCCAGTGATGACAAGAAACAAACTGAGACAAAACACATATTGGATATCTGAATTTGAACCAAGGATAGTGAAAGAGGCATTTAATAGTGAAGATTAGATAAATGATATGACAGAAGAGATTGATCAAATCAAGAAGAATGACACATGGACACTGGTCCCAAGACCAAAGGACAAAAATGTAATCGGTACAAAGTGGATTTTCAGAAACAAGCTGAATGAAAAAGGTGAGGTCATTCGAAATAAAGCAAGACTAGTTTGCAAAGGTTATGCTCAAGAAGAGGGAATTGATTATGGTGAGACTTTTACACCTGTGGCAAGACTTGAAGGAGTAAGAACATTGTTGGCATACATTGCTTACAAGAATTTCAAAGTATATCAAATGGATGTCAAATCTGCATTTCTGAATGGTATATTAGAAGAAGAAGTTTTTATTGAACAACCTGAAGGATTTGTTGAAGGGGAGAATATAGATCAGGTATGTAATCTGAACAAAGCTTTATATGGTCTGAAATAAGCCCCTAGAGCATGATATGAAAGATTACAGTCTTATTTAATCAAGATTGGTTTTATGAGGACAAGTGAAAACAACAACATGTACATGAAGAATGATGAAAATGGAATACTATTCTCAGCCATATTTGTTGATGATATTATCTTTTGTGGAAATGATTCTTTATGCAAGAACTTTGGAAATGAAATGAGCAAAGAATTTGAGATGTCATTAATCGGTGAGATAAAGTATTTTATAGGTCTACAGATACTGCAAATGAAAGATGAGATTTTCATTACTCAATCCAAGTACATAAAGAAAATCTTGAAGAAATTTGGAATGGAGGATTCAAAACCAGCAAGTACTCCTATGACTACCAACTATAAACTATCAAAGAATGATGAATCTGCATCTGTTGATGAGACACTTTACCGATCTATGATTGGAAAGTTGCAATATGTTGTTCACAGCAGGCCAGACATAGCACATGTAGTAGGTATAGTTGCAAGATTTTCTGCAGATCCCAAGGAAACACACATGACAACAATCAAGAGAATTTTTAGATACTTGAAAGGTACTGAGGATTATGGCTTAGTATATTAGAAAGGAAATGACTTTGATTTAAAAGTTTATACTGATGTTGATTGGGCAGGCAACATAGATGACAGGAAAAGCACAAGTGGTGGAGCTTTCTTTTTAGGAGAAAGACTACTGAGTTGGCTTAGCAAGAAACAAGGATGTATTTCACAGTCTACAACAGAAGTTGAATATGTTGCTACAACATTAAATTGTACCAATATAGCATGGATCAAACAACTGTTGGAAGGCATAAATGAGAAAGTTACCGAGTCAATAACTATATTCTGTGATAATACTAGTGCCATTAACATTTCAAAGAATCCTGTTATGCACTCTAAGACAAAGCACATCTCTATCAAATATCATTATCCTAGAGAAGAAGCTCAAGAGAAGAAAGTGGTGTTGGAGTATGTTAGTTCAAAGGAACAAATAGTAGATATTTTCACCAAGCCACTGCCAAGGGACACTTTTGAGTATCTCAGAAGTAAGTTAGGGGTCCTACCCCTATCTTCTACTCAATGACCGAGTTTGGTGAAAGCTTCAATTCAATGACTCTAAAGAATATCTTTTAGGAGTTGATGCTAATTAACACACTTTAGGATGTTTTCTAAAGGTGTGTAGGAAACAAAAATAAGGAATAGGAATTAAAGATAAAATTCTCTAAATGAGACTGAGTTGATACCGAACAACAAAGGAATTACTTCACACAGGAAGAAATTATGTATTAGTTTTCTTTTGGCATTGTTGTCAAAGGGGGAGAAGACCAATGTATGGGGGAGAAGACTAATGACAAGGGGAGAGCATTTCAACAATCTGAGCAATCACAATCACAACAATCTGAATTCGAATTTTTTAGGTCAAATCAATTGGTTTTGCAATCAATGCCAAAGGGGGAGATTGTTGGCATTTCAATTACGATATTGAGAAGGTTGTTAATAATTATGGATATAACTAATTAAGGATGTTTACTGTCTTTACAATATTATTTTCTCATTGATGTCAAGAAATTGATTTTCTAATTTAGTAGGATGTTGCCATATCTTAAGAAGTATGTTTGTGATGAGTAAGGGGAGGAATAAGTTATTCAATAGGCAACTATTACCAAGTTAGACAATGATGAGATCATGTTGTTTATATTGTTTTGATATCCTACATATGCTATTGTTTGTAAGGTTAATACTATACTATGTTACCGAGCAAGGAACCTAGTCAGTAAAACCTAAGGAACCTAGTTGGTAAACCCTAAGGTTATCGCTATCAGTTAATGAAGGCAGAATGTCTATCGAGTGAAGTTTAGTATTTACCAAGTTGCAACCGAGTAATAACAAAATGCATTGGATGTATACACGCATTACTTAATGATGGAAGCTAATGAGTTGGTTATGATTAAATGATTGATACAATGTGTATGAAGTTTGTTAAGGATCTATGGCAATGGAAGATCGGCAAGAAGATCTACAGCTTAGATTAAACTGTAATACCCTAGCACAAGTTCCAAGAAATATATGCAAGTTCCAAGGCGAGGTAAAATGTTTTCCGATTGAAGGATACATTGAACCTGGTCAAGATTGAAGATCCGATGGCTATGATTGATCACGGGAAATGTGATCAAAGAGATTAAGCAGTTATAAAAAAATTTATAAATAGGAAACTGTTGATAAACAATGTATGCGGTCAAGTGTAAGCACAAGGATGCTACATAGTGATTATCGAGCACAGAAGCTTGAAGACCTGTTTGAATAATAGAGTAAGGAGCCCAGCAGAGGGACAAGATAAGTCCTATGACTAGATTGTATTGAGCAAAGAAGAATCTGCTTTAGCATTTTAGATGCAAAGTTGCAGACATACTCATTACTATTGTTTATTTATAAGTGACAGAAAATCTCTTAACCGAGTGGACTTAACAGTCTTATTTGTAAATCCTTTAGCAAGGTGACATTCTGATTGAGTGTTTGAAACCCTTTAACAAGGTTACCTCTAACAAGGTGAAGATCCTAACAGATCTGAGGGAAATCCCTTAACCGGGTCACATATAGCAATGTGTTTGTAATCTTTTACAAGATTTGCCTTTAATCGAGCATACTCTAGAAGAGTATATTTCTTAGTGGGTCCGAAATCCCATAGTGGTTTTTCCCTATTTCAGTTTCCATGTTAAATCTGGTGTTATGAGTGTTGTTATGATTATGTGTTCTTAAGGTTGCATATTTTACAGTTTTGATTACATATATCTATTTAAGCTACCGAGGTTGAATCTATTGAATATATTGAAGATTAAGTTTGTATGAATCACCCCCCCCCCCCCTCTCAGCTTGTTAGCTTGGCATCTATACTTAACAATTAGTATCCGAACTATCAATTGGTATCAGAGCTTTGGACTCTGGAAGAAAAAGTTTAAAGGTACTTGAGGAAAAGATCCAAAGATGTATAAGAAGGATGCACCAAAGCTGAACAAGTAAAGATTCTCTACATGGCAGAAAAGGATGAAGATGTACCTATCAGAAGTTGGAGAATATGTTGTATATTATCTGGAGAATGATTTCATTACACCTAGCACCTATCCATTGACAATGGAAGAGATAAAGGCAAAGCAAGAACATATTCAAGCAATGATTGAAATAACATCTGCATTGACTGACTTATAGTTTAATGATCTAGAAGGTTGCAATGATGCCAAGGCAATGTGGGACAAGCTCATATCTATGTATGGTGGTGATGAACATGTTCAAAGAGAAAAAGTGGATAGTCTAAGAGGACAACTTGAATCCATAAGAATGAATGAAGGTGATAACATAACCCAGTACAGTACAAGGTTAAAGGAGATTGTCAATCAAATCAAAGGAGCAAGAGGAACCATTGAAGAGAAGGATGTCACAAGTAAGTTATTAAGAACCCTTCTACCAACTTATGCAATCCAAGTCTCTGTAATCAATGAATTGAGATCTGTACCCAATATGCCAGTTTCTTTGGATGCTAATATTGGTAAGCTACATGCATTTGAGTTAAGTAACTTTGATAACAATGGGTCTTCGGTAAATAAAATTGAGTCTGCATTTAGTTCTTTTCATCTTGATGAATCTGATGATTACAATGATAACTTTTAGAAGGAGAAGGTGGAAGCAAATGAATTTAAACTGGTTTATGTGAGCACTAAATAACAAATTGTAGATATTTTCACTAAACCTTTATCCAAGGAATCATTTGAGTACCTGATACACAAATTAGGGTTTTATGCCCCTTTGACAGAGACTCGATTGATGCGGTTATGCATGAGCCTGGCATACATTATCAGAAATAATATTCATTCTATCAATGATGTGGGATGCTACTGCTCAGGGAGAGTAGTCAACTTTTGTGATTCAGAGGTTTATGCATTGATATTTTGGTCAAATTTATAGCATTGATGTCAAAGGGGGAGTGATATTGATGTAAAAAGTTTAAAGAGAAATTCAGAGCTTTACGGAGATATAATTCAAAGGAGAAAAGATATTAATATTTAAAACTATCTATAGGAGATTCTTGGTTGTCTTCCACAGGGGGAGACTTGTTTGGAATTTCTTTGTACTTAGATGTTTCTCAAATCTAGTGTTGCCATCAATGCCAAAGGGGGAGATTATTGGCCATTTGGTGGAATTGATTATGTGTTGCATTAATGTTTTTTCATTGATGTCAATACTATATATTTGGATGCTTTACTAACACCCTTCTGGTCTCAGCCGGTTGACTAGTTTCTAGTTAACTTGGATCCAACATGCTCTGGTATGATCTAATGATGGATTTGGCTTGTTCATGATCATTATACTCATATTTGGTTAGTTTATTTTGGTCTGGTGTTTGGATGTTGTCCTTCTTGCTGAGATGCTTGGTTTTTGGTTCAAGTGAGGGTTTCACCTGTTAGGGATCCCATACATACTGAGAGGGGGGGGGTGAATCTGTATCTAACTGATAATTAAAATTTCTTAACTTAAAACATGCAGAACATAATATAATAGTGTACTGGTATGCAAGAAATAATGCTATAAACAGAATCAAGAACATCCACATGAAAAGCACACCATAACACAAGATTTTAACGAGGAAACCTGGTGTGGGAAAAACCTTGGTGGGATTTGTGACCCACAATATTCACTCACTAGCCAATAAGAGAATATTACTTACAATAGGGGCCTGCACATGCAGGAAGGCCAACTGCCTAGAGCTCACTACTCAATGGGAAGTCTCACTGACTTACAATAAGGATTATACAAATCCAATATCTTGTACTGCTTTACAATAGCATCTTCAATGCCTGATTTAGTACCGGTTCCTGCTCTGTTATTTACATATATCCCTTAACCTATATTTCGCACAATAGGTCTGCCTAATATTTTCCTTTATGCTTCCACATATCATCACAAATGTCTACAATGATCTCTTTTATATATAGGAGTCATTTTACAATTTGCCAAGTCGGCTTACACATTTTTTACAATAATAAACAAAATATAATATAACAAAATCTTGTTGGCCTCTGTGTCGGTATACTTCCTTTCTTTTGTGTTGGTGTCGGTGTCCTGAGTGCCGGTGTAGAGTGTGATCTGCTGATGTTGGTATAATGCCTTTGTCACTGCCATAAGATTGCAAGGTTGTCATCAATGACAAAACCTTCAATCACATACAATGTCTCATTGGAGTGTGCATATGCCAACAATCTCCCCCTTTGGCATTGATGGCAACACTCATGAGAAATTTCAAAAAGTATCCAAAAATGTGTAGGCCAAAAATGTTACCAAAAATGTGTGAGCTCCCCCTGAGCATATGATTCTTGTCCTGTGATTTGAATTTTCTCATCTCACTACTCCCCCTTTGGCATCAACAAAAATGGTTGTCAAGATGTCAGTAGATTTTGTATTTTCAACCTTGTAGCTGGGTAGTTATAATTTGAAAAAGATCTCCCAAAATCAAGTTTATACTATCCATAAACTTCTTGCTATCCTTTATTGTTGTCTCTATTCTCTTCACTATACCGGTGAGATGCTGCAAATACTTTGCTAGTGTTTTGCTTCCCTGTATTAGTGCCTCAGAAATTTCCTTATACAGAGATGCTAGATAGTCCAATCTTGGACTTAGTTTTGATCTCAAATGTTTTGCCTTACTTATTATTCTTTCTTTCTCTCTTTCCAATTTGAGTAGTTCTTCCTCAAAATTTGTTATCTTCTCCTCAAAAACTGATAGTTTATCAGGTGAATTGACAAAATTATCTGCAAGTTTATTGATCTCATCCTGTACCTTGCTCATTTTCTTGTCAATATCTACAGTCAAAAAGTTTGTTTTATAGGTATCTTTATACAGATTTTTGTACTCTTTCAACAAATTACATAATTTCGGTAGAAGTGTGTCAAAATATCTATTACACTTCTTTATTTACTCATCAAAGAATTTCTATTTTTCAACTTCTACTTTATCCTTCACTGACTCTTCTTTTATTTTCTCAATGTTTTCTGAGATATATTTACACAGTGTATACAGTGTACCAAATACTTCTTCCTTAGGTTCTCTGGGGGCTTCCAGAAGTGCTTTAGCATATGTTTCAACTATGTGATCATCTATTTCATAGCCCATCTCGGTTACCCAAACTGTCCTTGGGATGACCGCTTCCATCCAAATTTCATCTTTGTATTTGTCTACAATATTCTGTGATAACCTTACTCTTTTCTTCATTTTGATCTTTAATGCTTGAAAGAAGTCATTAATATTGCTTTCCTTGTTCTCACCCATGTTATTGAATAGTTCTGTTAATTGTTTGCCTACTGATATATCATATCCAAGTTCTTTGTAACCTATACTAGGAACCTATTTTGTTATGTGTAGCATTAGACATACTAACAGATTTCCAAATCTGAAAGTTCCTTTCTTGTCCTTCTTGATCTTTCCAAGATTGTCAATTAATTCATCCTTTAACCACTCACATATGTCAATTTTTGCATTATCTATGACCATATCATAAGCACTCTTAATACATAAACTTGAAACTGAATTAAGTCTATTTGCATGAGTAGCTTTATATCCTAATATCATGCTGATGAATCTCACATTGATATCTATTACATCATTAACTCTTAGGGACCTCTTGTCGAATGTTGCACCAGTTAGGTTTATAACTAGGTCATTGGAAACCTTCTTGGTTTTATCTGGTCTTTTACCGGTGGTTGGTAACCCTGTGACAGCTTTCACAGTTTCCTTGGTGATCTTGTGGATTGCATCTAACCAGAAAAATTCTCCATGTACCCTGCTCAAAACTATCCTAATCACATCCTTGGGGAATTCAGGAATGCTAAGGATTTCTGTAAATCCTAGGGTCTCAATGATCTTGTGTTCATCTTTTACATTGCCAGTATTATCACATATCATAGTTTAATACATGGTTTTAATTTCCTCGTCTCCTAATTCCTCAATGTTGCAGTGGATGTACATTTTGGGGTCTTCAACATAAACAACTCCCTTAGGAATTTGAGAAAAAGCACCTAAGGTATCATCTTTCTTTTCTATCTCGAGAACTAACTGAAATATGGGCCTAGGTCTTTTTATTACTTTAACAATAGTAGGGTTTTCTATATATTCAATTGCAGAGGTGGATGCCATGATTAAATACCTTTTACTGCCTTGGATGGATGATTGCTTGGAATGTTCTTGCTTCTTGCTCAAAATGCCTTAGCTCAGAGTCTTCGCGCTCTTCATAAATTTGAAATCTCGGTGAAATGAAATGGAGCCAAAACCTTGATTATATAGTGTCTATTCACTATCTACCACATTAATTACATGTCGGTTAAGTATTCACTTAACATTGTTTGCCGGTAATAAGTGATTTCCAACTTCTTATCTCTAACCGAGGGAATAATAGCACATGTATCAATAGATTGCCAAACCCTCAAGGAAATTTTCTTCAATTAGATGAAGAAATTTCTGTTAGTGGAGCACTGCTCTGTCCTTCCGGTGAAGCATCACTCTGTTCTGCTAGTGAAGTATTGGTTTGTTCTACTGGTGGAGGAGTATTCCCAATATTTAGATCAGCTTTTCTAATACATTGTTTTGAGAATTCTTTCTTAACCTCTTTAACTTTTTCTTTACCTTTCAAGCTAGAACTTTTGTTGTCTACCGGTGTTCCTTTACTTCTACAGAATTTAGCAATATGCCCAATCTTGTTACATACATAACAAGTTACATTATTTTTCTGAATAGCTTTCCCATAACCTATGCTAGTTTGTGTTCTGCATTGATTAGATAAATGTCCAAATCTTCCACAAACATAACATCTCACATTCATTCTGCAGTTTTCAGAATTGTGACCTACTTTGTTGCATTTAGAACATTGACCAGTGGGTGTGTTGATGTTCTGATAATTTCTTGATCTACATTCATTTTCTCTATGACCATACTTATTATGGTTAAAGTATTTACCATTGAATTTATAAGAATTAGGCTATCTTACCGGTTTGCTGTGATCCTGAGTATTTGCAGTCCTGAAGCTTTCACCAACTTCAAAGTCAATTCCAGAAGTGTCACCTTTAGGTTTTTTATTTTTCAGCAAGGTGCCAAGTTCCTTTGAGCTTTTCTTGAATTTTTCTTTGTGTTGTTTTGCAGTTTCTAGTTCTCTTTCTAAGACTTCTTTTTGTCTCATTAGTTCATTTGAGTCATTCTGAGTATGCATCAGATCTGTCTTCAACATGTCATTTTCATAGCTAAGTCTTGTGTTCTCATTTGCTGCATCACTTAGTCTTCTGGTCAATTCTTCTTCATTCTTCTTCCTATCCTCAATCTCTTTGCAAAATCTCATAGTCATATCCTACATTTCATTTTTTGTTGTCATGATCTCTTGCTTCAACTTGCTTATCATATCATTAAGTGATTCCTTTTCATCATTCTCATTTTGCAATTTTTCACAAAGTTCTCTTCTCTTATTTCTTGCAACAGTAAAATTTTCTTGAAGTGCCTGAATGATGTCCTGAGTTGCCCTTAAATCATCTTCTAGTTTGATATTTTTCAATTTTTCTGCATCATAGTCTGTAAGAGCTCCTTCCAGTTGCTTCATCAGATTTTCCATCTTTACCGGTGTCAAGATCTTCCTCAAGTTGTTAGGCTTTTGAAAATAGAGGACCAAGCTCTGATACCAATTGTTAGGGATCCCATAGATGCTAAGAGGGGGGGTGAATTGGTATCTAACTGGTAATTAGAATTTCTTAACTTAAAACATGCAGAACATAATATAACAGTGTACCAGTATGCAAGAATTAATGCTATAAACATAATCAAGAACATCCACATGAAAATCACACCATAACACAAGATTTTAACGAGGAAACCCAGTGTGGGAAAAACCTCGGTGGGATTTGTGACCCACAATATTCACTCACTTGCCAATAAGAGAATATTACTTACAATAGGGGCCTGCATATGCAAGAAGGCCAACTGCCTAGAGCTCACTACTCAATGGGAAGTCTCACTGACTTACAATAAGGATTATACAAATCCAATATCTTGTATTGCTCTACAATAGCATCTTCAATGCCTGATTCAGTACCGGTTGTTGCTCTGTTCTTTACATATATCCCTTAACCTATATTTCGCACAATAGGTCTGCCTAATATTTTCCTTTATGCTTCCACATATCATCACAAATGTCTACAATGATCTCTTTTATATATAAGAGTCATTTTACAATTTGCCAAGTCGACTTACACATTTTTTAAAATAATAAACAAAATATAATATAACAAAATCCTGTCGGCCTCTGTGCCGGTATACTTCCTTTCTTCTGTGTCGGTGTCGGTGTCTTGAGTGCCAGTGTAGAGTGTGATCTGCTGATGCCGATATAATGCCTTTGCCGGTGCCATAATATTGCAAGGTTGCCATCAATGACAAAACCTTCAATCACATACAATGTCTCATTGGAGTGTGCATATGCCAACATCACCAACAGAGATTCTTGGTGGAGATATTTGATGAATTGCCTAGGTAATGTTGGTGCTGCTTCTGATGGAGTTTTAGGATGTCCTTGGTGATCTTGTTCAAGACTTGGTGATTGGAGATCATTACTGAAGCGTGTGGACCTATACTTGGTCCCAATTAAACTATCTTATGGACCGACATTGATGTAATGTGTGGATAGGAAATATTGTTGTATTTTTGGGATGTCTCATGTGTTGGATATTATTTTTTTAGCCTAAGACTGACATGGTTTGTAATTATGTAATTGTTTTATTCTCTGGTGGCCGACCTGATTATTTATGGTCAAGGGTTTGTATATATGGATGTAAGATCTCATTGTAGATCATCATGTTTAATGTAAGAGGTCATGGTCAAGGAATGTAATGTAAGAATAATGTAATATCATTCAAGCAATGGAGTTGATCGATCATTGGAGATTTAATTGGGTGTATTTGAGACTCATTTTGTGACGAGAAATGTGCTCTAGGCTATTGGCCTTGCTGCAAGTGCAGGCCCCTTCATTGTAATTCACATACTTACTACAGAAGTATTATCTAACTGTGGGTAGGATTCCCACCGTGGTTTTCCCTTTAGCGGGTTTTCCACGTACAAATCTTGGTGTTGTGTAAATGGATTTTATTCTATTATTATTTATTATGCTTAATTGGATTAACTACTATTCTGGTATTATTTTTTTGGGTTTCGGTATTAATGTATAAATTGCTAATGCTTTTGGTAATCTATGACAACTGATTCACCCCCCCTGCCCCCCACACCTTCTCAGTTGTCTTACACTTATATAATCTATCTAACAATTCAAACATGGTGTTAAATGAATGAATGACTGAATTTTAGTGCAATAAAATAACACATAAATCAACACCAACATGCACTAAAAGAGGTGACAATGGTTAATATGAATAAATGACTATGAATAATCTTGCATTTAAATTTCTAAAATTTAGGTTTTAGATTAGTTATTATGAAAATAATCCAACTAAATTACATAACCATAAATTTTATATAGGGAGATGAATGGTGGCTCTAGGGACTAATATCAAAATGTAGAGATGAATCTTGATGTAATCCTTATATAGAATGACATGTATTGAATTCATACAAGAATATGTTAGTTGTAAATTTCTCCTATGTAAATGACACTCTAAATGAAGTGGACCAAAAATATAGCAAAAATGCACATGAATATAATTTTTACCATTGGATTTAAATAACATCTATTTGGTGTTCATGTGTACCGTTAGGGACATGTATGTAAAGGCAAAATAAATATTCACAATAGATTTTTTTTTTCAAATGCTTAGTAAATATTAATCTATATAAAATTATATAAATAACAACTAGGAATATTGGTGGATCAATAATAATAAAGGGTCTACTTTTAACACTCATTGTAGGTACACTCACTAATAGTCATTGAAGCCATACAAATAAAACTGATTATTTTTTTAAATCCCTTTTTTCATGATTTGTTTTTATATGCATTCACTGGATTGTAATAATTGTTGAATCCCTTTATGTATATTAGAGCATATATATTTCATTACATTCAAATTTTCTTTATTATAAGAATATAGTTATAACCACCTATTGGTAGATTTGTATTCTAGAAATAGATATGAGCTCGTATTAAAATAAGATTTAGGTAATCAACTATTCTTTTTGTGGTAAGCATTAGCTAGCAATAAAATTTATTATCAAATTATATTGAAGTGAATTGGGAAACATTTTGAACCCAAAGAGCTTATCTAGAGCAACAAAATAATATCTATGGGTTAGTGTTAAAATATATAGGCTTGAGTGATTATAGGATCATGATATAGGAGTATCATGAGCCATGTTCAAGAAAGAATACATATATGAACTAAATGTGATTGATGCACAAGCATATTTGATATTACATAATTGTGAAAGATGGTTGAACAGAGAGTTGAGATAGTGTTTATGGTTAGATATGTTTTTCATGAAATTGGTCACATGAAACAATCATTCAAGGGTAATTTTAGGATCAAGAGAACTTGTTCATTTCAGTTCATTTGACTCTTTGTACCTGTTGAAAGAAGGTGTGGTCCTTTTGGCAGTTGGTGCACTCTTGTATCTTTCCCTAAGGTAGTGTACATTAGTCATACAATTCCTTTCAGGGGTCATGAGCTCCTCGGCCTCGAGCCTAAACATTGTAATTAGTTCTTCATATTGTGAGTGTAATTCTCAATGTGGTTTCCTCGTATTTAAGGTTTTCCACTTAAAACTGGTGTTCATGTGTGTGATGTGTTTTTTGCTTTCATGATTCATAATTGTAGTAATAGGTTAAATATGATTGAAATTAATTAATCAAAATCAAAGTGTTTTGAGGTTTGGACTGATTCATTCCCTCTCACTCTTAGTATTGTGGTGTGTTTAACAAGGGGGTGACCATATAATAACATCGCCCACCACCAATATAAGAGAGGTCATCCTTATTCACATCATCATCATCACTGTTTTCATCTCTTGAGCTCACCTAACTTCTAATGGCTACCCCAATAGTCATAAATATCTTATATCCACCCCATGCTTCCCTTCAATTCTCCTTTAGCTATTTTTTCTCATTAGCTGCCAACACCTACCCCAATAGTCACAGAAATCCTATCTATCTTTATAAAAAATATTAAGATCGACTAACTAAATATTTAGGTTACGAATATGCCCCCTATGCAAAATGCAAATGCCTCGCTCCACATCCTATAGGTAAATGAAGATACAAGATCTTGGTGGGCCTTTAATTATTGATGCAATAGAGACTTACTCTATGAAGTTTGAACCTTGATTGAAGAATCCCCACCATTTTACCATGAGGTCACCCTTAAACCCATTTCTAACCTGTATAATCCACAAATAAATAGTTTTGTTGAATAATATTGAGCAACAATCATTTCTATTATTTAATATTATTCAATAAAAAACATTATTTATATATTCTATAAGTATAAAATTATTTTGTACATTTTATTTGTATTTTAGTATAGGGAATTTTGTAAATGAACAAGATATGAATTTTTTTTTGTAATAATAATAAACTTATAGGTAATTTTCAAAACTTACCTTTACAAATTCAAACATGGACGTTTTTGTAGGATAAAATTTTGACTGAATTTGCTAAAGGGTAGATCTATAGAAATCATTATTCAAGATTAATCCTTGAAGAAAGTTTTATAAATGTCTTTTAATTATTTCATCTTGGAAAATCGTGGAATAAAATCTAGCTTTTTAACCTTGTTGGTGATTCTATTATATTTGAAATATCACACAAAAGTGATTTTTCAATCGGGGATGCTATATAAACATATCAAACAACCTATGTAAACATCGCGCATCTAGACGGTCCCCAATTTTAGAAAAAGCATAAGTTTGAAGTCATGTTCTAGGTTTTTTGATAGCATCATAATAATTATGGTAGTGTTTAGTTGTAATACTCACATCCTAGATTGCAAATTTCATAGAAATATTTTAGAGTTTGAGAGAGGAACTTTTAAATTAAATTTTTTTTGAATTTTTCTTTTTAACAAGATTATGCACAATTATTTTCAAACATTTGTTGTGTAATTTTTACTTGGTTACGAATATTGTAAAAGTCTACATTGCATGGTCTATGTTATTTTAAGTTTATTTATAATTGTTTCATATGTTGTAAACAATTTTTGGACTATTCATTAAGTTTAAATATATTTTCCCCTTTCATTCTAATTTTTTTATTAAATAATGTTTCCTTTCTAGCTAATTAATGAACATATAGTATTTTATTTTATTAAAACTAGTGTTAGTAAAAAATATAAACATTAAATGATTGCATTTTATGACTAGTTGACTTTCTTAATTATATATCACTTTATTAATGAAGGTTTGACATTTCATTGAATATGGTTTAATATTTATGTTTCATTTGTAAAGTCTCTATATTTTAAAGTTGAAGTAAATGAACATAGGGTGTACCATTTTAGATTTAGTAATTTTTTAGTGGATCCATTATTGAATTATTCAAATAAAAAAATATATTTTCATGAATAAATTAAATCTAAGAAGGATCATAATTTTTTTATAAAATGCTTCAATGGTTGTTAAAATGCCTTCCTTTTATTTATGAATCATTAACATACAAAATAATAATTTAATATGTAATTGATGGCTATTCATCAAGAATTTTTAACACATGTTTCAAGTACATGTCATATTTTTTATTGCCTCTAAAAATGTAGCCTACTATAGGGTCCATACTAAGCTTTAAATTGCCACCCATGCTTTGAATTACTCTTAACCACCTTTCATCTAAAACCACTATTTAAAAAACTAGAAGATTTGGCACATTGGAATTCATATAAATACTTTTTTATACACTAAAATAGTTCTCTTATACATTTATTTTTGTTCTTGATTTGTAGCATCCTAATTTGTACTCTCTTACAATTTTGTCCTCATTTGGGCCCTCACCTTGGTGTTCATGTCTCGACGCATGATTGGAGCCTTGATTCTAATCACACCATGCAAATAACTCATTTTTTCAGCATGCACATTTTCTTAACCCATTTTATGTGTTCCTGATTGTTCAGGACTATGACACTAGCACTTTGGTCCTCAAGGACCAAAGAACCCAACACTCTGATCCTCTTGTGACTAGTTAATCATAAATCATCAAAGCAATAACAAACTAGACAACCACCTAACTATATTGCAACGAAAGTAATCGTAATAAACACAATGAAGGTATGAAGACAATATACTCAAAAAAAAATGCAAAACATAAGACATCAAATCATCTCCTCCATGTCTCTTCATTGGCTTTCTTTCTCCTCCAAATTGGGCTTGTGTGGATCTCACCTACAAGTGGAAAAGGATGAAGCAAGATTGATTTCAACAATGTGAGGATACTTGAAAATGTCATTGTTAAAAATGAGCAATGAGAGCTCAATTTATAAAAAAGTCATGGATTGATTAGATGGCTAAGGTTGATTCAAGATTGAAAATAATCAACAGACAAGATTGAGTGCATAGCAGAGCTGCCATTCGTGGAGGGATGAAGATAAAAGAAAGCAAATGAAAAGATATTTTGAGTAAATAATTAAATCTTTAATTATCTTCTAATAAATACCAAATTAGCAATTTGAAAATATCAGAAAGATTTTAGTAATTAAAAATTATTAAATATCTTCATTCGAAAAGATAAATAAAATATTTGTTGGTAGTGGGCCAATGTCCTTCACGGGGATTCATGATATTATTTAAAAGCCTCATGTGGATTCTATAAGTATACTGGTTGTATCAAGCATTGATAGGTCGATCTTTAGGTGCAACAACAACCCTACCTTGTAACAAGTGGTAATAAAGCTTGGTCACAGGTTCGAATCAAGAAGGTCGTGATGAGTGACATTGGGAGGGGGATTGTTGGCAATGGTCCAGCATCCCTCGCAGGGATTCACGACATGGTTTAACAGCCTCTTGTGGATTCTATAATTATAGTGGTTGTATCAAGTTGATAGCTCGATCTTTTGGTGCAACGACGACCCTAACTTGTAACAATATCCTCTCACAAAATGCAGATATTTTAAGATACATACCTCATTTTTTAAATTTAAATTTAAGATTAATGGGATATTGCCAAAAAGATTGATTTTTGAAAATCAAGGAAAGATATTAGTTTCCAAATTCAAAAACTAGGAGGATTTATGAGAATATTTAGTATAATTAAAAATTATTAAATATTTCCATATAAGAGGAGAAAATAGAAGAATACAAAATTAAGAAAAGAAAGGAAATAAAGATGAATTAATAAATAAATTTTTTTTATTATCTTTATTTTGGAGGAAGATAAATATGATAAATTAATAAAAATGATTCATTAATTTATTGCTGATATTTATGAATTAGTTAATTAAATAAAATGAATTTATTTAATTAATGGATAAAGGAGACATAAATAAATTATTAAATTTAATTATTTAAGACGTAGAAGAATTGTTAGTAAGTAAAAGGGGTGTAATTAAAGACCATGCACATGATATGTTAAAAAAATAGGAGACACAGGTGTTGACCATTTTTTAGTGTCTACATTTTCCCCCTATTTGAGACAATGCGATTTTGAATGTTGTTTCAAAACAAAATTAAAAAAATCATGCCCCAGTAGATCAAGAGATGGAGGTGGGATGTCCCCTCTAGAGATTGTTTATGTATGAAAGAAATGAATGATCTCTCGAAAGAAGAAAGAATTGTTAGGTGAAAGAGGAAATATGAAGAGAGAGAAAAATGTTAGTAAGAAGTGAAGAATGTTAATTGATTGCAGAAAAGGGTTGATTGATATGAAATGAAGAAATTTTGGATTGATTAGATAGAATTGATAGCACGATAATGATTGATCTGATGAATAGATAGAAGGATTGATGGGATAAAAGAAATGTTAGCTGCAAGAAATGAAAATGAGAAGTGAAGAATGATGAGTGTGATGAAATCTTGTTTTTACAAATGCAAATGGTAGGTGAGAACCTTTATTTGATATGGCAAAATGGATGTGGCACACCATGGCAATGAAAGCCATGGTGATAATGCAATCCATTTGCATAAAACATACATGTTGCAGAAAATGAATGGTTCGACCATCCTACGATATACTTGCCCCAGAATAATATGAAACACCCCACAATCAAAAGACAAAAGAAAAAGACCATGAGCCATCCTGACCACTCTAAATCAATCAGTGACATGATCGAGCAACATAGGAACATGATCGAACATAAAACAATGAAAAATAAGATTCACAAATCCAAATAAGTCAAGAACCATTTTGATCTTGTTGTCAAAAGTGATAATGTTGTAGTGAAAGAACGTTCATGCTATCTAGTTTCAGGGAATGCAATACCATGTCCAAGACAGGTTACAATCTGGTTTCAAGTGTACTAGACCCTGCATAAGACCCATGATAATTTTGACAAGGACCGACAATATTGATGTTGACGCTGATTGGTTGATAAGACAAGTTTTGACTAGTTTGAAAGCTTGCTTGGTTGAATAGTTCATATGTTTATATGTGATTCGTTAAGTGAAATTTTTATAGCATGTTATCTATTCTACGTCCACTCAAATCTCTATCTATGTACAAAAGGGGACAGTTTATTCGTGAAATAAAATTAGCGATTGTTTTTGGATTTTGATTTTTTCCAATGTTTAGGGGGTTTTAAAGTTTTTGAACTTTTGTGTGTTTTGTTAAGGACATGTAACAATGCTTTTGGATTATTTCAAGTCATTTTTCAATGTTTTTGGATTATTTTAGGAGATTTTTTTAATGTTTTTTGGATTATTTCATAACATTTTAGATTTTTTATTTATTATTTTAGGATGTTTTTCATTCTTTTAGTTGTTTTTTTCAAGAATTTACAGCTATGCACATGCCTTAGTGTCCGATTTGTTCACTGTGAACTCTATCAAATGAGTGTAACAAATATTTGCCCCCAATGTCTAGCAAGGAAAGGAATATGACAAATGGACAAATAAGCTTGTTGCAATGTTGATGGATAGATGAAAAATAAAGCCATTTATTATGAAAATAGAGCAGATTCAATTCCCAAGGACTATCACGCACTGGGATAAAGGACTGGACATGATAATGTAAAGCAATGGCATGGGATGAGGGGAATGTTAAG
This sequence comes from Cryptomeria japonica, assembly GCF_030272615.1. Classification (NCBI taxonomy): domain Eukaryota; kingdom Viridiplantae; phylum Streptophyta; class Pinopsida; order Cupressales; family Cupressaceae; genus Cryptomeria; species Cryptomeria japonica. Next base: position 575,267,254 of record NC_081407.1, on the reverse strand, counting down.
AGATTTTTTAAACCATGTTTTTTATTTTATGTCCTCAAGTTGATTCAAGCTAAAGGGACAAAAAAGTGTATGGACAGTGATAAGATATGGATAGGAACAAGCAAGACCAAGAGTGGATAAGGGACATGAATAGGATAAGGATGTGATAGGCTAAGGGATAATGACAAAAGGTTTTAATAATCCAAAGAATATGGATGAAAGGTTGTGATAAGACAATGGGTAAAGACCAAAATGTATGATAGACCAGAAGTTGCGAACAAGATGTATGACATTCACGAATATCCTCAGCCTTGTCAAGATCAAAGGTGGAAAAGAGGATATGGACATGAGGGATGATAGGATAATGGAGGGTATGATAGGGGTACGATATGATAATGAAGGATAATATGGCATGATAAGATAAATGAAACCCGCCCCCAAGTGTGGTATGTAAGAAATTCATAGATTACATATGACAAATGTTTGCTAGGTTTTCATCATGGTACTTACCCAAGGTGCCTATTTTCTAGGTTTTCACTAGAGAATGAATTATTTTTCTTTTGTTTTTTTTTTTCGTTCTTTGCTTTTTTTTTCAATTTATTTTGTTTGTTTTCTTTTTTGATTTATTTTCTTTTTTTTGTATTTTAACCTTTTAGAAAAAAATGGACACATGATAGGGGATGGATGAAGGACTCAATCATATTGTTTGTTCAAAGAGTAACCTTGAAAAATGAATCATGACTTTTAAAATTATTCTCGAAGACATTGACCTAGGATAATAACATGGAAATGAAGTGGGACTAAGGCCAAGATTTATGCAAAATATGGGATCAGATGGACAAAAGGATGGAAAATATGCATTGGATAATGGATACGGTATTGGAGGATTTGGGCTTGAGTAGATGGAAATGTTTGCAAGATCAGCATTGGTACATATTTTGAGGGGTAGTGAACTGATGGAGGCTAAGTGGATCTTATATTTTGATATTTTGATGGAGGAAAGACCATGGATTTTGGGACATAAGGACCCAAAATGGATGAAGGAGGTGATGGAGGAATAGTAATTTTGGATGCCAATTTTGATTCTTCTATTTGTGCTTCTATGAGTCGCGTGGGAATCCACATGGTTTTTGATTGTTCATTCTTTTGAGGTTCCTTGAAACACATTGCTTGCATGAGGGATTTAGGAACCCATATAGCTTTTGACTTTGCTTTCTTTTGAGAAATGGGCCTTTTCTATATTTCTTTTTTATTTAGGATCATATTTGTAGTGCCCCTACCCTAGTCAGCTTTGTAATACCGATTTGACCTTGGTTGACCTTTTTTATGTGGCATTCTTGGATGGTTGATTTACCATTATGTAATGTTGTAGTATGATATTATGATTATTGTGGGTACCTGTTAATGTGCTTTCGCATCAATTCTTATGTAAGTTTACTTGTTCTCCTGATTCATGTTATCAATCTTGGGCTAACACTTTCATTAAATATATATATGTATGCTTGTGTGATTCATGGTTGCGGGAGATTACAGGTACTGTACCGCCTAGGTGCGAGGTTCCTCTTGACTTGGATTTGCAGGTTTGAGTGTACCTCTTTGGTCCTTAGATTTTGGATTAGGTGGTCGTAAAACCCTCATTTTACCATAGTCATGCTCAAGTGAGCGTCATTAGTCGTCCGTTGGTTTCCCTTTCATTTGGGTTTATGGGTCGTGTATATGGTTGGCTTCCTTGGGTTGAGTGCTTTACGTGTGGTAAAATTGAGTATTTAATCCTAAGTATTTAATTTGATTTAATGTATTTTTTTACACATTACTATTTAAGGGACTAAATTAAATAGGGACCCTTTATGTGATTAATCATAAATTAAAAAATGCTCTATTCATGTTTGTAGCTAGTTCAATTTAATGGTTATTTTAAATGATGAATTTATCCAATTTATGCTTTTCGAAAGGAAAGATTTAATTTATTCAAATTAGAAATAATTTAACCTATTTGGCATTATGGAAATAGAAAGGTTAATTTCAATTAAGTGAGAAAATCAAATTTAATTAGAAAAGCAAGTTTAATATATATTTGATATAGTTTGAAAGAATGATTTTTGGGATTTTATTTTAAATGAAAAACATTTTTTAAATCCAAAAACAAATATTAGGTAAAACATTCCTCCATTTAACCTAGGTTTGAAAATATTTTTGGGGGATTATTTTTGGAGAGCATTTTTTGAAAACATTTTTTTGGAGAAGGATTTTTGGAGGAGATTTGGGCATTTTGGGAAGGAAGGATTTCTTGAGCTGCAGGTTGGGCTCTTCATCAGATCTTGCCAGGAAAGCGAAATGAGGTAGGATTCAAGTGCATCTCTTTGATTTCTTGTTTTATTGAGTTTGTTTTTCTAAAACCAAATATTGGGGAATGGTTGTTCATGATGAAATCTTGCTTAAAATCTCCAATGGGTGTTCTCTGATTTAAGTTTTTTATATGGGAATTTGTTTTGGGGTTTGGCAGTTTGGTGGAATCATTGTATGAGAAATGATCTTCTTTATGCCCAAAATATGTTATTTGGTTGAGGAAATTTTGACTATTTTAGGTCTAGTCGTTCAGGAAATTATTTTAGTCTTTGTATGAGACTATAAATCTAATGGAAACTGTGATTTTTACTTTTATTTTAAGTTTGTATATAAAAAATAAAAATCGTAAAACAAAATTTATAATGAAATTTTAATGGCGGATTTAGGGTTTGGAGGGCCAAGGATCCGAGGCTCAACCCATACCCCCCCTACCCTCTGTAGGCTCATAGTCTATGAGGTCTGTGACCACACTAGTGGTCACAGAGCTCTGTGACCACAGTGTGGCCGTAGAAGCCTGTGACCCCACTGTGGTTGCAGGGACCTGCGACCCCATGGCGGCTGTAGAGACCTGTGGCCCCATGGTGGCCATAGAATCTTGCGTCCACAGTGTGGAGGCCACAGGTCTACATCCACACTAGTGGCCGCAGCCTCCACGACTAGGGTACAACCTCCACTCCCGTGGAGGGGGGTGGGCCCCACAGTTTGCTTATTTTTATTTAAAATAAAAAAAAATTCACTATTTTCATGGGGTTTATTTAAAAAAAAATTAATATATTTTATTAAAAGTTTTAAAATAGTATTTTTTAATTAGTAATTATTAATTAGTATGTATTTTATTAATTGGGAATTAATATATATATATATATATTAATTAATATTTAATTTGTAATGTTATTATTAATTATTAATTAGTATATATTTTATTAATGGTGGATTAATATATATATTAATTAATACTAATTTGTATTTTTATATATGTAAGCATGGAAGCATCAGTTTATTTGCGAAATGATCATCGTTTTTAATTTCCCTTTTAATGTGTATTTCCATTTTTGGAAAGTATGTTATTGTTCGCAAGAGAAGTGATTAGATTATCGTTTTCGAGCAAGTATGAGAAAGGTGTTTTTATTTTGAAAAATGAATATCATATTCTTAGTTGATTATTGAATATTTGATTTTATATCATTGTGTGTTCCGCATATATGTTATAATTATTTTAATGTGTTTTTGGTTTGGAAACTCATGATGATGTTTTTATTTTATTTTATGATGCAAATGAACTTTAGTGAATTAGAAAACCATGAACGTCATGTACCTAGACAAGGTAGACAGATTGCAATTCAAACTTAGATCAATTAGAAAACTGGATCGATTGTTGTGTGTAAAAAATATGGAAGAAGATTGTCTTTTCCAATTTATGCCTATGCATGTTTAATTTTCTATATTCGCATTTGCTTAAGAAATGGAAAGTCCTTGATGGTGAATGTTGAATATTGTCGCATGTTGATTTGGGTACCTGTTTATGTCCTTGATCTCGAGTATTTACTGTTTTCATGTGTTGGTGTTGTATCCGGTCATGTCCTATTTTTTTTGCCCTTGTGAGAACCTGATATTTATGTTAGACCATTGGTTTCTTAGGATGGGTTGTGAAGACTTAGTTTTCTGGATGCACCAATTGATTTTTGCATTTGTTTCTTATTATGTTCAGTTGGATCCTTTTCCTATTCAGGGATCATTCTTGTATTTTTATTGATCGATGTGCTTGTATGTATTATAGGTTTAAGTACGCCTTGATGGCAGTATGTAAATGATGTGAACCTTATGTATTCTTCACCCTATTATTTTATTAGAGGGGTCTTGTAGTAGAGTACACCTGGAGATGTAGCCCACTAAGGGTGAACTCCGATATCATTTTGGTGTTATGTGGTGTTTATGTTCTTTTGTTTCCTCTTTAATTTAGCATGTATGGATGGCATTATGCTAAAATGTGTAATGTGGAATTAGATGAAGTTAATTGTAAATGAATGTAATTAGTCATCTTATTAATGCAGTAATTTGGATCACGAAGAATGTAATTTTGAATAATGGAATGTATTCATTTATTGATAATTCAATTAAAGTATGCTTGGAAAGAATTCGTTAGTTTATTGTAAAATTAAAGTATGTAATGTATTAGATGCATGACTTATGTTTTAATAAAAGTTTGGGTGAGATGTATGGTTAAATTGTAATGGATGAACTCACCATGGTATCTATATTATTAACCTTAATGGATGAACTCATCATGTTATCTAAATTTTAACTCCAATGGATGAACTTCATTATGTTATCTATATTTTAACTTTAATGGATGAACTTCATCACGTTATCTATATTTTTAACCTTAATGGATGAACTCATCAAGTTATCTATATTTCTAACAATAATGGATGAACTCATCCTATTATCTATAATTTTAATTTACCGAATGAATTATATATTCTTGTTTAAAGTAGTAACTGGTAATTAAGTAAATCAGCTCAATTGGGTTAAATAGCGTGGGTTGAGTTAAGTGTTGAATCAAGTAATCACGTTGGGAAACCCTGTAGGTGTTAGTTATGTCTTCCACTGTGTTATCTAAAAATATCATAACTCATTGCATCATTATGTTTTTTTTTTTAAATTGTAAAAAAAATAAAAATATTTGCACTCTATTCTTGAGTTTTAGCCTTATCCCTTTAGGGTTTCCTGGTGGGGCATTAAAATATTTTTCTTTATTTTGACATGTCGATTAGAGTAGACATGTGGATCCTTGACTATGTTTGGATTGCTAGACTTATGACTCATATGCTTGGCATCCAAATTGAGTGGAGGGGAAAGAAATGTATAAATTGACAGGAATGAAATGGACATTGTTTTGATGGATGGAAGGTGCTCAAAGATGTGTGCCTTTTCTGACCTTTAATAGGGGATGAAGGGATATAAGGACCTAAAATGGATGGAAGGGATATGTTTGGATTTTGATGGAGGGATACCAACTTCTTGAGAGTGAGTTGTGTAGCCATGACCCAAATTAAAAATTTCTTTAACATGGAGGGGTTCTTTGTTGAGAAGGTCTACCCCTTTTCCTTTGTACATATTTTGACCCGTATGATACTCTTTGCTTCGAGAAGAAGATTTGAATCCATTATGAGGTGGATATGACATGGAAGAAATGACAAGATTATGAAGTGGATTAGATTGGACCAAAGTGGAGGAACCCATTGTGCACGTAGGGGGTTCATGAACATCTTGCACTAACATGTTAGAATCATGAGGGGGATCGAGATCATGAGGGGGACTAGGATCAATGATAGGCTCTTCAAGATATGGAATGGGGGGAATAATGGGATCATCAAAGGAAATGAGATCTTGGATGGTATATGGAGGATTAGGATGTGGAGATGGAGGGATGATAATCTCGTGGAGGATGTGAAGGAATGATAGGGTCTTGTGGTGGACATGAATCTGAAAGGAAGCTTTGATCTTAACAAGGAGGAAGATCACCAGATTCCTCTCTAAAGGTGTTATTCTCTTGATTTTCACTATTTGGAAAGGTGCTATGTTCTTGGATAGAATGGATAGGAATAGGGGGATCACTATGAGTGTCTGGGAAGATGGGATCCTGGTCAAAAATTGCATGGGTTGATAATATTTTAGGATCTTGATCTTAATTTGTTTTAGGACTAATTTGTTTGTGCTCTAAATTATCCTCTTGACATGGGGTTGGACTTTGAACATTCATGGGAGATTCTAGTAAGGAATCAATACTTCTACATGAGGGAGATGGAACATTTATGGGACTCTGTAAAAGAGAAGCATCTAGTGGCATTGGGTCTAGCATTTCTAAAGCATGGAAGTGAATTTCATCATGAATTGGATTATCTTGGCAATCAATTATGGATAGGCTCTGAGAGATTTCTTCTTTGGGTGTATCATTTGATGAGGGTGATATAGAAGGTTCTTGCAAATTTTCAAAAGGTGCAGGGATAGATGCCACTAGTGAGTCAATTTTCTTATGAGGGGATGAGCCATTGCTAGACATGGGTACACAGTTTTGATCTTTCTCAGAAAAGTCACTTAGGACTCTCTTTAAAAGATTTGTAATAGAGCTACCATTCTTTGTAGAAGGAATTGAATCCTTGTAAGGTTGTAACATGGTTGAGTTTTGATTTTGGATTTATTTGAAAGAAATTTGGTCTTGGTTTGATGTCATGCTTTGATTTTGAATTGGTTTTTGGTTGAATTTCTTTGACATATTTAAAATTGGTTTGGTTTGTGTTGCAACTTTTATTTTTGAATTTTTTCTTGTAGTTGTTGACATTGATATGTTGATTGCACTTGTTGATATTTGATAATTGGTTGGACCAATTGTTGATATTGTACCATTGATTGTGTTGGTTGGACATGTTGGAATATTGGTTGTATTGGTTTGATATGTTAGACCATTGGTTGTATATGTTGGACATGTTGGACCATTGGTTGTTGGTTCAAGATTTTATTGAATGAAGTTTGATCAAAGGTTTTTTGACTTAGGACTTGGTTGAATGAAGTTTGATTTGAGACTCTGTTGAAGTTTGTGTTCAAATTGCTTGAAATTGTTTTATCATCTCTATTTGTGAGAGGAGAGTGGGTATGTTTGGTCATTCAATGAGATCTTTTATGTCAACTGGATCAATGTTTGGATTTGGACCTAGAAATTTTTGAAACATTTCATCATCTGGGATCTATCTTTTCAATATTTTTTCACTTTCTATTCTAAGATCTCTTTTTCTTGAGCAATTTTCTCCTCAGATATTTGGATGCTTCTTTTACCATAAAACATTTGACCAACATTGCCTTATTGGGTTGGATAGATTTGTGATTGCCTTGGATCAAACCTTGATTGAATTGTTTTATTCATTGGACAAATCATTGGTTGATATGTCAAACTTTTTTGTATCATAGGAACTTGGAACCTTGTTTCAATAGGCATGTCACTATGCAATGCATTATTTTGGGGATTTTAAATTTTAAGGATGATGTATGCAACTAATGCAACCTAGAAGGATGACAATGCAAGTTATCTTTTTGGACCTTTTAATTTTTTTGAATGACAATTAGATGCAACTAAATGCGACTTTGGGATATGAACAAGCAATTTAAGGCAGGAATGCAACCTATATTTTTTTGTTATTTTTGAAGATTTGGACAAACTTTAAAATCCAACCCTAATGATGTGACCCTTAGTAAATTGAAATAATGTCAAGACCTTAAAAGGACAAAGGGAAAAATAACAATAGGACAAAATGACAATGTATCACCTATACACTTGGATACTAAGCTAGGTTTCACAAAATGATGTTGATGACAGAAGGACAAATGTTGGACAACGTCAAGACTCCCTAACAATAACTTAGGGTTTAATATAAAGCTTTGAATTTTAAAGTTTGGCAAAACCAAAATTTGAGATTATTTTACAAAAGAATAATGATGATGACAATGACCTAAGGATATGAACCCAAAATATGATATGAGAATGATGTCAAGATTTGTTATGGCTTGGAGATATGAAATGATATGACAAGATCAAGCTAATACAATACTATGGTTTGAAATATGCAATGATAAAGCCAATGTGATATGGATATGAAAGGACCAATGACTTTGGAAATGTAAAATGTAAGCTAGGAAAATGCCTAATTTTAGTATGATCTAATGATAATACAAAAATCTCACCTAAGCGAAAACCTATCTTGGGTATGACAATGAAAAGAAGAATTAGGGAAATGGTTTTATACATAAGTGTAAAATGAGGATCATGAGTGTAAAATGGACTAAAATGGAGGATAATGACAATATGTCCTAAGACCTAAGTTTGAACAATGAAAAACCCTAACCCTAAGTGACATGAATTTTGAAACAAGGTTGTCCAATGTTTTGAAAAGCCATGTTTGTAAAATCTTTGCAAATTATTGGATGACTACTTTGAAACTCTTTTGACCAAGTTTGACTTTGTTTGAATCTTGTTTGGACTTTTTAAAAACTTGTTTGCTTTTGAAAATCAAGGTTGTTTATGACCACTTGTGACAATTGCTTTTAGTTCAACCTTTAACAAGCATAGAAGACAAGATGTTTGTTTCACTTAGACACCAAACAATCATGCACCTTCAACAATAAATCCTATGGCTGGGAAGGAAAATAGTTGTTGGATCTCACTTGGTTTCCCAACTACACTTACTCAAAGTAGATACTTAGATGGTTAACCCCACTAGCTCCACTATATGACACTCACTTCTTCAGGGTAGCCAAGCATCAGTTCCCATGAAAAATCCCCATGGAGAATTTTGTATCTCTACTAAGAGACATAAGAACGTGAGATGTCATTAGAGGTCCGACCTCTTGTACCAACAACTAGAAGGTTGTGGGCTTCTAAAACAAAGGAATCTTTTAGTGATATTTCCAAGGGATCTCAATCCAACAACGAATTAATGAAGAAAGCCACTTAAGGATTTAGTTGATCTTATCTATGAAAATAAGGCCTCCACATAGGTTGAATTCACTCAACACTTCAGCCGCCTGACCAGTATATTTATATAGCGGCTCAAAAAACCTGCTCGAGATCGTGCTAAGAGAGACGATATCCCCAACATGTCCCTATTCGATATACCCTAGTGAGGTGATGAAATACTCAGTCAAATATATCCCTCAACTACAAGATTAAAGACAGGCATCATAAATCACCTTTCTCTTACACCCAAGATCCACGAAGGTGAGGGGAGAGGGTACTCGGTGTAACAGTGGGTTCCACCCTGAGATGTACAAGTTCACCAATCATAGAAGATAGATGTTCATTTTAAGTATCAAATTGAAATGTGATTTAATCTAGAAAAATCAAATAGTCATTTGTTTGAAAATCACAATTTCTTTGACAAATATCCTACACCAAATGCATAAGTAATTTATGTTTGGTCTTCTCCCAATGAATGTTAAGGAGTTGCACAAAATGATTAGTAACACATAAAACCTCTAAGTTGAGTACAAAAAGAAATATGCAATTAGGCAACATGCAAGGAAAAAGCAAAATAGAAACATGCAAACTAAAAAATAGCAATCGGCAAAAAGGAAACATGCAAGGAAAGAAAAGTGACATGCAATGAAAAAAGCTACATGCAAATAAAAAAATGCAACATGCAAGCCAAGAAAAGAGACATGCAATAAAAAAGATACATGCAAATAAAAAAAACAATGTGCAAAAGAAGAAAAGCGACATGCAATAAATTAAAAAAAATAAAAAATAAAAATCTATATGTAATTTGAAAAAAAAACTACATGCAATTAGAAAAATCTATATGTAATTATCAACTAAGTGATTTGCATCAAATTGAACAAATTTGTTGTATATTGGCTTAGAGTTTTGTTCACTCACCTCCTAGATTAATCTAGATGGAGATCAAATTGCTATACTAATTAAAGCTAAATTGAGAAAACTGATCAATTAACTATCCTAATTAAAGCTAGATTTTGAGAAAAAAAATTGAATCAATTAACCATCCTAATTAAGTCTAGATGAAGATTTTTGTTCATTTGCCTTCCTAATTAAAGGTATATTTTACTATCAATTCTTCGTATAATTAGGCTAGATTTGAGATCCACAAAAAATTCTCCATCGGTGATTATGAAATTTGATACCTGTGGTTATACATCACATGAAAATCAAAAAATTATTAGGTTGTTGTTTATGTCAGGTTCACTAGAAAATGTGACTAGGAAATCTGAAATCATCAAAGCAATAACAAACTAGCCAACCACCTAACTAGATTGCAATAAAAGTAATCCTAATACACACAATAAAGGTATGAAGACAAGATACTCAAAAACAAATGTAAACCATAAGACATCAAAGAATCTCCTTCATGTATCTTCATTGACTTTTGTTCTCCTTCAAATCAGGCTTGTGTGGATCTCACCTACAAGTGCAAAAGCATGAAGCAAGATTGATTTCGATAGTGCGAGGATACTTGAAAATATGGTTGTTAAAAATGAGAAATGAGAGCTCAAATTTATAGAAAAATCGTGGATTGTTTGGATGGCTAATATTGATTTGAGATTGAAAATAATCAACAGACAAGATTGAGTGCACAACAAAGCTACCATTCGGGGAAGGATGAAGATAGAAGAAAGCAAATGAGAAGATATTTTGAGTAAATAATTAAATCTTTAATCATCTTCTCATAAATACCAAATTAGGAATCTGAAAATATCAGAAAGATTTTAAAAATTAAAAATTATTAAATATCTTCATTCGAAAAGATAAATAGAAGAACTGAAAATAAATAAAATATCCTCTCACAAAGAGCAGATTTTTGGAGATGCATACCTCATTTTTTAAATTTAAAATTAAGATTAATGACATATTGCCAAAAAGATTATTTTTTGAAAATCAAGGAAAAATATTAGTTTCCAAATTCAAAAATTAGGAGGATTTATAAGAAGATTTAATAATTAAAAATTATTAAATATTTCCATATAAGAGGATAAAATGGAAGAATACAAAATTAAGAAAAGCAAGGAAATAAAGATGAATTAATAAAAAAAAATTATTAATTATCTTTATTTTGGAGGAAGATAAATATGATAAATTAATAAAAATGATTTATTAATTTATTGCTCATATTTATGAATTAGTTAATTAAATAAAATGAATTTATGTAATTAATAGACAAAGGAGACATTAATAAATTATTAAATTTATTTATTTAGGACTTAAAATAATTGCTAGTAAAAGGAGTTTAACTAAATACCATGCACATGATATGTTAGAAAAATATGAGACACAAGTTTTGACTAGTTTTTAGTGTCTACACCTCGCAATCAGGACCTATTTTGGGGCCCCTTAATAGTAACATCATTTTGGCGGTGACCTAGATCCCATGTTGGCTCATGTTGAAAAAATGATTATTTTTTAACAAGAATGTATAAAAGGTGGTATAATACTCTCATTTTGATAACCACATAAGAGATTCATGCATTAAATTCAACCAATCAATCATTCAAATTCAAGTGAGCATTCAATCAATCTTCGTTCAAGCATTGGAGCAAAAGTAAGGTCAAGATTCAAGCATTGGACTTGACAATCATGTTCTATGTTTATGAAAGACTTCATGAGACCCTAATCTCCTTTTGAGTCAAATAGAACTCCATTAAAAGGTACAACATTAGTGTTTTAGACACCATTCATTATTTTCCTCAAAAGGAGACCACTTTCATAATTGCAATTCAATTACATTTCATTTATATTTCATGGTTGATTCCAAAGTTGGGGTTTGACCTAAGACAAACCCTAATTTCCAACCTATTTACCTTCGCTAGTGTGAACAATAATAGGTATAGAGATGTGATCTTTAGAATTAGCTTTATGTATAGAGATGAACACGTTCCCTTTAGATGATGAAATGTGCAGAGAACTAGAGCGACAGGTATTCTAGTCCCAATATTTCAAGAGCTCCTTCCAACTTTAGATCCAAACAGTATTACATTATTTATATCTAGGTTCATAGCTCGATCCGACAACTATAGCTCACTATTCATGTGTTTTCACTTTAATTTTAGCACATTTACACTAATTTCAACATATTTACCATTCAATTTACAAAGAGGACCTCCCCCAAAGTGAATCTAATAAGAATTGTCATCCCTATAATTTTTTATTTGTGGGTATATCTATTAGGTTCACACCTCTTTTAATGTGGTGGTCTCTAAGCTAAAATATTAGTGGTGTTCTCCCCTCTAATGGTAAAACCCTTAGAGTTTTCACCATCACATTTTGCTGAATGTGTCATCTTACACTTTCAAATTCAAATTCAAAATTATCTTCTCAAATATGAGTGTTTATACATTTCAAATTCAAATTTACATTTACAAGTATTTTTTTCATTGAATTTAAAAAATTTAGAGGTTAAATTGACAAAAACCCTAGCTTTTAATTCTAAAATTGAAATTGTTGGTTGTCTAAATTGGATTTATTATTTCTGATTTTATAGTTCATTTCATTTTAAATTCAATTTTTTTGTCCTAGATCTCATTTTTAAATTTAATTATATTAATCTAGTGGTTGAATCTACAAAAACACTAATTTATAATTCAAAATTTACATGTGGGTTGCATAATTTTCCAATTCAATTTTTGGATGCATTTTTTATGATGTGTTATTCTATGATCTAAGTCCATTTATCTTCGAAATTTACAAATCAAATTTGTTAATTAATTAATTAATCAATCACTTATAATTTTTTTCACAATTTTAATTTAAAATTCAAATTTCCCTCCTTTGTGCATGAGTTTTACTACCATTAGTCCCACCTATAATATTCTTGTGAGAAGAAGTTATAGAATTAATTCTTGAACACTATTTAATTACTAAGGATATGGAGCCCAATTTAGATAACTTATTTGATCAGAATGTTGGTGGCTCCTCTATTCCAACATTTGATGTCATTTATCATTATTCTTTACATAATTCTCTTGATGAGGGTGAATCACTAACTAGGGTTCAAAGTATGGTTCAAAGTGATAAAGTTGGCATTGATTTGTTGCATGGCCTTGCTCATATTTTTTACATTAATATCATGCCTAAAAAAAGTTGTGTTGAAGCCCTTGGTTACACTCAAGCTCCTATTCAAGTTAATAATTATATTCCTATGGCCAAATAAATGCCTAGTGTACCTACTTTCACATCCACTATCATGGATACTTTCACACAAAATGTTAATCCTATACATGTTAGTCAAGGAGATATTATTGCTAATAAAATCTCTTTTATACTTCATTTCATAATTCTTCCATTTGTAACCTAATCATCTACCATACCTACATAACATAGTGTTCCACCTCCTTATTCTCAACCTCCACCTTCATTAAAAAATGTTACTACTCCATCCCAATGCAATATATTCAATTTTACCCCATACATCAAAGCAATTATCAATAGCCTAGCCCAAACTATTTCATCCTTACAAAAAAAATAGATTTTATAAACCAATCCAAGTTTAATGTGGCAACATTTGATGTAGCAGCGCCATTATATAATAGTGTATGTGTCCTCCCTCAATTGGAGATTTATAATGGAACAGGTGATCCCTTTCCTCATGTAAAAACATTTCAAACTTTGTGTATTGATTTTACTCATGATCAAAGTCTTTTGGCTATATTGTTTACTATAACATTTAGGGATAAAGCTTTGTAATGGTATTTTTCTTTTCCTCCTTATTCTATTAAATCATTTCAACAATTTTCTAATGCTTTCATTCAACAATTTCACAAAAAATATTAGTCCTAAGATTATTTTGACTGATTCATTATAAGAAAGTTGTTAAAGAAAAAGTGTCTGATTTTATTGGTAGATATAAACATTAGTATTCTCAAATTTCTTATCCTATGCCTAATTAAAAAAAGGAAATTATGGATAAGCTTCTATTTTTTGAGGTTACTTCCTTTATACAGTTGTGCATAGTGCTTCATAAATATCAGCTTCAAGGGAGTCAATTTTAATCGCTCCTTCAATGGCTCCAATTGATAAGAGTGAAAGTTCTCAACAATATTTTGTGTAGTTTAAACCCAACAAGGGATTTATCAAGTTCAATTACAACAACAATGCCCAAGTAGAAACCAAAACAATAGGTGTGTCTCCTTTATCCAAGTATTTTTAAAAATAATCTATTCCTTATGAATCTTTGCATAGTATCATGACACAATTGTTAAAGAAAAATGTGTTGAAACTTCCCCTTATCAAACCAATTGACACCTCCAAACCTTTTCCAACCTATCATGATCCCAAATCTTTTTTTCCAATATCGTCGTCAACTTATTAATTACACTGATAAGTGGTATTCCTTAAGAAGTATAATTCAAGATTTTATTGATAATAATACCATATTTGCAAGTGGTGTGAATGAGAAAGGAAATAAATCATTATCTCCTCCTAATCAAAATATTCAAATATTTACTAATCATTTTCTTTTCCATTTTACTAATTTGACTGAGTCCGATAATATTGCATTTTCTCCAATGATCTTTTCCTTGAGTCTAACAATGTGGCGAATCTTGTGCATAGACCTATACCTCCTAAGGACCTATGCATAACTTTTGATCCTAGTGATACTATTGAAGCACCTGATGGACCACTATATATCACTAAAAATATCAAAGGAAAACTCTCATGAGGGGTGATCATTGATCTAACATATATGATGAATGTGATAACTAAATAATGTCCTTAAAGTTTACAATTGCATCAAGTAACATATGTTAAATTTGATGTAGTGGTTAAAATATTTGATGGTTTCTCTTTTCCTACCATAATTGGATCTATTATTATTGTAGTTAAGGTTGGTACTAAGTTCTTAAATTTTATTTTTGCTATCTTACTACATCAACTAAATTTCATGTGAAGTTGGGACATCCTTGGCTCTCTTCCATGAAAGAAATTCCTTGTATTATTCATAAGTATCTTAAATTTCCTTGTAATGACAAAATTATAACTATTAATCATAACATGTACCAACCCACGGTGAGTCATTGAGATATATTTGATTATGGAATAAATAGGTTTTGAAGGGACCCAAAACCCTTTAACAAATATCTACATCAAAAAGTTGCATTAAAAAATACCCTTAAGACAATAGCCCAAAGATAGATAAAAACCAACAAAAACAAAAATCTAGCAAAGAGACAACAGAGAGGAAGAAGCTATTGTTGGTATTATGGATGACTTTGTCTGTGTTGCATTAGTTTATTCATTGATATCAACACTTATCATTTTGGAGGTCTACATTGTTGATTTGTCACGAGACTCGAATTGAGGCACTGGAGCAATCCAACATTGAGGAAAGGTTGGAAGAGCACTGGACAAAAGTGTTGTCTAAGCTGACTGATCAGGTTGATACTTTCACGAAAGAAATTTGTTTTCTCAAAGAGGGTCAGAAAATTTATCATTCGTTGTTGTAGGGAGGCAGTTAGGCTTCTAAGGCGACTCAAATCGGCTCTATGATGGTGATCGTGATGACAAGGCATTGGACAACTTCTTCTGGGGATGTGGAATAGTATCTGTCATGTACACCAAAACTATTTGATGAGGCCCAGCTCAAGGAGATTGCAACTTGTTTGACTGGGAGTGCGAAGATTTGGTGGCGGATTCATCAGGCAGATGAACGTGCTAGAAAAACTATGAGATCAATCAAGTCTTGGGCGGATTTGAAGGCAACCCTACATGATCAGTTTAGGCTAGGGAACTCGGATTGGATGATCTGATCTCACTTTGACAAGTTGAAGCATACAGGCACAATCCATGAGTATGTGAAGGTGTTCTAGGTGCTGGATCTAGAGTGCTCAAAGTTGAATGATTTAAAAAACCTATTCCTTTTTACCAGAGGCTTGCAACCCTGGGAAAAAGATAAATTGAGGCGTCAAAAGGTGCAAACTCTTACTGAAGCCATCACCATTGCAGATGGACTGCTCAACTATAGAGGTGATCCAGCAAAAGGCTTTGGAGGTGCCGAATCTGAGAACTACAAGAAGGGAGGTGCCCCTTCGAACCAGAATGCCAATCAGAAAAGAAAAGAAAGTTGATCACTGGGCATGGAGTTGTCTGAAGCCAAGCAGGATCAACACATTGCTAGTCGAGGAGAAGAAGATGCTCGAGATGAGCACTTTGCTGCTCCTCAACTTGATGCACAATTTCACAGAAAGGAATGTTTCCAACAAGTATGAGCTTTGCTATGTCGAGGCATTCTTCAGCATAAAGAAAGTACTGGTGATGGTCGATTCAAGGGCAACTCACAATTACATTTCAGCCGATCAAGACAAGAAGCTCGGCTTGAAAATGGAGCCTACGACATCACACTTCAAGGCAGTGACAACACCTGCATAGAAAGTAAGTGGCGAGATCTGGAACGAGATCATCCAAATTGGATCTTGGCAGGACGTGGTCGACATGGTTGCCATGGAGATGAATGAGTTTGATCTCATCCTTGGACAGGAGTTTCTAAGGACAGCTGCGGCAGTAGTGGTGCCGCATATGGGTTGTGTTTTGATACTTGATCAGGGCAAACCTTGTATGATCTCCATAGTGAAGTGCAAGGAATCAGACTGGATACTCAATGCATTGAGTGTGAACCAGGTTTGCAAGAGTGGACAAGATGACCTATTCTTGGTTACATTTCTTGGAGATTGGGATTAAGGAGAATCATCTACAAGCTCTAACACCTCAGCCATCCGAGATGTTTTGCTAGAGCATGCGGATGTCATGCCTGACAAGTTGCCTACTATTTTGCCACAATGGAGACATGTTGATCACAGGATCATGCAAGAATATGGAGCAAGATTGCCCGCCAAGGCTCCTTACCGACTCTCAGGACCTGAGATGGTCGAGCTAAGGAAACAGTTGGTAGAACTCATTGAGGCGAGTTACTTGCACCCATCCAGATATCCTTATGCAGCTCTAGTTTTGTTTTAGTGCAAGAAGGAAGGGACACTAAGGTTGTGTGTCGACTACAGGGTGTTGAACAAGATGACAATCAAGAACAAGTACCTACTACCCCTCATAGCAGATAGCTTTGACCGCTTAGTGGATGCTAAAGTATTAAGTAAGATGGACCTGTGACAGGGATACTATTAGATCCAAATTGCACTGGACAATGAAGAGAAGACTGCTATAATAACCAAGTATGAAAGTTATGAATTCTTAGTCATGCCTTTTAGATTGAGTAATGCACCCACTACATTCAGCACTTTGATGAATTATGTATTTAGGCCATTGTTAGATAAGTGTGTAGTAGTGTATCTAGATTATATACTTGTGTACAACCGAGATTTAGATGAGCACAAAGAACACCTCAGGGAAGTGTTTAAGCTGCTCAAAATGCATGAAATTTATGCCAAGAAGGAAAAGTGTGTGTTTGCACAAGAGGAAGTGTCATTTCTTGGCCACATTGTTGGACATGGTTAGATTCGCCCAGATTTGGAGAAGTTGCAAGCAATTCGAGATTGGGAGTCACTTCATAATGTTAATGAGGTTAGGTAGTTCCTCAGCCTGGCTAACTACTATAGGAAGTTTGTTGGAGGCTATTCAAAGATCGCAAGTCCCCTCACTGATTTGTTGAATAAGGAAAAAAGTTGAAAATAGGGAGTGAAGCAAAAGAGTGCATTTGATGCGCTGAAGGAGAAGCTGACTGAGGAGCTAGTCTCACTCTTGATGGAAGTAGGAGTTTTGGATGAATTTGATTTCAATAAAAACACACTTTCTCTAAGTCTTTGGAAGGTTGAGAGATCGAGTAGCAAAGGGGTGCACACTGCAAGCTGGGTTGATGATCCACAGGAAGGCAATTCCCCTTCCAACACCTAACTGCCACCATTTAGTTTAGGCATCTGAGAGGAAACTCAGCATGCTTGTATGTGGATTTCAGAATTGAGCACCATCTTTTGGACTTAGTAGACATCGTCTTGGAGGAACACATATTTGACAGGTGGGAGAAAAATTGATCAATCTCTTTGAGAGATCTAATGATCCTTGGATACAATGATGAGGCTTGGACCAGAGGACATCACAATTCCTTGGCTCTTTTGTCGAGCTACTCAGAAGTCATTGGACAATGGGACTGGATGGACCAGCTATATGCTGCATCTGAGCCGATATTTTGCAGACTTGCAAAGTTATCCGAGTTGCTTTCACATGAGTTTGTGAATAAGTCTGGGTGCACTTTTTGAGACTTAACAAAGCGTTATGATTCAGTATGTTTGGGCAACATGATGATCATTTTGGGCTCTAGGCGGTTGGCCTTTCTGCATGTGCAGACCCCATTTGTATACACTTACTATATGTAGTAGTATCATCTAATTATGGGTAAGGTTTCCCACCATGGTTTTTCCCTTTACCAGGTTTCCATGTCAAAATATCTGTGTCATGTGTTGTGGATGTTGTTTTCCTTTCTGTTTCATGCATTGAGTTACACCGATACTGATATAACTGCTAATTTGTTTTACCAGCATTAAGTTTGGTTTACCGGCTCTAAGTTTAAGTTGGAATAATTTTGTAGCATCCTAAAATTGTGACACTTGCAATTTCGACTGCATTTGGGTCTTCACGATGGCGATGCAACACGGAACTTGAATGGAGACCCCAAAACTTGTTCATGACATCAAAAACTGCATTTCTCAGCACCCTGGCCTGATCCTCCTTGCACCCTGCTATCCCTGGAGGTGGGACCATGGTGCCTAGCACCCTGGTCCTTCAGGACTAGGGTGCCCAGTGCCCTGGTCCCCCAGGACCATGGCACCCAGCACCCTAGTCCCTGGCCCTATTTTGGGCCCGGTCTCTTATGGGGCTTCGGGTCTTTAAGTTTGCAAATTGGAAAATATTGTTTCTTGGTTGGCCTAAGGTCGGGAAAATAAGTCTTTCAACCCTAATTAGCGAGTATATAAACTACATTTCCTCTCCCATTTTGGGGAGAGGGAAAAAAGGCGAAAGCGATATTCAAACATTCAAGCATTCAAGCATTCAAGCATTCCTTCAAGCAATTGAGCATTCTAAGTCTCCATTCAAGGCTAAGTGTTGCATTCAAGACAAGGATTCAACCATTGAAGAGGAGATCACTTACAACACATTACATACTACATACATTACACCTTCGCATGTAAGAATACAAACATTCTTACAACAAGGTATCAGTACTTGTTTACATTACAAACATTTACATTTACAGCATTCTCATTTCTTGGTTATTTCCAAAACCGGGGTTTGACCTAAAGGCAAACCCCTCATCCCTAACCCCCCAATCGTCCTCTCTTTTCTGTGTGTCGGTTGTAGGTACGTGGCTATAATTGAAGATCTGGAATCCTTATGCAGAGATGAACAGATCCCCCTTCGTTTCATGGATTTTTTGGAGGACCGTGTGCACGTCGGGTGCCATCGTCCTGTCAACTTTCGCTCAAATTTGCAGAACAACACCGTCTCGACATTTTACTGCTAATTCTAGGTCCGCAGCTTCATCCCATATCCCTATCTCTGTTTATAAGCGAATCTTTCCTACTTTACATGCATTCCTAGTTCAATCATTCCATCTACATTTCTTTACAAAAGAGGGTATCCTTGATGTCTTAACCCTTGAAACTCATTTAGAATCCAATCTTGCATTGCGTGGGATTGGATCTTGTGGGTTTCAACCCCTCTTTTGAATGTAAAGTCCTTCCTAAGTGAAAACCATCAACCCTAGTGACTCTCCCTTCTCTCTCCTTGGAGTTGGGGAGGGGAGAACGACTAGGGTTCGATTTTTCCGCTTTACATTTTGGTGAACCCGATGTGAACATCCTCATTCTGATTATTCATGGTTAGATCTGAAAATTTTGTTTCCTTAATTACATTTCCATGTTTGATCTTTTGCAAATTTTAGAGGCTAATTGCATAAAAACCCTAAAATTTTCTTTTTAGTAATTCAACTTGTGAAATGCTTAATTGTTAATGCTTGTTTCAGATCTACCCTTCTATTGCAAATTATCAATTCATATTTGTGCTTTAATTCTGAAAATTAAGTGGTTAAATGTCAAAACCCTAATTTTTAAAACCTTCTTGATTCAACCTTTGACTGATAATTTCACTGATCAAAACACCTCCAAATCGGCTGTAACTTTGGATTCCGCAATAAAATCACAATATCTTTCATCCCTGAAAATTTGGAAAAAAGTTGCGAGGACCATGTGCACCCCGAGCGCCATCGTCCCTGACATTTTTTCCGAAATTTCGGGAGCTAGATCTTACTGTATTTTTCTGCTAAAATCCAGAATTTTGGCTGATTTTATCAATTTTAACACTTTCAAAATTACAGTCAAAGTTGGTCTAGCAATTGCTTGGATTGAGGCTTCTAATCATTCAAAAATCATTGAAATTGAAATTCATATCAAAATTGTGTTTCTTACAGTCCTAAATCTGAAAAGTGTGTTAGCATTCATTCAAAATTTCAGTGCTTTATTCAAATTTTTGTAGTTTGTGACTTTTGAAATTAAGTGTTTAATTGCAACAACCTTGATTTCCACTTTCAAATTCGAATTTTGCATGAAATCGAGTCAATTTTTAAATTTCAAAACTTGCATTGCTTTTAGTATTCCCTCTAAAAATCATAAAATTAAAAATTTCAGTTTCCCTCTCTTTTTCAAAATTAAATTTTACATTTCTCAACAATCTTGGTAGAGTTCAATTTTGAGATTGCAACTTTAATTTGACCTATCTACATATCGTAAAATCACTCAATTTTTTCAGATTAGCTTTAAAATCATCATAACTTTCATCCCTGAAAATTTCAAAAAAAGTTGTGAGGACCGTGTGCACTCCGTTCGCCACGGTCCCGGACATTTTTTTCGAAATTTTGGGAGATTGTCCTGATTGTATTTAACAGCTTAAATCTAGGAGATTGGCTGATTTTATTGAAATTTGCTACCTCTAAATTCAAAATCTTCTCTCTCTCTTTAGTGCATGAGTTTTACAACAATAAGCCCTACTTACACTATTCCCGTTAGACGAAGCCTTAGAATTAAGTCTTTCCAAGGTGTAATTACTAAGGAGATGGAACTTAATTTGAATGGCCTTTTTAACGAGGACATGGGTAATTCCTCTAATCCTCTCAATGATGAAGAAGCTCTCCATGAGGTTTCTGTAGAACAACTTTCAAAATTGGATAACCAATTTGATGATTTTCGACAATGGATGTCTCAAGAATACCCTGATAGTGAAGCTCTTTCATTAATTGAGGGTCTAAAACGTATGGTTCAAAGTGATAAGAATGGAATTGATATTTTGCGTGGTATTGCACACATTGTGGATTCGAATGTGATGCCTATGAAAAGTTGTGCCGAAACCTTAGGTTATACACAACCTCCTACTCAAGTCAATCATTCTATTCCTTTGACGACTCCTATTGCTAGTATACCTACTTTTACATCAAACATAATGACTACTTCAACACAAGACATTCCCCCTATGATCACCAGTCATGGGGGCAATCCATCTTCTTCAATCAACCCTCTTCCCTCATTCAATCCGACTTCTTCATTCATTCCTTCAATAAGTGTTCCTATTATATCACCACAAATGAACATGACGCAAGGGGGCAATTTGTTTAATCATTCCATTCCTCCTTATAGTGTTCCTCCTTTCCAATCATCTCCTATGACTAACTATCATAGTGTCCCACCACCTTACTCTCTACCTTCTTTCAATAACATAACACCTCCATCACAATCTAACACGTCTAATATGAACTCTTCGACTGAAGCGACCATTAACAATCTTGCACAAACTGTCTCTTCTTTGCAGCAACAAATTGCCTCTATGAATCAATCTAAGTTTAGTGTGCCCACATTTGATGTTGCGAGCCCACTTTCTCTTGACATTGTTCGAGCTATTCCCCC
This sequence comes from Cryptomeria japonica, assembly GCF_030272615.1. NCBI lineage: Eukaryota > Viridiplantae > Streptophyta > Pinopsida > Cupressales > Cupressaceae > Cryptomeria > Cryptomeria japonica. The sequence continues at coordinate 575,245,477 of NC_081407.1, read as the reverse complement.
TAAACATGTTGAAATTCCGCATTTGGAGCTTTATAATGGTAAGGGCGATCCTTTAACACATGTTAAGACCTTTCAAACAATATGTACTGATTTTGCTTATGACCAAAGGTTGCTTGCAAAACTGTTTACTAGAACATTAAGAGATAAAGCCCTACAATGGTATTGCTCGTTGCCTTCTTATTCTATTACTTCTTTCGAACAACTTGCAAATGCTTTCATTCAACAATTTCAAAACAATATAAGTCCTAAAGTTACTTTGATTGATTTAATGCATTGCAAACAAGGTGTTAAAGAAAAAGTGATTGATTTCATTGGTAGATATAAGCATTTGTATGCTCAAATTTCTTTTCCAGTGCCTGACAATGATATTCAAAGAATCTTTATTTCTAATTTACAAAAAGATATTAGAGAAAAACTCCTATTTTCTGAGTTTACTTCTTTCCAATAGTTGTGCGCAACTCTTCACCATTATCAACTGACTGTGAGTCAAATGGAACAAGCAAATCCTATGGCTCTGAGTGATAAGGGTGATAGTAGTCAACAACCATTTGGGAAGTTTAAACCGAACAGAGAGTCCATTAAATTCAATGAAAACATCACCAACAACAATGTGAATGCGGCATCAGGTGTGCCTCCTATTTCTAAGTTTTTCAAGAAAGAAAGAAAGTTTACTCCTTTGAATGAATCATTGCATAGTATTATGAATAAGTTATTGGAACAAAATGTGCTTACTCTTCCTCCTATAAAGCAAATAGATCCTGCAAAGATTAACTCACCCTATTTTGATAACAAATCTTTTTGTCAATTTCATCATCATCCTGGGCATGATACTGAAAAATGTTTTGCTTTAAAGGGTAAAATTCAAGATTTGATTGATAATAATACTATCTTTGTTTCTGGTGTGAATGATAAAGGCAACACATCTGTAGCTCCTCCTAACCAAAATCTTAAGATTTTTACTAATCCATTGCCTTCCCATACCTCTAATGCGATTGATACTACTGATTCCTCTGCCTCACCTGATGATCTTATGTCTATGACTCCTAATGTGATTAACTTTATGGAGCGGCAGAAAATCCCTAAAGAACCTTCCATCACATTTGATTCCAGTGAAACTATCAGGGCACCTGATGGTCCTTTATATATAGTTGCAAAAGTCAAGAATACACCTTGTCGTGGAGTGCTTATTGATCCTTCTTGTATGGTTAATATCATTACTGAAGAATTTCTTTTTACTTTGCAATTGAATCAAGTGATCTATGATGAAACAAATGTGGTTGTGAAATTATTTGATGCATTTTTTTCTCCTGCAATTGGTTCTATTACATTACCTATTGAGGTCCATAACAAATCCCTTGATGTGGACTTTGCTATTATTCCATCATCCGAACAATTTCATGTGAAGATAGGCTATCCTTGGCTATCTTCCATGAAAGCTATTGCTTCTCCTATTCACAAGTGTTTGAAATTTCCCCATAATGGTGAAGTTGTTACCATCAATCATAGTCTCTTTAAACCAGTTGAAAGAACTTCTAGCATTCCTATTGATTACTTTTGGCCTAAAGAATTCCAATCTCTTCCTCCGCGAAGTGATCATCTTTTCAAATCTTATCAAAAGTGGAAAAAAGATATGATCCTATCTCTAAGTGAACCTAGAACACCCAAACTTGACATTCCTATCATTCTTGAGAAGGAAGTTCTTCCTTTGAAAGATAAAACTAATGTCTTTCCTCAAGAAGATTCCCAACCCATCCCTATGGATGTAACTATGACTATATCTAATAAACTTCCTAAAGGTAGACCTATACCTCCTCGTCATGATGGACTTGGTCTCCTTCCTAAACCAAATATTCCTCCTTTATATGGAGCAGTTCCTCCTCCTTCCTCTTATGGAGAGAAGAGACCTTCCTCTTCTCCTATTATTCAACCTAAGAGACCACAACCTAAACACCCAAATGATAAGGATGAGAACATTCCTCCTCCTCAATCTTCTCAACTTCCTACTAAGACTAGACGAAATCGTTCTGCACGTGAACGCCGATGAAAGCATCGTCTTAGAGCTCTGGCAGCTGCTTCTCAAAATTTGCAATCCCCAAAAACACCTTCAGCCAATATTATTCCATTTTCTCCTCAGCCGACGATTGAGCCGAAATCTCCTAAACATAAGATGCATGATGGTCTTGATCCTGTGCGAGTTAAAGATCCTATTTTTATAAATCTTGATGATGACATAGATGAAAATGTTATTCATGATGAAAATGTTACTCCTGTTCATTCTAATAGTGAATATGAATTCGTTGATGTTGATAACCATCTATCTAACGAATTTTCTAAAGCACTTATCCTAGCTCCTAGACAAGAACAACGTGGCTCGGAACATGAACATAGCCCTGGTTTGGATCTTGTGATAGCTCCATCTGCTGTGTTGGATGTTCCTCCTCTAGCATGTTTCCTACCTTCCCGAAATATTGATCAGCAAGATCGGGGGGTAGATGACGTGCTAGACTAGTTCATTAGCATAGCAGATTCTCTCCTCCTCTCTTGATTTTTTGTTACTTCTTCTATGTGTTATTCTCATTCTTCTATTTTTTTGTCCTTAGTGTTGTCTACTTGAGGACGATGCAAAGCATTGAGATCTCTTGGTCTCTCTCATGTTGACTCAAAAGACACATGTGTTCCCTTCTTCTAGGTGACCTTCCTTGATTGGGGAATGAAGAACAATTATGCATACATACATATGATATACATGAATTATCATACAGCATACTGACCTCGAGGAAAGTGAAGTCACCTTGTGCTTTGTGTTTTGTGTCTATTATCCTTGGGCTTATCTCACACTTGGGGGCTAAATCCTTGTGATAACATGCTCCTTTCCCTTCTCATTTTTATATATATCACTACCTTAAAGCAATCACCCCCGGTGAGGCGTGTGCGATCGCTTTAACGTAGGGGGGCATACATCCCGTTCAAATGTTTTCAAGATACTTGAAAATTTCTTGACAAATATAGCTTTGCCTTGAAATTTTTGATATCTTTCTTGCATGACTCATAGTGAGGGAACCTTACTACTGACAGTCATGGTTCTCCCTCATGATCTTCCCTTTTACCTTGTCAATCGAAGTTGTAAGATCCTTAGTCCACTGGGGGGCTTGGTGTATCTTGCCTCCTTGACGTGGTGAAAGTTTTTCAATGTTGTTTCCTTGTACTTTACCGGAAGTACGAGCATACGCTTATACTCCCGCTAAAGTGGGGGCTAAATGTAGCATCCTAAAATTGTGACACTTGCAATTTTGACTGCATTTGGGTCTTCACGATGGCGATGCAACACGGAACCTGAATGGAGACCCTGAAACTTGTTCATGACATCAAAAATTGCATTTCTCAGCACCCTGGCCTGATCCTCCTTGCACCCTGCTGTCCCTGGAGGTGGGACCATGGCGCCCAGCACCTTGGTCCTTCAGGACTAGGGCGCCCAGTGCCCTGGTCCCCCAGGACCATGGCGCCCAGCGCCCTAGTCCCTGGCCCTATTTTGGGCCCGGTCTCTTATGGGGCTTCGGGTCTTTAAGTTTGCAAATTGGAAAATATTGTTTCCTGGTCGGCCTAAGGTCGGGAAAATTAGTCTTTCAACCCTAATTGGCGAGTATATAAACTACATTTCCTCTCCCATTTTGGGGAGAGGGAAAAAAGGCGAAAGCGATATTCAAACATTCAAGCATTCAAGCATTCAAGCATTCCTTCAAGCAATTGAGCATTCTAAGTCTCCATTCAAGGCTAAGTGTTGCATTCAAGACAAGGATTCAACCATTGAAGAGGAGATCACTTACAACACATTACATACTACATACATTACACCTTCGCATGTAAGAATACAAACATTCTTACAACAAGGTATCAGTACTTGTTTACATTACAAACATTTACATTTACAACATTCTCATTTCTTGGTTAATTCCAAAACCGGGGTTTGACCTAAAGGCAAACCCCTCATCCCTAACCCCGCAATCGTCCTCTCTTTTCTGTGTTTAGGTTGTAGGTACGCGGCTGTAATTGAAGATCTGGAATCCTTATGCAGAGACGAATAGATCCCCCTTTGTTTCGCGGATTTTTTGGAGGACCGTGTGCACGCCGGGCGGCATCGTCCTGTCAACTTTCGCTCAAATTTGCAGAACAACACCGTCTTGACATTTTACTACTAATTCCAGGTCCGCAGCTTCGTCCCATATCCCTATCTCTGTTTATAAGCGAATCTTTCCTACTTTACATGCATTCCTAGTTCAATCATTCAATCTACATTTCTTTACAAAAGAGGGTATCCTTGATGTCTTAACCCTTGAAACTCATTTAGAATGCTCAACCCCTCTTTTGAATGTAAAGTCCTTCCTAAGTGAAAATCATCAACCCTAGTGACTCTCCCTTCTCTCTCCTTGGAGTTGGGGAGGGGAGAACGACTAGGGTTTGATTTTTCCGCTTTACAAATTTGTATTTGGGTTATAATTTATTGACAACTGATTCATGCCCCCCGGCCTCTCAGTTGTCCTTCTGGTTCCTAATAGCTAATACAAATATTTAAGGGCCTTTGTAGCCTCAACTTCTTGTTGGGTCATGTTTAGAGAAATTTTCTTAAGATCCCAAATTTCTTCATTGGTGAATTTCTTCTTCAAATTAGATCTGGGTGAGGTGTGGAGATGTTAATCTTGATTACTTTTGGTCTAAAAAAGTCGAGCCTCTTAACCCTCATAGTGATGCTCTTTTTCAATCTTATTAGAAGTGATTATTAATAGACAAAGTGACTCATCATTAGAGCATGTTCCTTGTTTGGAACTCATTCTAGCTCCATCTATTATTCTTGAATTTTCTCTTCTTTCATATTTTCCACCTTCCCAAAACAATGTTTAACAAGATTAATAGGTTGATTATTTCCTTGATTAGTTTCATTCGTGTCCTAGATTCTCTCTCTCTCTCTCCTCTATTGCTTGTGACATTCCTTTATTTGTTTCTCAATCATTCTATTTGTTGTCCCTAGTGTTGTCTACATGATGACGATGCAAGGTATTGAGATCTCTTTGGTCTCCTCCACGTTGACTCAAAAGACACATGTTACGTTATTCCATTATGGTTGTATTTTCTTTGGGGGATGAGGGTAATTAAATGCAAAGATATTCTTCTTAGAGCCCTAATTTTTCTCACACCATACAAATAACTCATTTTTTTTAGCATTCACACTTTCTTACCTCATTTCATATGTCCTTGATTGGTCAGGACTAGGGTACAGGTTCTCTAGACTTTCCAACCAAGACCTATTTTGGGGCCCCTCAATGATAAAATCATTTTGGCAGGGACCTAGATCCTATGTCATCTCATGTTGGAAAATTAAATTGTTTTTCAATGGGCATATATAAAATGATGTCCACCCCTCTCATTTTGATAACTACATAAAATATTCATGCAATCAACCATTAAAATTCAAGTGAGCAACCAATTAGTCTTGTTTCAAGAATTAGAGAAGAAGTAATGTCAAGATTCAATCATTGGAGTTGACATTCATGATCTATTTTTATGAAGACTTCATGAAACTCTAATTCCTTATGGAGAGAAATAAAACTCTATTGATAGTAGAATGAGAAATATTGGGGGATTCCTTCTCAGCTTGAGAGTAGAATGGATCTGATTAACTTCATGGATAACGAGGCGCTACATGATGTTGACCTTTAGGGTGCTAATTATACTTCAACTAACATAAGAATTGGATTTGATCTTATACAAGTGAGAATTGATAGGGCCCTTATCTCCAATGATTGGTTCAACCATTACAATTTCTCCTTGAATTATCTTTTGATATAGGTTTTGATCACTATCTAATCTCTTTTGTGGTGAAGCCTATCTCTAGGAAGATAAATTTCCCCTTCACATTCAAGAAAATGTGGATGGCCCATCCCAAGCTTGAGGAGGTAATTATGGAGTTGTGGAATATCTCAATGGAATGTCTTTCCATGTTCCGTGTGGATAAAAAGATAAGACATGTTAAGGGTAAGGTCAAGAAATGGAATAAGGAAGTCTTTGGTGATGTTTTTGCCTCTAAATCTATGATCCAGCTAGAACTCAAGGATATTTAGGCAAAAATCCAAGATAATGGGTATGACAATGTCTCTATTACCTCAAAGAATGAGATTCTATCTAAATATCATGATATCATAAAAAGAGAAGAGGTATTCTAGAAACAACACTCTTGTTCTATGTGGCTCAAGGAGGGAGATAAGAATACTAGATCATTTCATATGAATGCTCTAAAACACAAGGCAACCAATAGAAGCTCAAAAATGTATATAGGAGGGGCCCTGTCTTTTGAGGAAGAGGAAATAAGGAAGGAATCTAGATCCCATTTCTCAATTTTGTCAGTTGACTACAATCTTCATAAAAGTGCTCAAGATTTACTCATTGATGCTATCCCAAATATTATTGGGTGATACCAGAATCAATTCCACTCTATTATCCCCTCTGAAGTATAGATTAAGAAGGCGGTCTTCTCCTTTGAAGGAAATAAAGCCCTTGGACTGGATGGTTTCCTGATGTTCTTCTTTCAGTCTTTTTGGCATATTATTAGCGAGGATATTGTCAAGGATGTTAAAGATTTTTTTGGCTCTAAGAGGATTTTAAAAGAGATCAATGCCACTTTTCTGGTCCTCATCCCTAAGATTCCTAGAACTGATGCTATGGAGCTAGTCAGACCTATTAGCCTTTTCAACTCCTTTTATAAGATTATCTCTAAGGTTCCCACCTTAAGATTGCTTTCCCTTCTTCCTAAAATCATTTCTCCTTGGTAGAATGGATTCATTTCTAGAAGGTAAATTCTTGACTTAACCATTATAGTGCATGAGAATATTCACTCTTTGGATAAATCAAAAAATCAAGGATTCCTAATGAAACTTGATTTGTTGAAGACTTATGATCAGGTGGACTGGTATTTTCTTCTCATAATTTTTAGAGCTTTTGGATTTGTTGAGAGAGTGCTTCATCTTATCCTCCAACTGATTTCTACCCCCTTACTCTTAGTTATTATCAACAATTCCCCTACCCCCTTCTTCAAGTCTTCAAGGGGCCTTAGACAAGGGGATCCAATATCCCCTATTTTGTTTGTTATTTTGGCTGAAAGTCTGGGCATATATATCACTAAGCTTGTTTTTGAAGGCCATTTAAAAGGTTTCAGACCGGGTCTTCTCTCATCAACAATTTATTGATGACATGGTTCTTTTGGGTTCATCGACTATCATGCAAGCCAGAACCCTAAAATCGGCTCTGAATTACTATTGCCAAGCCTCAGGCTAGCTCATAAAATGGATGAAAATCTCCCTCTTCTTCTGTAACACTCTTGCCACAATCTTGGGATGTCAGATCAATTTTCTCCCTTCTATCTACTTGGGTCTTCGTCTATGCAGAAAACTCTTGATCTATTTCGAGAAGTCCAGTGGAGATATTCCACAAAAATATAGCTTGATGGAAAAGAGACCTACTTAGCCAAGCTAGGAAGATCCAATTATTAAAATCCTCCCTCTGAAGTTTACTTGTGCATGCATTAAGCTTGTTTAGAATCCCGATTAATTTTGTTGATGCCATTGAAAAGATTCAAAATTCGTCTATCTGGTGAGGGGTCAAGGAGAGGAAAAGGATTTCTCTGATTGCTGTTTTTATATGATGAAAGAAATATGTATCTAGTAGAATACTGAGAGGGGGGGGTGAATTAGTATACTTAAAAAATTATACAAACTCCCAAACTCAAAATAAGCTTATCAATATAAATAGTTTTGTAAAGATAATATCTCAAAGATTATCAACATCAACCAATATTAGTACCAACACCAACTGGTTTGACTCTTATACCAACTTAACAATAAAAAGACTTCAAACTTGTAAACATCAACAATGCATAATCAAATAAGATCATAACCACAAAATTCATTCACCACTTGACACAAATATTTATACGTGGAAAACCCAAATAGGTAAAAACCACAGTGAGATGAGACTCACAAAGATAGCTATATGAATTCTTCTGAAGTTTGCCCTATTAGGAGCCAAGCCTATTAAAGCTTTACAATAAGTTTTGTTAAGAATTGATTCTATTAGGAATCACCCGGTTAGAGGATTTTACAAATATGCCTTGATGAAAAGAACAATACCCTATTAGGAGTAACCTCGCTGGATGATTTAAGAATCCAAACTAATGGATTACCTTGTGAGAGGATTTAGAAAGTAACCAAGCTTATTAGAGCTTACCAATTAGGAGATTTCAATTTATGTTGTGATTGTTAGAAAACAATAGGTTTTTCTAATTTGTCTGAATAGCACTACATTTGCTTGATCGGATCCTTCTTAAGCTTCAAATTTGCCTTCACTCAAACTACAAATCCATCCTCCTGGTTAGGCAACCTCACACTCAACTAATTTCTGCCAACCTTGCCAACTCTCAAATGAAACAACATCATCGACCTTAAATACAAATAAAATAGGTTGACAATACAACAAAAACCTAATTCTCATCATCGAGATTAAAAACAAGTCAATACAATCTTGACCATTAGAAATCATAACAATCTCTTCACATTTAACAAGAAAATTCTAACCGCTCCATAATCACTGCTTCATCGTACTTGTAACTCATCACACATTGTGCATTTGATGCAGTCCACTTTGCTCTTTTCCAAGAAAATCAAATGTGCCAAAAACATGAACCCATCTTCAAACAATGACCACACGTGTCACCATCATTATCGCTCGATCGTTAGATCTAAAACCAACAAACTTGATTGGTTAGAGTTTAACAAAAACAACTGGTACGGTTTACCGGCTACAAAACATAGAAAGGTTTAACCTTATATATCGGGTCAACATACAAACTACCATATACTGGTTTACAACATCTTCAAAGTTTATCACACTGATTACAATACAAAAAAAATAACAACAATAACATTAGAAAAATCATGAATACCATTCATCGGTTCAATTGACATCAATGACAACATATCATTAGTGCAATCTATATGCAAAATGCAAACAATATAAAAATACCAACAATGTCCCCCTTTCGCATTGATGGCAATACATATATCAATGCCTCTGATTTATTGTTGCTTTTATTAGTGAATATGAATCCCGGTTTACATACCATGTATTCACCGTGCTCTATCTGTCATCATCTTGTTACCGGTTCACCTAACCAAACACAAAATCCTTCTCACCAGTTACATAATTCTTCTCCCCCTTTGACAGCAATGCCAAATTAAAAGTAAAAATATGTAATATCAAAATCTTACTGTGCATCAACAAATTGAAACTTGATGCTCCCCCTGTGGAATACATCCACTCCAAGAACATCATCCATGTAAAATTTTGCAAGTAGTTCAGAGACTGATGCAATCAACATCATATTCAACTAACCTCATGAAGGGGTACAACCCCTAGTTGTCTTCTAAAACACTCAAATGTAGTCTTAGGCAGAGGTTTGATAAAAATATCTACAAGCTGCTCCTTGGTTAAGACATTCTCTAAGATAACATCTTTACTTTGAACTTTCTCCCCCAAGAAATGATACTTCAGTTCAATGTGCTTAGTCTTTGCATGCAAAACATGATTCTTAAAAATATTAATTGCACTAGTGCTATCACACAAAATCTTTATAGGTTTTGAGATTTTCATCTTAAAACCTTCCAAAATGTGCCTCATCCAAATAGCTTGTGTGCATTTAATATAAGCTGCTACATACTTAGCTTCAACAGTAGATTGTGAAGTACAACTCTATTTTTTACTACTCCATGAAACTATCCTTCCTCCTAGAAAGAATGCTCCACTAGTAGTACTCTTCTGGCCATCAACATTTCCTGCCCAATCAGCATCTATGTACACCTTCAGATCAAAATTTCCTCCATATGGATACCATAACCCATAATCAACTGTACCTTTCAGATATCTAAAAATTCTCTTGGTTGCTATCAGATGTGCTTCCTTTGGATTTTTCTAAAATCTAGCAACTATACCAACTACATGGGCAATATTCAGTCAACTCTGACCAACATAATGTAACTTACCAATCATTGACCTGTATTCTTTCTGATCTATAGACTTAGATGCATCATCCTTGGACAATTTACAACCTGTAACCATTGGTGTTCCAACTAGTTTACAGTCACTCATGCCAAAAATTTTCAAAGCTTCTTTCACATACTTAGACTGAGTAATGAAAATACCATTCTTCATCTATTGTATCTGCAAGCCTATGAAAAAAATTATTTCCCCTACTAATGACATCTCAACCTCATTCTTCATTTTATCTGCAAAAACTGTTGCTCGTGACATCATTACCACCAAATATAATATCATCAAGAAATACTTCACTAATCAGTATTTTATCTCCTTCAGACTTGAGATAAATATTGTTGTCATCGCTGGATCTTGTGAAGCCTATCTTCATCAAATATGTATGAAGCCTTTCATACCATGCTTTGGGTTCCTACTTTAATCCATACAAAGCTTTATGCAATCTTTATAACATATCTTCTTTATTTGTAAATTCATAACCATCAGGATGCTCTATATAAACCTCTTCTTCCAATATTCCAATAAAAAATGGAGACTTAATATCCATCTGATATACCTTGAACTTCTTGTGAGTTGCAAATGCAAGTAATGTTTTGACTCCTTCCAGTCTTTCTACTGGTGCAAAATTTTCTCCATAGTCTTCTCCTTCTTCTTGTGCATAACCTTTGCAAAATAATCTTGCCTTATTGCGAACTACAACACCATCTTCATTTAACTTGTTTCTAAACACCCATTTATTACCTATGACATTCTTGTTTACCGGTCAAGGTAGTAGGGTCCAAGTGTTGTTTTCTCAATCTAATCAAATTCCTCTTCCATTGCCTTAACCCAATTATCATCACCAAAATCTTCCTTAGCACTTCTTGGTTCAATGATGGAGATCATGCAAGAGTTCTCTCTAACTCTTCTTCTAGTAAGTACTCCAACATCCTTATCCCCAATAATCTTCTCAGGACTATGATTCAGTCTCACATATCTAGAAATAATGTGATCATTCTCCTTGGGTTCAACTTCTTCATCGTCTTCTTCTTCTGAAATTATTTGTTCCGGTTGAACAAGTACATCAGGATTTTCCTTACCAGTTTTTGATTTAACTATTTCAGGTTTCAAAAGCAAAATGTAAGGATCTTCATCCTTTTTCTCAGAACTGGTTCCTTCAGAAATTTTAGGACATTCATCTACACGCACATCAACACTCTCAACAATTCGCCAAGTCCGGTTGTTGAAACATTTGTAGGCCTTACTCTTGGTGGAATAGCCAATAAATATGCCTCCATCACTCTTCGCTTCAAACTTGCTAATGTAGTCACCTCTTTTAATAAAGCATTTACTACCAAGATTTTAAAATAACTAACATTAGGTGATCTTCCATACCAATACTCATAAGGTGTCTTGTCCTTACCTTTCTTCACCAGAACCTAGCTCATTATGTAGACCATTGTACTTACAACTTCTCTCCAAAATGTCTTCGCCACACCTCCTTGTATCAACATAGTCCTAGCAACTTCAACCACTAAGCAGTTGTTTCTCTCTTCTATACCATTCTATTGTGGTGTCCTTTGTGTAGAAAGGTGTCGCTTGATACCATGATCATCATAATACTTACTGAACTCCTTAGAAGTGAATTCACCACCTTGATCTATTAGACATTTAGTCTTTTTTCCACTCTCTTTCTTAGTTAAGGCCCCGAATGCCTTGAATTTACCAAAAGCTTCATTCTTATCCATTAAGAATTTGACCCACATCATCCTTGAATAGTGAAGATCATGACGTATCTATCACCTAAAATGCTTCTGATTCTTATTGGTCCACATAGATCAGTATGAACCAAATCTAACAAATGATCCACTGAGAATGACTTTCTCTTGAAGGGAGAAGTCATCTTCCCTAACTGACATTCCTTACAAAGAGTGTTAACCGGTTTGTCTATCTAAGGTAGATCTCTTACAATATTAGCCTTACTCACTTTTACAATATTGTCAAAATTTATATGACAAATTCTTTTATGCCAAAGCCAGCTATCATCTATCTTTGGAATCAAACAGTTTCTAACTTTAGGATTAAGATGAAATAGATTACCTCTGGTTTGTTTACTGGTTGCAATAAATTCACCTTTTTTGTCAAAGATTTTACACATGCCATTTCTAAATTCTAGTGGGTATCCTTTGTGATTCAATTGTGCCACACTCAGAAGATTATGCTTAAGACCTTCAACCCAATAAACACCCTCAGCACTACTCTTCCCATTAAGAGAAATAACTCCCTTACCTTTGACCATATAGGGTGAGTCATTGCCAAATTTAACAACAGTGCCATCAAACTCCTTCAAGGAGATAAATTTTCTCTAATCACCAGTAATGTGTTGTGAACAACCACTATCATTGATCCAATCATCAGAGTTATCCATCCTGGGCACTAAAAGCCTTCTGATCTGAAGTCTCTTCCTTAATAGACACAAACACAATATCTTCACTAGCATCATCATCAGATTCATCATCAATAATACCACTGTCAATAGATATAAGACAATCTCTTTTGTCTTCACCTTATACTTCTTAAATTTGTCTCTCTTGTGTTCATTTTCACTATTAGGGAAATTAGTTGCTATATGAGCAATCTTATTGCAAGAAAAACATTTCAATAGTAGCTTACCTCTGTATTTACCAGTGCCTCTAGGCAGTCGTATTGCCAACAATGCTTCAAGCTCCACTAAACTATCTTCATCATCAAAATCTCTGTTGGATCTAGATTGATAGCTAATGTGGGTATCTCTACTTGTTCTCACGGATGGGTTAGAGATAGAAGCTCTGAATGCAGATTTTGATTTTTGTACACTACCATCATAGCCATTTAACTCAAAAGCAGTAAGTTTGCCAATGATAGAGTCAAGAGATACTTTTGTCTTGTCAATGGATTTCAGCTCCTGAATAGCTGCAACATGAATAGCATAGACCAGTAATAGGGTTCTTAGTGCCTTACTAATCATTGTGGCATCTTCCACTTTCCCTCATGCACTCTTTATTTCAGCAACTATTTCTTTAATCCTTTGACCATACTGCTAGACCTTTAGACATTCTCATGTCATCAAACTTTCCTCTTAAACTCTCCTCTTTAGCAATCTTAACATGTTCATCACCGCTATAAATCTCTTCAAGTTTTTTCCACACTTCATATGCAGTTTCAAGACCATGAACATCTACATATTCAGCATCAGACATGGAACTTATAATAGCCTCTAATGCTTGATGATTCTCTTGTTGTTCTTTCTTCTAATCATCAGTCAGAGTACCAGTAGGTGCAATATATAGAGTTTCTACATGCTCCTAATACTGACTACCAAGACTTTTGATATAAATCTTCATTTTGTCACTCCAGATTCTATAGTTCTCTGTGTTGAACTTAGGACCTTCTTTCTTCATCAGGATCTACAGGGTCTTTTCCTCAAGTTATTAGACTTAGAGATCAAAGAGGACCTGCGATGCTCTGATACCAATTGATGATATGATGAAAGAAATAAGTATCCAGTAGAATACTGAGAGGGGGGCGGGTGAATCAGTATACTTAAAAACTGATACAAACTCCGAAACTCAAAATAAACTTATCAATCTAAATATTTTTGTCAAGGTAATATCTCAAAGATTATCAACATCAACCAATATCAATACCAACACTAACTAGTTTGAATGTTATACCAACTTAACAGTAAAACAACTTGAAACTTGTAAACATCAACAATGCTTAATCAAATAAGATCATAACCACAAAATGCATTCACCACTTGACACAAATATTTATACATGGAAAATGCAAATATGTAAAAACCACGGTGAGCTGAGACTCACAAAGATATCTATTTGAACTCTTCTGAAGTTCGTCCTGTTAAGAGCCAAGCCTATTAAAACTTTACAATAAGTCCTGTTAAGAATTGATTCTATTAGGAATCACCCAGTTAGAGAATTTTACAAATATGCCTTGATGAAAAGCACAATACCCTATTAGGAGTAACCTTGCTGGAGGATTTGAGAATCCAAACTAATGGATCACCTTGTGAGAGGATTTAGAAAGTAACCAAGCTTGTTAGAGCTTACTCGGTTAGGTGATTTCAATTTTGGTTGTGATTGTTAGAAAACAACGGGTTTTTCTAATCTGTTTGAATAGAACTACATATGCATGATCAGATCCTTCTGAAGCTTCAAATCTGCCTTCACTCAAATTCTAGATCCATCCTCTTGGTTAGGCAACCTCACACTCAACTAATTTCTCCCAACCTTACCAACTCTCAAATGAAACAACATCATCAACCTTAAGTACAAATCAAATAGGTCGGTAATAAAACAAAAACCTAATTCTCATCATCAAGATTACAAACAAGTCAGTACAATCTTGACCATTAGAAATCATAACAATCTCTTCACATTTAACAAGAAAATTCCAACTGCTCCATAATCACCGCTTCATCAGACTTGTAACTCATCATGCATTGTGCATTTGATGCAATCCACTTTTCTTTTTTCCAAGACAATCAAATATGCCAAAAACATGAACTCATCTTCAAACAATGACCACATGTGTCACCATCATTACCACTCGATCGTCAAATTTTAAAACAACAAACTTGATCAGTTAGGGTTTAACAAAAACAACTAGTAGGGTTTACCGATTACAAAACATAGAAAGGTTTAACCTTATACACCGGTTCAACATACAAACTACCATATATTGGTTTACAACATCTTCAAAGTTTATTACACCAGTTACAATACAAAAGGAATAACAACAATAACATCCAGAAAATCATGAATACCATTCACTAGTTCAATTGACATCAATGACAACATATCATTAATGCAATCTATATGCAAAATTCTAACAATCTAAAAATACCAACAGGATAAAGTTTGCAAACCTAAAAAAATGGGTGGACTTGGTCTAAGAAACATTAAAACCATTAATAGAGCCCTCCATGGTAATCAAATTTGGAGAATATTTGGGAAAACTGGTTAATGGAATTCAATCTAGAAAGCTAAATACCTCCATCCTCGGTCATCTCTTGCGGATTTTCTTAAGCCCCTTCTAGTTCCGTGATTTGGAATAACGTTGCTCAATTTAAAATAGTTGTTGGAATTTGTAAAAGATGGATTATTGGTAATGATAGAAATGTCAATTTGTAGCAGGATATTTGGTTGTTGGAGACCCCTCTCTCCAATAAAGATTGCTTTTCTCCTCTTATCCCTGTTTGTAAGGCTAGATTTTGAACTAAGGTGGCTGACTATTGGAAGGATAACCAGTGGTTGAATCTGAATTCTATAGACCCAACCGTTAACCATTTGATTTTGTTTCTCAATTCTATTTTGGTATACCCTATACTCGAGGATAGGATTTGTAATGGTGGGAAAATGGTGAATGATAGATCAAGAAGGAACCTACCCTTTCCCTCAAAGAGAGATGAGAATTTCTCTATTGATTATCATTCAAGCACTTTTCACCATGTTACATTAGGAAGAGGAGAGGATAATTCACTAGATTCAGTGTGTCCACAAGAAGATGGTAGATGGAATTCTGAATGAATTGGGAATGCTAAGTTGATCCCCTCTTCCTTGTTTGAAATGGAAAGGAATTGATTGAATTATGTAGTACAAAAGTGAAAAAGAATTTATTATAACTTGAGATTGGAATATGGGATGAAGTTGTGCACCTGGATCTGGCAGTAAAATGTCTAGATGAAGTCACCCTTTGAATTTGAGGAAAATTTTCCCAGACCGTGGCAAGAATGTACATGGTCCTCTGAAAAATTCGAGAAACGAAAAGGATTTTTCTGCCTCTGCAAATGAAGCCCAAATACAAAAGAACAGTTATGCACCTACAACCTACACACAAAAAAGAGAGAAAATGGGTTGGGATTGGGGGTTTTCCTTTAGGTCAAACCCTCATTTTGGAATTAACCAAGTAATGAAATAAATTACTTGCAAGTAGATGTAAATGAAAGATTGAATTGTAAATCACCTCAAGGGAGGTTGTAGTAGCAATGTTGATAGAAATGCTTGTGTCAAATTTAATGTTGGAATCAATCTCCTCTTCAATGGTTGAATCCTTGACTTGAATGCAACACCTAGCCTTGAAGGGAGACTTGAGAATGCTCAATTCTAGAAAAGAATGGTTGAATGGTTGAATGCTTAATCACTCCAATCTTATCCAACCTTCACTTATTGAACTTCAACATATACAAATGAGAGGATGAATGCCCCTTAAATACATGTTGGTGGATTTGATTTTCATCACAGGCTGATATTGGGGGAGTTTCCTACTTGATGCACAACCAACAATGCAACCCTAGTAAGAGTCCTGCCCCAAAATAGGGCAGGGATAGAAGCACCACGACCCTTACTTGGGAGGACAAGGGTGCCACCCACCTATCCAAGGGGGGACAGTGGCACCATGCCCCTTTCCTACCCCTTTCTCTAGGGAAGAGTGTGGATGGGATGATGTTGAGGCCAAGGAAGAAGTTGTTTCCATAAGCTAAGTTATATCCAGTCTTCGATTAGGCTAGAGGATTTGAACTCACATTTGTGAGGACCCTAATGCAGTCAAAAATTGCTAGGGTCACAATTTTATGACACTACAAGATTATTTGGGCAGGTACCTCTTCTAGCAGTTTCTCAGTGGCTTCTATTGTTACTTTTTTATCCCATTCTCAAGAGCCATCCCCTTACTGGTCTAAAGCCTGGTTTTGTGGTCTAATCCCCTAGATCAATATATTATTTTGGATGCTTCTACAGAATAAAATCATTACCACTAATGATATCTACAAAACAGGCCTTCAACTCCCTAATAGGTGTTACCTTTTCCTAAATGAGGAAGAGAATGTTAACCATATCTCTCTACACCGCTCCTTCTCCTAATCTATTTGGTCGTAGATTTTATAGCTATGGAATCTAAACTGGATCTTTCTTGTTCTATTCAAGAGTGCTTCATTGGTTGGAGATGCCTATCCATGAACAATTATATCAAACAATTATGGGATTTTATTCTTCCTCATATGGTATGGGGAATTTCGAAAGAGAGGAACAAAAAAATATTTAGACTCCTACTCCTCTCTAGAAATGGTTTTTACTTGGAAAATTTGGAAGCTAATGGTAAGCCATTTTTTTTAGGAACAAGGATGAATTGGATCTGTTCAACAATTGAAATGTTTTTGCATATTTAGACAAGAATGATAAGAACGATAAAAGAGATAGTAGTAAGTGGTCTTTTCCTCTAACTGGTTGGATCAAAGTTAATTTTCATGGGGCGGCCAAGGGGAACCCGGGGCTAGTTGGGTGTGGGAGAGTGATAAGAAATGAAGATGGCTATTGTATTGTGACAATGGCACTCTCCATGGGATCTAAGACCAACCACTTAGGAGAAGCCATGGCAGCTTACCAAGCTCTTACCCTTGCTAAATCTTTTGGTTTTAAAAAAATTTGGCTCAAGGGAGATTCAAATAACATCATAAAATTCCTTAAGATTCTTTCCCCCGCATCATGGACTATAAAAAATATTATCTCTAGCCAAGGAGATAATTAAGTCCTTCAAGGAGTGTGTTATGTCACATAGTTATAGAGAGACCAATGCCATGGTTGATTAGGCTACCAACATGGTTGTCCGTGTCAATCAAATGATTAGCTAGAGAGGTGAGTTGGATCTTCCTCATGATTCTCATGCCATCCTCATTTATGATTGAGTGCATGGAAAAGAGAGAGTGATAAGTGATGATAACAACGTACTTATCAATGAAAGCTTCTATAATGAATCAAAAAGAGAGGCACTTGAAGGATGAGCTGACATTTAATATGGACAAGATCCTATAGGCTTTCTGGTTGTTCATTTATTTTTCAAAGGTTTCAATTCTCTTCACTTTGGCCTCTATTTTTTCTTTGTTCTGCATTGTGAAGGGTGGAAAAAATTATTCCATTGATGTAATGGGAGGCAACATGAAAAGGATTGAACCGCTTACCTGTGATGAATCGAAGAAGAAGCCGAAAGAGTGGACTATCTTGGAAACTACTAAAATGACAGGGTATATGGAGCAAATTCTAGGAAAAAACCCTATCGTTATTAGATTATTCAAGTACAATTTGAAGGAGGACAAAAACACCATAGGCGGGACAAAGATGGAAATTGATGAAGGAATAATTGCTGAAGTTAATGGGATACCAATGTAGGGCATAGAATTCCATAGGGATAGGAAGCTCACAAAGGCGGCTACTAAGCGATTCCTGAAGCCACTGTGAAAGTCAAATTGGTGAAATCTAGAAAGATCTACTACTCATCAAAGGTAATTAAAAGGTATGGAGATGGGTTTTATTTCTTGTGATGCAATATGTCACTCTTGATGGTAGATACTCCCATGTTTGTGGCTATCATTTTATGCTTTTGAATCACTTTGACCATAAAGATATGGTGTCAATTCATTTCTACCTATATAATTCCTTAAACACTAATATAAATTGTTTTAGGGCTAACCCAGATAGCGATACATCCATGCATGAAGGATTAATGTTGTTTTTATATAACCATGTCAAGGCTACCTCTGCTCAGCACTCTATCATTGAGTTATTAGACTCGGAAGAGGATTCTGAAAACTCAGATGGCAGTGAAGATGAGGGGTCTGATACGAAACTGGAAGATGATTTTCAAAGGGATACCTCCACTAAAGGAACCAGAAAGGGGAAGGATAAAGACATTGATTATAGGTCAGAAAGAAAGACTTTTGGGAAAGGGGTTAAAGTTGTTAGACAATTCAAATAACCAGAAGACAACTAGGAGAGGGGGGATGAATCAGTTGTCATAGATTACATAAATCATTAGCAATTTAAACTTCAATACCGAAACCCAAAAAATTGATATCAGAATAGCAATTAGACCAATTAAGCATAAACAATAATCACATAATAAAAGCCATCCACATAACACCAAGATTTTTACGTGGAAAACTTGATAAAAGGAGAAACAATGGTGGGAAGCCTACCCACAATTAGATAATACTTCTGTAATAAGTATGTGAATTAAATTTGAGGAGCCTACACATGCACAAAGATGAAGAGTCTAGAGCACACTTCTCATCACAAAAGGAGCCTCATTGGCTAAATATAAATCCAGATTACAATTTGGAGGACTTTTAAACTACAAAAGATAGCATCTCCTATGCCTCGGTACAATTCCAATTAAGCTCAATATCAGAGGACTAAATCCTCTAACATAAACTCAATTCAATCTCCAATGATCGACCAACTCCTCTACCTGAATGATATTACATTATTTGCACATTACATTCCTTGACCATGACCTATTACAATAACCATGATGATCTACAATGAGATCTTACATCTATTTATACAAACTCTCGACCCTAAACAATCAGGTCGGCCACCAGATAATAAACCAATTACATAATTACAAACCATGTCGACCTGAGGACAAACAAATAATATCCAACACATAAGACATCGCAAAAATACATCAATAGGTTGTATCCACACATTTTAATAAAGTTGGTCCATAACCTAGATCAACCAGGACCAAGAGTAGGTCCATACGCCACAACAATGATTCCAATCACCAATTCTCTAACATGATCACCAACAACATCCTAAAAACTCCATCAGAATCTGCACCAACACCACTTATGCAATTCATCAAATATCTCTACCAAAATATTTGTCGGTGAAACCCTCACCGAAACCAAAAATCAATCTCCTAAGAAAGCATGATATCAATCGATCACCAGACCAAAACAAACTGACCAAATATGAGCATGGGTATCATGAATAAGATAATTCCATCACGAGAATATATATCGGAGCCTACCAAATCATGTCAAATCCAAGTTAGCTAGAAACCACTTGACCTACTAGGACCAAAAGGGTCCTGGTAAAGCATCCAAACAGCTAGTGTTGGTATAAATGACAAAACATCAATGCCATACATAATCAATTCCACCAAATGGCCAAAAATCTCCCGTTTGGCATTTTTGACAACACTTAGATGTGAAAAACATATACGTACCAAAAAATGCCAAACAAGTCTCCCCCAATCGAAGACAACCAATAATCTTCCACAAATAGATTTGAAAATAAACATCTCTCCCCCTTTACTTTTTCTTTTTCACATCAATATCTCTCCCCCTTTGACATCAATGCCAGAAATCTGATAGAAATATCAAAGAAAAAACATAAGCCTCTAAATCAGAAAGCTGACCACTCCCCTTGAGCAGTAGCATCCCACATCAGTGCCAGAATGAATAGTATCTTTGATAATGCATGTCGGATTGATTCCAAACCACATCAATCAAGTCTATATCGGATGGGAAGAAACTCCCTATTTGTCTCTCAGGTACTCAAATGATTCCTTGGACAAAGATTTAGTGAAAATATCTGCAATCTGTTCTTTAGTGCTCACAGAAACCAGTCTAACTTCATTTCCTTCCACCTTCTCCTTAAAAAAATTATACTTGATAGATACGTGTTTTGTTTTAGAATGAAATATAGAATTCTTTGATATATCAATAACAAAAGAGTTATCCCCATGAATAACTACTAGTGCATCACAATCCACCTTTATATCCTTCAACATTTGCTTCATCCATAAAACTTGTGTACAGTTAGTAGCAGCAACAACATACTCAGCTTCAATAGTAGATAAAGAAGTACATGACTATTTCTTCCTAATCCATGAAACCAACTTCTTTCTAAGAAAGAAAGCTACACTGAAAGTAATTTTTCGATCATCAACATCTCTAGCCCAATGAGCATCTGTATATGCACATAAAGTAAAATTATCATCCTTAGGGTACCACAAACCATATTCTGATGTACCTTGCAAGTATCTAAAAATCCTTTTCACCACCATCTCATGATTTTTTCTAGGATCACTCTGAAATATTGAAACAATACAAATAACATTCATAATGTCAGGCCTAGTCTGATTCAAATATAGAAGACCTCCAATCATAGATTTGTATCTTGTAGGATTTTGTTGGTGCAGAAACATATTTTCTTGTAAATTTCTCACTGGTAACCATAGGAGTACTTACCAGTTTAGAATCTCCCATACCAAATTTCTTCAACAATTCCTTAGCATATTTAGTTTGACAGATAAAAATACCTTCATCAGTCTGAGTAATCTCAAAACCTAAGAAAAATTTCATCTCACCAATCATATACTTCTCAAATTCTTTCTCCATATTCTTAGAAAACTCTATGCATAACTTATCTTCACCTCCAAAAATAACATCATCAACAAATAATTCAATAATCAATATATCATCATTAGTGATTTTATAATATAAATTATTTTCAACACTGCCCTTAGTAAAACAAAGCTTCAAAAGATATTTATCCAACCTTGCATACCAAGCTCTAGGTGCTTGTTTCAATTTATATAAAGCTTTTTGTAATCTGCAAACCATATCTGTGTCATCTGATAGTGAGAAACCATCAGGTTACTCAATATAAACTTCCTCATCTAGATCCCCATTCAAAAATGCACATTTAACATCCATCTGATAAACCTTATAGTTTTTATAAGCAACATAGGCAAGAAATAATCTTACAGCTTCAATCCTACCTATAGGTGCAAAAGTCTCTCAATCCAGGTCCATGTGTTATTTTTCTTAATCTGATCTAATTATTCTTCCATAGCTTTATACCAATATTCATCATTATATGCCTCAATTACTCATACCAGTTCAACTTGTGAAATTAAACATATCTCATTAGTTGCTAGTCTTCTTCTTGTCATCACTCCATTTCTCTTATCCCCAAAGATTTTATCTTCTAAATGATTCAATCTCACATACCTAGGAGTATTATGACTTTTTGTTCCTCTTCCCTATTCTTCAATTACTGTAGAATTCTCCAATGTTGCCGGAGTAACTGGTTCAACTCTTTGTTTTGGTAAAGGTGCTACCAGTTCAGATATAATCATTTCCACTATTGGTTCCTTCTCATAAACTCTGATTTGATTTTTGTTTAGCTCATCTACTTTGACATTAGTAATCTCCACAATTCTCTGGAATCTCTTGTTATAACATGTATATTATTTTCTTTTATTAGAATAACCAAGAAATATGCCTTCTTCACATCTAGGATCAAACTTCCCAAAAATATCATCTCTCTTGATATAACATTTGCTACCAAAAATTCTAAAATACTTAACTATAGGTGTATTGCAAAACCATAATTCATAAGGTGTCTTACCCATTTCTCCTTTGATATGTACTCTATTGAATGTATAAACTATTATTCTCACTGCTTCTCTCCAGTAGATATGACATAGGCTAGCTTCCATCATCATTGTTCTTGCAGCTTCTAGGATAGTTATGTTCTTTCTTTCCACAACTCCATTTTGCCGATGTGTTCAGGGAGTAGAAAATTGTCTTCTGATACCATGCTTGTCACAAAAGTTATTAAACTCACCGGATGTGAATTCACCACCATCATTTGATCTCAAATATTTAATCTTCAATCCTGTCTCAGTTTCCACTTTAGCCTTAAAGATTTTAAACTTTTCAAATGCTTCAGATTTTTCTCTCAGAAAAGTAACCCACATCATTCTAGAATAATCATCAATGATTAGCATGAAATATCTATCACCTTGAAAACTTTTAACTCTAGCAAGGCCACACAAATCAGTATGAATAAGATCAAGAACATCATCCGATTTATCTTGTATACTCCTAAAAGATGTTCTGACCTGTTTACCCATTTGAAATTCTTTACATACCAGATTATAGGGCTTCATAATCTTAGGTAAATTCATAACTGTGTGAGTTTAACTGATCTTGAGAATGCAATCAAAATTCACATGACACAACCTTTTATGCCATAGAAAACTCTCATCAATCTGTGTAATCAAACATGTCTTCTCACAAGTTCAAATGAAACATATTACCTTTTGTGTGTTTACCAGTTGCAATCTCCAAGCCAGATCTATTAATGATTTTGCATTTTCCATCCTTGAATTGTAATTGAAGTCCCTTGTCTACCAATTGTCCCACACTCAAAATATTGTGCCTCAGACCTTCAACATAATAATCATTGTCAATACTATTCTTACCATCCAATGATATAGTTCATTTTCCTTTGAGCATACATGTTTTGTCATCTCCAAATCTAACTAGACCGCCATAAAATTCTTGTAAGGATAAAAACTTCCTTTTTTTCTCCAGTTATATGATGTGAACAACCACTATCAATTACCCATTCATCCTTGTCTTCAATTGCAGTAGCAATTGTCTTCTCATTAGGTAAATTATCTTCCGGTGTTGAATCATCTTCCTTGATAGCCAAGAATACCCATTCCTTCCCATTCTTGGATTCACTAGCAGAGTCTTCTATCAGTTCATCATCAGAATCAGTAATGCCTTCCTCATATAGGAGGTACCATGATTTTCCTCTTTTTTTCTTGTACTTATTCTTGTTCTGATATCTAGAGTTAGGCTTAAATGATCTTCTAGCTCTTTCTTCAAATCTAGATTTCCTTCCAGGACATCTATATGCAAAATGACCAATCTTATTACATGCAAAACATTTAAAAGGTGTTTTTCCTTCATACTTACTTCCTACCAGTCCTTTAGGTACTCTTTTAGCAATAGTCCTTCAAGTTGCTCAAACTCATCATCTTCTCTTTTAATATCTTCTAATTCCTTTGCATATAAATCTTTCCAGTCTTGCTTACTGGTTGTAGATGTAGATGCATGAAAAGAAGGTTCAGTCTTAATAGCTCTAGAAGGTCCAAATTCTTCAAGCTCAAATGTAGATGGTTTCCCAACCAAAGTATCTCTATTCACAGATGTATTAGACATTTGTCTTAATTCATTAATAGCTATAGCCTTTATTTTGTAATCCAATGGTAGGGCTCTCAAGACTTTAGAAACAATTTCATCTTCGCTTAGAGTTCCACCACAACATTGAATTCCAATAACAATCTCATTTACCCTTTCCATGAATATAGTAATCCTTTCATCTTCTTCTGTCTTCAGGTTTTCATATCTCACCCGATAACCATCAAGTTTAGCAATTTTAGTTGTGGGGTCACCTTCATTAAGAGTCTCCAACTTATCCCATATAGCCTTTCAAGATGATTTGTCAGTTAATCCCATTATTTGTTGATCAGAAAGTGAACACAAGAGGGCTTTTTTTGCTCTACAATCATTCTCAAGCTCCTTGTCCAGGTTTGTCCGAGGACGATTTCCAGATCCCATATTATAGGGTTTAACACCATTCTATGTGATCTCCCAAATCGTGTTTCCAAGACATCTCAGATGAGTTTCCATCTAAATCGTCCATACTGTGTAATTTGTTCCATCAAGCCTTGGAATATCACTTTGAAGGATATCTCTAGAAGAACTGAATGAACTTAAACTATTAGTCACCATAGGATCTTCCTCAAGTGGTTAAGCATTCTACAGAGAGGACCAAATCTCTGATATAAATTATTAGACAGTTCAAATAAATCATTAGCAATTTAAACTTAAATGACGAAACCCAAAAAATTAATACTGGAATAGCAAATAGACCAATTAAACATAAGCAATAATCAAAGAATACAAGGCATCCACATAACACCAAGATTTGTATATGGAAAACCCATTAAAGGGAAAAACCACGGTGGGAAGCCTACCCATAGTCACTTAATACTTCTGCAGTAAGTGTGTGAATTACAATTGAGGGGCCTGCACATGCAGGAAGGCCAACAGACTAGAGCGCACTACTCATCAGTGAAGGAGCCTCATTGGCTACATATAAATATAGACTACAATCTGAAGAAGTGTTGACCTACAAAATATAGCATCTCCTATTCTTGAGTACAGTTCTGGTTAAGCTCAATACCAGAGGACTAAATCCTCTAACATAAACTCAATTCAATCTCCAATGATCGACCAACTCATATACCTAAATGATATACATTATTTACACACCACATTCATTTACCATGACCTCTTACAATAACCATGATGATCTACAATGAAATCTTACTTCTATTTATATAATCCCTCAACCCTAAACAGTCAAGTCAGCCACAAGGTAATAAAAAAATTACATAATTACAAACCATGTTAGCCTGAGGCCAAAAAAATAATATCCAACACATAAGACATCCTAGAAATACATCAGTAGGTCCTATCCACATCTTTCAATAAAGTTCGTCCATAACCTAGATCAATCGGGACCAAGAATAGGTCCATACACCACAACAATGATTCCAATCACCAAGTCTCGAACATGATCACCAACAACATCCTGAAATTCCATCAGAAGATGCACCAACACCGCTTATGCAATTCATCAAAGATCTCTATCGAAATCTCTATCGATGAAACCCTCACCGAAACCAAAAACCAATCTCCTAAGCAAGTAGGATATCAACCAATCACCATACCAAAACCAACCAACCAAATATGAGCATGGATATCATGAACAAGCTAATTCCATAACTAGACTATACCGGAGCCTACCGGATCATGTCAGATCCAAGTTAACCAGAAACCACTTAACCTTTTGGGACCAAAAGGGTGTTGATAAAGCATCCAAATAGGTAGCGTTGGCATCAATGACAAAACATCAATGCAACACATAATCAATTCCACCAAATTGCCAACAAAATGAGGTATGAATAAGGCGTAGGAAGAGGACAACTAGTTTGATGAAGATGATGAGGATGTTGATGGTATGGAGACTGAATGTGAAAATGCTACCCCATCACCCAAGAAGAAAATTAAACGATGTCCTTTTATCACTGAAATCTACCTCAAGAAGGAGGATGGTTCCTCAAAGGCCCCTTCTACTCCTTTGGATTCTAATAGACAAAATTGTGGTGTTTAGAAAGAGGAGAAGAATATGGTGGAAGGTGAGACTCTGCCTCTTTAAGATAGAGTCACAGTTGCTGATGTGGAGTTCTAAAGAACAATGAGCTATTTTTTCCAAATTTAATAAAGATAGTAGTGATTCTCTTATTGACATGCTTCATACTATGAAGAATGGGCTGATGGAGTTAGATAAGATTATATAATGGGTATGCTCATAGATTTAAAGTTTGAAGACTAAACAGGCAGACTCTTCTAAGAAAGTGGACATTCTAGAAGCTATCAAGATAGGTAATCTCAATTCTTTGCCTAAATATCTGAAGGAATTAACAAAATCCATCCGCGATACAAAGGCTATTACTGAATCTTATGGTTTCTATTTTAAGGATGTGGAGGCTAGGTTCAATGAGCTGGAAAAGAGGGTTCACAGTCATGAGAATACCTTGAAGAAAATTGGTGAAAAAAGCCAAAAATTTTGAAAGCCTTAGTTGATAACTTTAGAGTGATAATTAGTAAACTAGAATCGATCCAGCTAGAAAAGAACACGATAGATATTTATGAGGATAAGAACTTGACCCTTGAAGGTGTGGCTACTGGAACTGGTAAAAGAACCCAAGTGAGTAGGAGGAAGATGGCTCAACAAGCTAAGGAACTGGATGATCTTAAGAGTGTTGTTGCCTCAATGGTCCAACTAGAGGAAGAAGCAGTGGATCTTCTCAATAATTTTTCTTAGTTTTGTTGTTTTGTGCTCTTGGTTGTCCCTTAGGCATCATTGTGTCATCCTCTTGTTACTTTTGGTTCTGTTGCTGGCCTTTTGCTTCTGCCAACTATTTTTGTTAGTTGTTATGTTCTATTTAGTTGGGTCACTCATGTTTTATCTATTTTCAAACTTTTTGTAAAGGGCTTCAAGGCCCCTTCAAAATCTTCTTTTCACATAATAAAAAACAAAACTCCATTAAAAGGTACAACATTAGTGTTTCAGACATTATTCAATATTTCCCTCAAAAGGAGATCACTTTCATTACTACAATTCAATTCATTTAATTTCTATTGCATGGTTAATTCTAAAATCATAGTTTGACCTAAGGAAAACTCCTATTACCAACCCATTTCCCTTCTCTAGTGTGCGCAAGAATAGGTATAGAATTATGATCTTCACAATTGACTTTATTTACAAAGAAGAATATGAACATTATTGTTATAATTTACACCTTATATAAATAAAATTTAATTTATATAACAAATTAATATTAATAATAATTAACCAAATACAATAATAAATTTAAAATAAACTAAATAAATTAAAATTGAATAAAAAGGATAAATCACACTACTCACATAACCATCCACAAGGACACACATTCTAAATGAAGATGAGCCAATGATAATTAAATCAAGACAAAACATCAAAACATAAGACACACACCAGGGTTAGGTGTGGCTGGCCCTAACTATCACCTTTGTTCAACTACCATTGGGAAAGGAGGGATGCTTAAACTTATGGGACCACCTGTGGATTCGGTTCCTAGTATCTACAATCCTGCACAACATCATGAAGGGATCACACATGTGCATATATATATAAGATCAACATACTTAAGTTAAAGAGAATTATTAAATTACATCCTTCTCATGATGAGTGATGTGATATCATCCCTTACACAATTGTAGATAGTAAAAGAATATAAACATAGATATAGAATAATCAAACAACCATCATAAATATCCAATGATACTAATAGAATTAGGGGGAGAATAAGATATAACATCAAAAGTAGTAAGTTACATAAACCATATCATCTAAGAAATGAATTATCACCAAGTCGATCAAATAGTAAATCCTTACATCATCAAGTAACCCTAAATATAAAATCATCATCATAAATAGTATATTTTATCCAATGATATGAATAAGTATCTCAAACAATTAAAGATCAAAGCATGAAACAAGGACCATAAAGACACGAGAAGAGTCTATCAATATCTACCATAACCATCATAGAGTAAGAATCATGGAGGGGAACTACACAAAAACATTTACTCTTTTCTCCATTAATCTAAATCTTCATTGCAAGAAGTTTGTTTCCCTTATAGCTATAACCTCATGTACTTGATTGACTTTTCTTAATGATCCATCTCTTTTATTGTCTTCCTCAAATACTTAACAATTTTTTGTTTTCAACATATTGCCCAATTTTAACTTCATGCTTTCCTCGGTAGCAATTTTCAACTCTTTGTTTTGCATTTTAATGAAGAGACAAACTCTACTTTCTAATTTTTTATATTTGTTTTAGATGATGTAGATATTTTCATTGCCTCCTCTATCCTATTATAATACATAATTTAAGGGGATGACAACAAGCTTTTCTAAGCAATAACACTTTTATCTATGATATTTGTAGACACAAATATATCCACTTAATTATAAAAATATTTTAATATTTATTTAACTATATAAATATTATAATTTATTTAATTAAATTCACTAATTGTATTCCAAATATTAATAAAATAAATAAGCCTATCTATTTAATTAATCATATCCTCCTTATGCTCGTTTTAATAAATCCAAAATTCACATGCATATTTAAATCATATTTATCCTAACCCAATTGCATTCTCCTACAATGCCCACTTGCTCACTAATTTTCTTGTAAACCCTTCTAAATTATCCCAATCCCCTTCTAAGCATTTTCACATTCCTAGATTAAGTATTAGGAAGGAGTCACTTCTCAAAACAATTAAGGCTCTTACATAGCATTAAAATCCTTTTTCTTTCAATAATTAACCCTCAAAGTCTCCTCAAGCCTTAAAGGATTTGATCTAACTAACCCACCTTTGACTCTTGGTTAGAGACTTATTCTTTAAGGAAACAATCCATGGTAACCCTCAAGTCTCTTCAAACATTTAATGCTTTGACTAAACCAACCATTTAACCATTTCCAAATCATTTACCCATTGGATAAAATATTTATCAATTAACATAGCCTTAACTCAACCACATGAGGTTACACTCATGTCCCCTCAAGAATTTAATGCTTCTTCCTTCTCCTCTCACGCCCTCTCATGATGCCACTTGTCACCATTTGTCCTATAAATAGGGCTCATCCTTTCATTATCAAGGATCAAGGTTCTTGTCTATCAGAGTTAGATCTATCTATATATTTGTCCCTCTTTGTCTCTCTCTCTCACAAGAATATCAATCATTTTAGATATCAAGCATTTTAGATCGTAATCTTATTATCATAGCATCAAAATCTCATTATCATAGTATCATAATCTAATTATCATAGATTAATTATAACAACATTTTCATTATCTCATTAGATCTTAATTTCATAGGATATAGATAATTTTATCATAGTACCCATTCTTTGAGCCGCCACTCTAAAATTTAAGTGCTCAATGATCTAAGATAAATAATCATAACTTGAGGAATCATTGGAGATATGGAACAATGAGATGAAATTGAGGAATTTCCTTTTGGAACTTTTATCACAAAAGCTTTCCCCCTTGTTGAGCTATCAACTCAACAACCTTGTGAACATGGAAACAACCCCAAAGTGTGGGACCTTGTGCAAGGGGGTTGAATCTCCAGAGAAGGCCGACATCCTTCTCAATCCAAGTGGAGATATTGAACCAACTCAAAACTTCAAATCTTACTCCTAAGCTCACCCTAACAACTTGTAGAGGAAAATGGAGGAGAGAAATGCTTAAAATGAAAGGAGGTGATGCACCTAGATAAGATATTTTTCTCTCCCCACCTTAAATGAAACAAAGAATCAACTAAAACACCCAAGAGATGCACAAAATTCAGCTATATGAATGACTCCAATGCATGTATGTAGGTTATAATTTTCTTAATGTCAAAGGGGAGAATATTTCCCACAGGTCACACTCAAAAATAGGTTAACAAAACATATATTTGAAACAATGTCACAACATAAACTTATAATGAAGGTAAAAACAAATACACAACATATATAAGTTGAAGTAAGGCAAAAATGGTAATTTCAATTCATTCAAGGGCCAATGGGCCAAACTTACAGTTGCAGAATTGCAAAAATATACAAATCTTTAGGAGAAGTGAAAGAAACCTTTACAATGGTGCATAACAACCTTATATAGAAAATGGCTACATAAGACAGACCATAACCCTTGTGTGTGCAGGTAAATGTCATCCAGGGAATGCACGGAAATGCATACACTTGATATTGTGTACATGCAAGCAACTTGGCCATACCCTAAAAAATGCAATCCTAAGAAGAAAGGTACTTCTAGAAGGTGGATTGACTGACAATACAAAGTCAGAGCATGCAGGCATGACATAGGTAACCACAATAAGCATGGCCCTGTATCTCTCTTTATGGAAATCCTGTAAAAATAATTAAATGCACCATTGTAGCTCCACAAAATAAGGTGAAAAAATCACAAGTCATTCGAGCATTTAAAGCTTTGAGTGTTGATCATGCTATCTAAAAGTGTTGCAAGCGGGAAGGAAGTCGAAAGACTTCAGAAACTTGAGTTCCCGAAGTGGGGAAGTTAAGGAAGGAACTTCAAAACCTTGGGGTTCCGGAGTTCCAAGAAAGAGAGAAGGATACAAGCGAAGGAACCTCAGAACCTCAGGATTCCAGAGTTTCAAGGAATAGGAAAGAGACTAAGAGAAAAGAACTTTAAAATGTCAGGGTTCCAGAGTTCAAAATAAGTAGAGATAAGGAAAGGAAGGAACTTAATAACTTTGAGATTTTGGAGTTCCAAGAAACTGGAAGAAAGGAAAGGAGGGAACTTCGAAACCTTTATGTTTTGGAGTTCTGGGGAAGAGGAAGGGAAACAAAGGAAAGGAACTTCGGAACCTTAGGGTTTTGGATTTTTGAGGAACACAAGAAAGGAAAAGGACAAGAAGGGAACTTTGGAACCACGGGGTTCTGAATTTCTAGGGAAGAGCAAAGTGAGGCAACATAGAACTTCAAGACATCGAGGTTTTAGAGTTCCGGGAAAAGAAAAGGGCAAGGAAAAATGAAAATTGCAACTTCGGGGTTATGGAGTTCCAGGAAACTGCAAAAAAGGGCTAAGAAAGGAACTTCAAAATATCAGGGTTCCAGAGTTCTGGGAAAGTAGAGAGAAAAGGAAGAAAAGGAAGGAACTTCAGAACCTTGGGGTTCTAGAGTTCTGAGGAAGAGAGAAAAGGCTAGGGAAGGAACTTACTCATATAAGACAACACTTCACACTTCATAATTCCATTTTTTTTCTCTTTGATCAACTAGGGCAGCGCTGGTCCATGGAACATATCTTTGATCGATTTTCATTGATGGACCAAGGGTGTCACAAAATGACAATATTTTTGACAATATTTTTGGGATGCTTGTCTACTCAGCATGAAGTCTAGAATTCTTGAGCATTCATTGGGCACTTAGTCATTGAAAATACCCAAAAAATGTGTGTGCCATCACTTGGAGGGAAAGCGGAAACTAGATCTGACACCATCCTAAGGAGAATGCAACATGTGCACAAGCACATATGAAAGAAAAACAACTTCTAGTCTAATATTTATATAGTCATCAACACACTCTTCAGAAGCAAGGCTTGCAATGAATCTGATTCACTAGGATTGGAAGAAATTTTCCATTAAGCTTGGATAGATGAAATGCATTGGTCTCCTTGCAACTAGTGATGACATATGAACTGTTTCAGATAGCATCAAATTTAGAGTGTTTCTTGGCCTTGGCTATGTCTGCATCCCAATTTAGAACTAGATCTCCTTCTTTGACAACCCTATTACAATTTGTTTGTCCAAAAATTTCTTCACTTGATCTTGATGAGTCTCAAGCAAATCATAGCCTGACCCCTAACCTCTTCCATCTCCATTAGCTCATCTACCCTTACTATGATGGTATCATTCTCTATCATTTCCAACTTATGTGCTAGTTAAAGAGAGGGTAAATCTAGGTAAGTTGGGAGTCTTGCTTCTTCTGCATATACCAGCATGAAAGGGGAGTTATCAATCACCCTCTTGGGTGTAATCCCATCAACCCATAAGGTGGTCCTCAACTTAGTATTCCATGATCTCTGGTTGTCTTCAATCATCCTTATGATTATCTTGATTGGGTTCTTGTTGGAAGATTCAAGTAAGACATTACCCTGAGGGTAATAATTTGATAACATCTTCAAGTATATATCATGCTTCACTTCCCAAGAACTCATTTGGGTTCCAACAAATGCCTTAGCATTGTCTAATATGATAGTGGAGGGGACATCGAATCTTGTCACAATTCCATCAAATAATTCTAATACTGAGGCCTCGATGGCATCCCTCAATGCAACTACTTTTGTCCACCTAGAGAAGTAATCTATAGTGACCAAGATCCACTTGTGGCCAGCACTAGAAGGTGGATTTATCATGACAATGAAGTCTAAACCCCATTGTGCAAATGGTTGATATGCTCGGAGCTTTTGTTTCTAGAGAAGAAAGAACATTTATTGCAATTCTTCACCCATCTATGTGAGTTATTGAATAAGGACAATTAGTAATAACAACCCCTCATTATTTTGATAGTTGTAGTCCTTGAAGAGAGGTGCCCCCCTAAAGAGCCATTATGAAATTATTCTAACAATCGGCTGAATTGATTTTGCTTGATACATCTTAACAAGACTCCATTAGAGTCTTTTAAAAAAATGGGTGCCATCCACTAAGGCATAGGGGATGGATTGCAACCTAAAATGCCTTATTTTTGTCATGTCCAGACTTTGGGGGTATCTACCTTCCATTAAGAAGGTAGCCATGTTACTAACCCAATATAATTGAGTGTCATTTCTAGTTGGTTGATCCTCTTGTAACATAAGGGCGACCTCTGAAGTAGTCTCAGAAGATTAAACAAGTTGTTCACATAGGCCCCTGCCTCTTACAAGCTTGGTGATCTTGATGTTGATGTCATATTCCATGACCTTGGTTCTCCACCCAGTCCTCTTATCACTAATGTCCTTGTTTATAAGGAAATCCTTAACGCTTGCATGTAGAACTAATAGTTAGATCCTGTTGTTAGACAACGTGTGTCTAAACTTCTTCAACGCCCTTACCATAGTGAGGACCTGCTTCTCTACATAGCTATACTTAAGTTCATAGTCCTTTAACCCCTCACTAAAGAAAGAAATAGGTTGCTCCAAGTTATCATCATTCAGATGTGTTAGGATAATTGGGATGTTGGATTCTCCTCCAAAGGTGTAGAGGATAAAATCCATTTCATAGTTAGGATTGATCAAAGCGTAGGGGCTTGAGAAATTACTTGTTTAATCTCTTCAAAACTGGCCCTTCCCTCCTTTTTCCAACTGAAAACCAATTTTTTCTTCAACATGGATGTTAGGGGTTTTATTATGGTGGCAAGGTTGGGATTTAACCTCCTCACAAAGTTGATCCTACCAAGGAAACTTTGCAATCCCTTCTTATGACTGGGGAGTGGGAGAGAAAGAATATCCTCCACTCACTCCTGATCAATGGTCAAGCCCTTCCCAGATACAATGTGTCCTATAAATCTTCCTTGATCAATAGAAAAAACACACTTTCTAGGGTTCAAAGACACACCATACTCCCTGCATTTCATGAACACCTACTCAAGATGACCAAGATGGTCAGTTGCATGCTTTGAATAAATAGTTATGTCATTAAGGTATATAAGAAATTTTTTTGCTAATACACCCTTGAAATCCATGTCCATTTCTCTTTTAAAAATGGCACCTGCATTGGTTAGCCCAAAAGGCATTTTAAGATAAGAATAGGTACCCCACTTAGTAATAAATGTAGTCTTGTATTGGTGTGATTTTTCGACCAAAATTTTATTGTAGCCAGAATACCCATCCAAGAATGAGAATCGTTTTGAGCCACTGACCTTTTTGAGAATCTTCTCCATGGAGGGAAGAGGATAATGATCCTTGAAGAAGGCTCTATTGAGGTCCCTAAAGTCTACATGTAGTCCGATTTCCCCATTCTTCTTCCTTACAGGGACAAGGTTGGTCATCCAGGAGGAGTGCTTGATAGGGAAGATGATATTGACTTCTATGAGCGTGGTCAACTCCTTCCTCATTAGTGACTCAATCTTTCATTTTATTGGTCTTCTATTTTGTCTAACTAGCTTTGCATCCAGGTTTAGCTCTATAGTATGTAGGGCTAAGCTAGGGTCAAAACCCTTGAAATCTTCATAGGTCCAAGCGACTATGTCATCATATTTTTGACAAAGCTCAAAAAAGGCCTCTTGTTCAGTTGAGGAACACACCTTTCCCAATTTTAGAGACCTACGCTCGACAACAACTGGCTTGTAATTACCCTTCTTTGCAACTAGGCTCATCCTCTTCTTCAACTGATCATCCAAGTTGAAAATGCCTTCCAAGGTAACTAGACATTTAGGGAAGTTGTTGGAGTTGAGATGCATGATTTGATCTCAATACTAGTCTTGCAACTTAGACTGATTTATAGAAGAAAATTATGCTTCATTTTGCAAGAAGTT
The DNA here is from genome assembly GCF_030272615.1 of Cryptomeria japonica. Taxonomy (NCBI): domain Eukaryota; kingdom Viridiplantae; phylum Streptophyta; class Pinopsida; order Cupressales; family Cupressaceae; genus Cryptomeria; species Cryptomeria japonica. The sequence continues at coordinate 575,211,046 of NC_081407.1, read as the reverse complement.
GACAATCTGCTGATCACTTTCGAACACTTGCCAATTTATCTAATTGTCTTAGACAACAGGCCTCACAACAAGCCTGATGTGTTGTTCCTTCTCACTTGTAACATGTGTTGGTATGTTGAACTGAGGACCAACCACACCAAGCCTATCAACATGCTTGTTGCGACTTCTAGGAATACTTTGGATGTTCTAGGCCTCAAATCCTTTAATCAAATCCCAAACCCTATGTTTTTATGATTTGAGTAGATTATTATTTGTTATACTTTGAGCTCGGATGTGATTAAACACCAACTCACTATCTCCAAATACTCGCAAGGATCTGATCTTTCTACTTTGTACAATTTGGAGACCCTGGATCAAGGCTTCATAATCAACGACATTGTTGGTGCAACCAAACTGAAGCCTAAAAGAGAATAAATATTTCTCTTGCTCAGGAGAAACAAGAATCACACTGACACATGCACCATTCTTGTTTCTTGAACCATAAAAATACAAGATGTTTTATCCCTTTGAATCTCCTTATTTCTTGATGAGGTTAGGTATAGGAGTATCCTCTTCATAAATACAATAGGTGTTAAGCCCAGTCTCTTCAGTTTCAGCTAATGGATCAAACTGAAAATCATTGGCCCATTCATCCAACAAACAATGTGGGACCTCTTTCAAAAGAGTAGCAGGCTCACATATAGTGCACTCCTCCCCCTCTTCGTGTAAAGTACAATTCATATTTATAGGTTTGGGGGTGTAGCAATCAATGTGGTTTTGTGCAATGGGCTTTTCCCTTATAGTAACCTAGGTACCATACCTTGTTTGAAATAGCATGTGCGACCAATCAAAACACAAGTATCCACCTATCTTGGTGGTGAAGTCTCTAGATAGACAAATGGAAAAGAAGGCAGGGAGGTTGATGATTGATACATGTTGCAAGATAGTGCAACTAGAGCATGCATGCAAGGTTAACTTCAAATTTTAAATAACCCCTACTATCTTAATAGAAGTGCCATCCAACTGGACTACCCCTTTAGTCACATGTTCATATATTCTATGCCAAGAAGATCAGGTAACTTCTTAGGCATAACTGAGATTCTAGCTCCTAAATCTATCATGTAGTTGTGCAATAAGTTATCTCCTATGATTAAAGAGAGATAGAAGAGAAGAGGCTTGTTGATCTTGCTTGAATCTTCCTCCTCCATGAGTTGCACCAAATTGGTGGAGACTACCCTTCTGTTGACTGCTGCCTCATCGCCTGACTAGTTGATGTCTTTCAATGCTTCTTTGAACAAATCCCTTTCAGATGGGATGGAAAGGGCCTCCCACATAGTGACACTGAGGTTGGACTTCTTCATCTAGTCAACTATATTGAAAGGAACACCAACTAATTTTGGAGGCCCCATTGAAGCTACAAGGTCTACCTTTTCTCTTTGGATGACTTGGGCCTCCTCCCACCGCTTTCTCCCTTGGATGGTATTTTGGCTTGTATCCTGGACAATTACATTATGCGTTGGAGCTTGGGCTGATGTTGAAGGTTTGGCAACTTTCATGGCTCTCTTCTTTGACCTTGTATATTGCAGCATAGATTCACCATTTGTTTGATTCATACCACATAATTATGCTTCCTTCCAATTGATAAAGGCATAATCACCTTTCAAGTAAGCCTGAGTGCCAACACTAGGTTGATTTGGGTCATATTGTTGGTCATAGGTGATTGGCTCATCCTGCACCACTAAAGCTTGGACAAACACTCTATTTTGGCATGCACCTTGGTTGTGTGGCTGAATTCATGGTTGATACAAATCTTTCTCCTGGGGGAGATTATTTTTCATTGGAACTATTTCTTCTGAGTTACTTGCAGCTATGGGGTTCATGCTATTCAAAGGCCTAGCATTGCTCCATTGTTTTTTCCCTTCAAAGGGTGGCCTATTCTTCTAATAGTTCTGATTTTTTGCTTGATAATGTCTGCTATGCTAGGCTTGTTGCCTCTTAAGTGTCACCAACTCATTGCTAAATCTTTGTAATAGAGTCTTGACTCCATGGATCTTATTAGAGGATGTGGATGGTTAACCTCCAGTCACCACAGAGATAGTAGCCAAGGTGGGTTGTTGAGTAGGAGCTTATGGGAAGAGAGGCATTGGAGGCCTTGGAGTTATCTTCCCATCTTGAATCAAACAATTTTCTGCCCTTATGGCTATGTCATATTCACCCCTTAGAGAGGTTCCACCCATTAATTTTATCATGACAACTATATCACTATTGAGAGCGCTAAGAAAATAAATCAAGGCATGATTTGGAGATGGCTTAACTAGGGTGAGAATTCTATTCCATGCCTTATGGAATTTGAAATTTAAATCTCCCATGAAATTTAAATCTCGTAATTGTAGTCAACTACTGAAAAAGTGATAGACGATCACTTTTGTCTTCGAAATGGTTGCACAACCTCTCCCCCAATTCATCCCAATTGTGAATGGAGCTAGACAACAATCCTATATACCACTACAAATATTTCCCTTTCAAAGATGTGGCTAAGAGTCTGACAACAACATCATCCTAAGTGACATTATGGATGGAGCAAATGTTTGCAATGTCTTGAATATGCTCAACAGGGGTAGTAGTTATTTCACCAATGAAGTATGGTATACTCTTTAACACAGCCACAGGTATATCATTCCATTGAGTCAAAATAAGAGGACTCCTCCTATTGAAGGTAACAAAAAATTTATTTATGGCCATGTGAAACAATAGTCTATTGATATGAGTGTTAAGAGCCCTTGACAGTAATGGTCTTGTAAATGGAGGGGTAGAATGAGACTTGGGAGATGGAGTGTTTCTTAGACAGTTCAGATAACCGGAAGACAACTGAGAGGGAGGGTGTGAATCAGTTGTCACAGATTACCAGAAGTAATCATAAATTACTTTAATAGGGAACCCAAAATAGTAATACCAGAATAGCAGTTAATCCAATTAAGCATAAACAATAATCACATAATAAAAGCCATTCACACAACACCAAGATTTGTATGTGGAAAACTCAATAAAGGGAAAAAGCATAGTGGGAAGCCTACCCACAATTAGATAATACTTTTGCATTAAGTATGTGAATTACAATGAAGGGGCTTGCACTTGGAGGAAGGCCAACAACCTAGAGTACACTGCTCATCATGAAAGGAGTCTCACTGACTACACACAAATCCAGACTACAATCTGGAGAAGTGTTGAATTGCAAAAGATAGCATCTCCTATGCCAGAGTACAATTCCAGTTAGGCTCAATACCGAAGGACTAAATCCTCATACACCCAATTCGATCTCTAATGATCAATTAACTCCTCTACCTGAATAATATTACATTATTTTCTCATTACCTTTCTTGACCATGACCTCTTACAATAACCATGATGATCTACAATGAGATCTTACATCTATATATACAAACCCTTGACTATAAACAATCAAGTCGGCCACCAAACAATAAATGAATTACATAATTACAAACAATGTCAACCTTAGGCCAAATAAAATAATATCCAATGTATAAGACATCCCAGAAATACAACAATAGGTCCTATCCACACATTATATCAATGTCGGTCCATAACCTAGATCAACCAGGACCAAGTATAGGTCCACACGCTTCAGTAATGATCTCCAATCACCAAGTCTCAAACAAGATCACCAGCAACATCCTAAAACTCCATCAGAAGCTGCACCAACTTTACTAAGGAAATTCATCAAAGATCTCCACCAAAATCTTTGTCAGTGAAACCCTCACCAGAACCCAAAACCAATCTTTTCAACAAGCATGATAGAATCCAATCACTAGACCAAAACCAAATGACCAAATATGAGTATAATAATCATGAACAAGCAAATTCCATCACCAGATTATACCAGAGCCTCCCAGATCCAAGTCAACTAGAAATCACTCAACCTACCAAGACTAGAAGGGTGTCGGTAAATTATCCAAATAGATAGTGTTGACATCAATGACAAAACATCAGTTCAACACATAATGAATTCTAGCAAATGGCCAACAATATCCCCCTTTGGCATTGATGGAAACAATATATGTGAAAAACATCTAAGTACCAAGAAATGCCAAACAAGTCTCCCCCTATGGAAGATAGCCAACAATCTCCCATGAATAGTTCTAAATATCAATACCTTTTCTACTTCCATCATTTTCTTGCTTAATCTTTTTCACATCACTATCTCTCTCCCTTTGACATCAATGCCAGAAATCTAATAGAAATATTCAAGCAGAAATATAAACCTCTGAATCTCAAAATTTGACTACTCCCCATGAGGAGTAGCATCCCACATCAGTGCTAGAATGAATAGTATTTCTGATAATGCATGCCTCACTGATGCGAAACCACATCAATCAAGTCTCTGGCGGAGGGGCAGAAATCCCCAATCTGTCTCTCAGGTACTCAAATGATTCCTTGGATAAAGGTTTAGTGAAAATATCTGCAATCTTCTCTTTAGTGTTCACATAAACCAGTTTAACTTCATTTTCTTCCACCTTCTCCTTCAAAAAGTTATACTTGATAGATATGTTCTTTGTCTTCGAATGAAATACTGGATTCTTTGATATATCAATAGAAACAAAGTTATCACAGTGAATAACTACCAATGCATCACAATCCACTTTTATATCTTTCAACATTTGCTTCATCCTTAAAACTTGTGTACAGTTAGTAGTAGCAACAACATACTCAGCTTCAGCAATAGACAGAGATATACATGACTTTTTCTTTTTGATCCATGAAACCAACTTCTTTCCAAGAAAGAAATCTCCACCAGAAGTACTTTTCCAGTCATCAACATCTCCAGCACAATCAACATCTATAGATGCACATAAAGTGAAGTTATCATCCTTAGGGTAACATAAGCCATATTCTGGTGTACCTTGCAAGTATCTAAAAATCCTTTTCACCATCATCTCATAATTTTCTCTAGGATCACTCTGAAATCTTGAAATAATACAAACCGCATCCATAATGTCTAGTCTAGTATGAGTCAAATAAATCATACCTCCAATCAAAGATTTGTATCTCGTAGAATTTACCGGTTCAGAAACATCTTTTCTTGTCAATTTCTCACTTGTAACTATAGGTGCACTTACTGGTTTAGAATCTCCCATACCAAATTTCATCAATAATTCCTTAGCATATTTAGTTTGACAGATAAAAATACCTTTGTTAGTCTGAGTAATCTGCAAAACCTAAGAAAAATTTCATCTCACCAATCATAGACATTTCAAATTCTTTTTTCATATTCTTAGAAAATTCTAACCACAATTTATCTTCACCTCCAAAATAATGTCATCAAAAAATACTTCAACAATCAGTATATCATCATCAGTGATCTTATAATATAAATTAGTGTCAACACTTCCTTTAGTAAAGCCAAGCTTCAAAAGGTATTTATCCAACCTTGCATACCAAGCTCTAGATGCTTGTTTCAGTCTATATAAAGCTTTCCTTAACATGCAAACCATATTAGTATCATGTGATAGTGAAAAATAGTTAGGTTGCTCAATATAAACTTCCTCATCAAGACCCACATTCAAGAATGCACATTTAACATCCATCTGATAAACCTTGTAGTTTTTATAAGCATGATAGGCAAGAAATAATCTTAAAGCTTCAATCCTAGCTACCAGTCCAAAGGTCTCTCCATAATCAATTCCTTCTTTTTGAGAATATCCTTCACAAACCAATCTAGCCTTATTCCTTATAACTTTACTATCCTCATTCAATTTATTCAGAAAAACCCATTTAGTTCCAATGGCATTTTTATTTTTAGGTCGGGGAACCAAAGTCCATGTGTTATTTTTCTCAATCTGATATAATTCTTCTTCCATAGCTTTTAACCAATGTTCATCTTTACAACCCTAAATTACTGATACTGGTTCAACTTGTGAAAGTAAACATACCTCATTAGTTGCCAATCTTCTTCTTGTCATCACTCCATTGTTCTTATCCCCATTGATTTGATCTTCAAAATGATTCAATCTCACATACCTAGGAGTCCTCTAACTATCTGTGCCTCTTCCTTGTTCTTCAGTCATTGTAGAATTCTCTAATATTACTAGAGTAATGGGTTCAACTCTTTGTTCTAGTAAAGGTGCTACTAGTTCAGATATAATCATTTCCACTACTAGTTCCTTCTCATAAAATTTGAAATGACTTTTGCTCAACTCATCTACTTTGACATTAGCATTGTCCACAATTCTCTGCAATCTCTTGTTATAACATCTATATGCTTTGATTTCATTAGAATAACCAAGAAATATGCCTTCACATCTAGGATCAAATTTCCCAATAGTATCATCTCTCCTAATATAACATTTACTACCAAAAATTCTGAAATACTTAACTGTAGGTGTATTACCAAACAATAATTCATAAGGGGTCTTACTGGTTTCTCCTTTGATATGTACTTTGTTGAATGTATAAACTGTTATAGTCACTGCTTCTCTCTAGTATATATGAGGTAGATTAGCTTCCACCATCATTGTTCTAACAACATCCAAGATAGTTATATTCTTCCTATCCACAAATCCATTATTCTCAGTTGTCCGTAGAGAACGCAATTGTCTTCTTATACCATACATGTCACAAAAGTTATTAAACTCACAATATGTGAATTCTCCACCGTGATCTGATCTCAAACACTTAATCTTCAATCCTGTCTCAGTTTCCACTTTAGCCTTAAATATTTTAAACTTTTCAAATGCTTCATATTTTTCTCTCAAAAAAGTAACCCACATCATTCTAGAATAATCATCAATGATTAGCATGAAATATCTATCACCAAGAAAACTTTTAACTCTAGAAAGGCCACACAAATCAGTATGAATAAGATCAAGAACAACATTTGGTTTATCGTGTATACTTCTAAAAGAGGTTCTGACTTGTTTACCCATTTTACATTCTTTACATACCACATTATAGGGCTTCATAATCTTAGGTATATCCCTAACTGCCTGAGTTGAACTGATCTTTAGAATGCAATTGAAATTCACATGACACAACCTTTTATGCCATAACCATCTCTCATCAATCCGTGTAATGAAACATGTTTTCTCATCGGAGTTGAAATGAAAGATATTACCTTTTGCCTCTATACTTCTTGCAATCTCTAAGCCAGATCTATTAATTATTTTACATTTTCCATCCTTGAAGTGTAATTGAAATCCCTTATCTACCAATTGTCCTACACTCAAAAGATTATGCTTTATACCTTCAACATAATAAAAATTGTCACTATTGTTCTTACCATCCAATGATATAGTTCCTTTTCCTTTTATCATACATGCCTTGTCATCTCCAAATCTAACTAGTCCACCAGCAAATTCTTGCAAAGATAGAAACTTCCCTTTATCTCCCGTCATATGATGTTGACAACCACTTTCAATTACCCATTCATCCTTGTCCTTAATTTTAGCAGCAAGTGCCTTCTCCTCAAGTACAGTATCTCCCAATGTTGGATCATCTTCCTTCATAGGCAACGATACCCATTCTTTCCCATTTACAGATCGACTAGTAGAGTCTTCTACCGGTTCATCATCTGAATCAATAATGCCTTCCTCATCCGCTATGTAGCATGATTTTTCTCTATTTTTCTTGAATCTATACTTGTTCTGATATCCAAGGTTAGGCTTAAATGAACTTTTAACTCTTTCTTCAAATCTTGAATTTTGTTCAGGACATCTAGATGCAAAATGACAAATCTTATTACATGCAAAACATTTAAAAGGTGTTTTTTCTTCATACTTACTTCCTACAAATCCTTTCGGTAATCTTCTAGCATAAAATACTTCAAGTTTCTCAAGTTCATCATCTTCTCTCTTCATATCTTCTAACTCTTTTGCGTATAAATCTTTCTAGTCTTGCTTACCCGTTGCAGATGTAGATGCATGAAAAGAAGGTTCAGTCTTCACAGCTCCAGAAGGTCCAAATTCCTCAAGCTCAAAAGCAGATAGTTTCCCAACCAAAGTATATCTATTGTCTGATGTGTTAGCCATTGTTCTTAGCTCATTTATAGCAGTAGCCTTCATTTTGTAAGCCGTTGGTAGGGTTCTCAGGACTTTAGAAACAATTTCATCTTCACTTAGAGTTCCACCACAACATTGAATTCCCATAACAATCTCATTTACCCTTTCCATGAATGCAGTAATCCTTTCATCTTCTTCCATCTTTAGGTTCTCATATCTCACTTGATAACTATCAAATTTAGCAATCTTCACTGTAGGGTCACCTTCATTAAGAGCCTCCAACTTATCCCATATAGCATTTCTAGATGATTTGTCAGTTAATCCCACTATTTGCTAATCAAAAAGTGCACATAAGAGGGCTTCTCTTGCTCTGCAATCATTCTCAAGCTCCTTGTCCAAGTTTGCTAGAGGAGGATTGCTAGATCCTGGATTATAGGGTGTGACACCAATCTGTGTGATCTACCAAATCTCCTTGCCAAGACATCTCAGATAAGTCTCCATCAGAATCTTCTATACTATGAAATTTGTTCTATCAAGCTTCAGTATACCTCTTCTAAAGATAGCTCCAAAAGAACTGGATGAACTGTTAGTCACCATAGAATCTTCCTCAAGCAGTTAAGCTTTCTATAGAGAGGACCAAATCTCTAATACCAATAGTTAGACAATTCAGATAACTAGAAGAGAAATCAGAGGGGGGAGGGGTGAATTAGTTGTCACAGATTACCGGAAATAATAAAAAATTAAACTTTAATACCAGAACCCAAAACAATAATGTCAGAATAGCAGTTAATCCAATTAAGCATAAATAGTAATCACAAAATAAAATCCATTCATGCAACACCAATATTTGTATGTGGGAAACCTAGTAAAGGGAAAAACCATGGTGGGAAGCCTACCCACAGTCATATAATACTTCTACAGTAAGTATGTGAATTACAATGAAGGGGCTGCACTTGCAGGAAGGCCAACAACCTAGAGCACACTTCTCATCACAAAATGAGTATCACTCACTACATACAAATCCATACTACAATCTAGACAAGTGTTGAATTCAAACAGATAGCATCTCCTATGCTAGAGTACAATTCCGGTTAAGCTAAATACTGGAGGAGTAAATCCTCATACATCCAATTCTATCTCCAATGATCAATTAAATCCTCTGCCTGAATGATATTACATTATTTGCACATTACCTTCTTTGACCATGACCTCTTACAATAACCATGATGATCTATAATGAGATCTTACATCTATATATACAAACCCTCAACCATAAACAATCAGGCCATCCACCAAAAAATAAATCAATTACATAATTACAACCATGTCGACTTTAGGCCAAACAAATAATATCCAACACATAAGACATCTTGGAAATACAATAATAGGTCCTATCCATATATTATATTAATGCCAGTCCATAACCTAGATCAACCAAGACCAAGTATAGGTCCACACACTTCAACAATGATCTCCATTCACCAAGTCTCGAAACCAACAGCATCCTGAAACTCCATCAAAAGCTACACCAACGTTACTTAGGCAATTCATCAAAGATCTCCTCCAAAAGCTCTGCCAGTGAAACCCTCACCGGAACCAGAAACCAAGATTATCAGCAAGTAGGATAACATCCAATCACCAGACCAAAACCAAATGACCAAATATGAGTATAATCATCATGAACTAGCCAATTCCATCACTAGGTTATACCAAAGCCTGCTAGATCCAAGTCAACTAGAAATCACTCAACCTACCGGGACCAAAAGGGTGCCAGTAAAGCATCCAAACAGATATTGTTGACATCAATGATAAAACATCAATGCAACACATTATCAATTCCACCAAATGGCTAACAGTGTTTACAACCTTGAGCACCCTAACTAGTGACAATGAAGGTCTACCTCTTCGCCTTCTAGAGCCCAAAGATGAGAGTTTTTCAAACTAGAAACTACCTCTAGAAGATGCCCTTGTATGAATTTTGGGCATGAAATACGGAGTTGCAATAAATAATGAACAAGAAATGGACCTGTGAGCGAAGAATTTGAAACCTCAAGGTTCTAGACTTAGGCACTTACTTGGGGGTTCCAAACTTCTGGAGTTTTCAAATTTCACAACTTGGGGGTTCTGGAATTCCGGAGATTGATATCTTGGGAACTTGGGGGTTTCGGGGTTTCAGAGCTAGGAACTTGGCATGAACAATAACTTCACTTTTTAGCAGTCAACAAGTGTTTGAAATATGACAGCCTCTAAAGGCTAAAACACTAAGAACAACACTAAATCCTTAGCAAGAAAATAAAAAGTAAGTCCCACCGGGTGTGCCAAAAACTATTATCACAGAAGCTTGCACCCTTGTTGATCTATCAACTCAAAAACTTTGTGAATCATGGAAACAACCCCGAAGTGTGGGCCCTTGTGTAAGGGGTAGTTGAATCTCTAGAGAAGGTCAGCTTCCTTCTCAATCCAAGTGTAGGTATTGTACCAACTCAAAACTTTAAATGTTACTCCTAAGCTTATCCTAACAACTTGTGGAGGAAAAGGGAGGAGAGAAATGCTTAAAATGAAAGGAGGTGATGCACCAAGATAAGAGATGTTTCTCTCCCCACCTGAAATGGCACAAAGGATGAGCTGAACCATGCAAGAGATGCACAAACTTCAGTTGTATGAATGACTCCAATGCATGTATGGAGGTTAGAATTTTCTAAATGTCAAAGGGGAGAATATTTACCACAAGTAACACTTAGAAATAGGTTAACACAACATATATTTGAAATAAAGTCACCACATACACAACATTCATATGTTGAAGTAAGGCAAAAATGGTAATTTCAATTCATTAAAAGGCCAATGGCCAAACTTATAGTTGCAAAAATATACAAATCTTTAAGAGAAGTGAAAAAGCATAGAATAGCTCAAGCCAATAGGGAGACAACCCTTTACAATGAGGTATAAGATCCTTATATAGAAAATGCTTGCATAAGAGAGACCATGACCTTTGTGTATGTAGGGAAATTTCAATCAGGGAATGCAAGGAAGTGCATGAACCTAACATTGTGTACATGCAAGCAACCTGACCATACCCTAAAAATGTAATCCTAAGAAGAAAGGTACTTCTAGAAGGTGGATTGACTAACATTACAAAGTCAGAGCATGCAGGCATGACATAGGTAACCATAATAAGCATGGCCTTGTACCTCTCGTGATTGAAATCCTGCAAAAATCATTAAATGCACCCCTGTAGATCCAAAAAAGAAGGTTCACAAGTCACAAGAGTCATCAAAGCATTTAAATATTTGAGTGTTGATCACACCATCCAAAAGTGTTGCAAGTCGGAAGGAAGTCGAAAGACTTCAGAAATCCAAGTTTCTGAAGTGGGGAAGACTAGGAAGGAACTTCAAAACCTCAAGGTTATGGAGTTTCAAGAAGGAGAGAAGGAGACAATGAAAGGAACCTCAGAACCTCGAGGTTCCAGAGTTTGAGGGAATAGTAAGGAGACTAAGAAAAAAGAACTTCAGAACCTCAGGGTTCCGGAGTTCAGAAGAACTGGAGAGAAGGAAAGAAAGAATCTTTGGAACCTTGGTATTTTGGAGTTCCAGGGAACTGGGAAGAAAGCAATGTGAGATCTTCAGCACGTCAGGGTCCCAAAGTTCCAAAAAAGAGGTAGGGAAGCAAAGGAAAGGAACTTTAAAACCTCAGAGTTCCAGAGATCCGGGGAAAAGAAGAAAGGACAAGGAAATGAAAAGGCCAAGGAGGGAACTTTGGAGCCACGGGGTTTCAGAGTTTTGGGGAAGAGGAAAGAGAGGCAACAAGTAACTTTAGGACCTCATGGTTCTAGAGTTGTGGGAAAATAAAAGGCAAATGAAAAAGGAACTTGGCAAATGAAAAAGGAACTTCGAAACCTTGGGGTTCCAAAGTTCCAAGAAACTAGAAAAAAAGGGCCAAGGAAGGAACTTTAGAACCTCAGGGTTGCGAAGTTTCGGGGAACAAGAGAGAAAATGAAGCAAAGGAAGGAAATTTAAAACCTCTGGGTTCCTAAATTTTGAGGAAGAGAGAAAAGGCTAAGAAAGGAACTTCCTCAGACAAGACAACACTTCACACTTCATAATTCAATTTCTTTTCTCTTTGATCAACTGGGGCAGCGTTGTTCCATGGAACATATCTCTGATCGGTTCTCACTGATGGACCAAGAGTGTCATAAAATGGCAACATGATCTTGTTCATTATTTACGTTTCTATGATATAATGTTTCATTGGTATGTTAGTTACTTCATTTCTAATTGATTGATTAACCATAGTTTCTAGCATACAATATTGATAGGTCTTTTCAATTTCTACTTAACACCACTTCTAATTAAATTTAAGATCTTGAATCTTTTATGGGGATGTTTAGTTATTTGTCCATCCATGTAGCCTTCCTTTGTTCCATTATTGAATTATTTAACCTAACAATGTCTTGTTTAGGTTAGATAGGACTCCCTTCTTGGATTTATTATTAGCTAGTTTAATCTATTATTGAAAAACTTCTAGATTAGATTATGTATAATTTTTTGATAATAATTTTACAATATCTAATCCAAAAGTTTTTCAATAATAATTATATGGATTGTGGAAAATGGATATCATTAGTTTATTCTAGTTAGGTCATGTGACATATAGCTAGTTTCTTAGAAACAATAATAAAATAGATATTAAATATTATTAATAAATCCAATCAGGCATACAGTATGTTTGTTCATTCTTTAGAATGGTCATATTTTTTTTTTTGTGGTGGGCTTTTTCTCTAGCTTATGCTTTTTATTTGTTCCTATCAAATAATAATAGCATATTATAACATTACAAAGAAATTTAGTGAGAGCAATTGAATAAAACACACTAAGAATACTTAGATATGCTCCCTATTGTAATCTTTTATTAGACAAAGGACAATTGCATTATACAATTTGAAAGAAACATAACAAATACATAATATTTACATAACATATGAAATAGACATGGATGAAAATAAATACGAAAACAAAACTATCTTTGTATTATTTGGTGGTCACTATTGCAAGTTCTAATTACCTTGAAGCTTCTTAAAAATATTGCTAAAACAAGAATCTTAGAGCTACCTTCCTCCTAAAGTTTGAAATATATAGGAATGGGAAATTTAAAGAAGATTAAATATTATTACAGAAAATGATATACTAGTTTATACAAAAATAAAAAATTTCCTATCTTTAATTCACGAGAATCATAAATTCATCATCAATATGCATAAGTTTACAAATCAAGATCAAATTTATGAGTCATACGCTTTCACCAATAAATTATTCGTTTATACAAAAATAAACTTTATCCTAGCTTTAATCCAGGCTAATCTATTAAGTTGAATTGATGATCATAAATTCATCAATATCCCTCATTGACAGCTATGAGTACAAATACCAATAATACGAGTGTATGTAAGTTTCAAGTATAGATAAATATTAGTGCTTGCATCAAAAGAATGTGCAATAGTTAGTGGATAGTAAAATATACTTTAAATTATATTTTGGAGTTTTATGTATTGAATTATTTAATCATTTGATTTATTTACCCTTAAGATTCATATAGATGACTATTGTTATAATTTTTTAATAATTTCTAACCAACATAATATGAGTCAAGTAAAAAATAATTGATCTAAGTTTAATTAGAAATCAGCTACTAATCTATTAATATTTTATTAAATTTGAAAGAATTGAGGAACGTAACCTGTTGTGTTAATTTCCACGCAATAAAAGATTTTGTCCTTTAGATAAGAACAAATAAGCTCTAATGACACAGGAAGTTTGAAAACCAGATTGAGAATTTCCATGAAAGTCATGGTAGAAAAGTTAAAACTTCCACAAATCAGCGTAGTGATCACATAAAAAAATATAGTCAATTTCAAGTTTAAATCTTTGAGGAGGTATCAATTTTTTCATATTTCCAATCCTCTCACATTAGAATTCTCTCATTTTAAACACAATTATATTAAACTCCTCCCATATCCAAATTTTATATATATTAAGAAGTTCTAGGATACCACTACATGACAAAATTTTGAGAAATTAGGAATAGCTGAAATTTTTCTTATTGATTCATTTTTTAGAAGAGATATCAAACTTTGACCTTATTTGAAATATCATACTTTTCAAATACTTTGAAAGGTATTGGGCATGAACCTTATTTGATACTACAAAAGGTATCAAGCTTTTATCTTATTTGATACCTTAAATCAATCAAAATTTACCCATATTCAATGCCTTAGAAGGGCCAAATATAATTTCATGTCAAAAAATTGGTGGGAAGAGTCTTTTAGTTGATACATATACAAGATGACCTAAAGCTATGTTGATATGTACGTATAATTCATAACATATAGCATAATATTAATTTTCTTGAAGCATTTATAATACTAATCTATGTTGTATTGTAGATTTGAACTTGATACTGATACAATTTTGTCATGGAAGAAGTATCAAGTATCACATTTATGTTGTGCTCCCCTTCTATAATATCATGGAATATTGAATAAATATGTTTCAAATTGAATGATTCTAATTCTACAAAATTATTTTGTTTTTTAATATGGGAAAAGAGGTTTTGATGGGCCCTTGAAACCCATTACAGCCAAAAGATCAAAAGATTTACATCAAAGCGCAACAAACTAAGAAAAGACAGTTTACAAACAAAATGCTAGTAAACAAGAGAACAGTTCAAAAACCAACAAGGACCATCAAAATATCAGGATTAGGTTAAGTTTTGAAGAATTTTCGTCGCTTCCAGCTCCAGCTGTTCCATATTATCAGTTGTTCCATACATAATCATTTTGTTTCATTTCATTTGTATTGATGATTCTATAAGTATTAGGTATCACATTTATGTTGTGCTTCCGTTCTATAATATCATAGAATATTGAATAAATATGATTCAAATTGAATGATTGTAATCCTTCAAATTCATTTTAGGTTTTTCTAATCTTTCCAGCCTCAATTCACGAATAGAGACATTGCATATGTAAACATTTTAAAATATTTCTTCCCCTGAGTCATTTTGTTATATTTTTGATGAAATGTAGAACACATTTTAGATATATAATTTTAATCATAATTGTGCTTTTCAACAAAACATTTCTTCTTCAAGCCCAGAACAGAAACCCGTGCTTGTTCTTGGGTATGTTATTTCAACATCAGCTCCTTGATGACTCATGATGTAGACAATTATATGAATTATTGGACTGGTTTTGGTGGCACTATCATGATTTTTTTTCCTTCAAGCACAAATCTAATCTTATTCACTCGTTGCAAAAATAATTTTATTTAAATTCAAATGAAAACATGAAAATAATGTTAATAAATTTAACTATTTTTAAATACTTAAGGGGTAATGTTACAGGATTTTTCGGCATTAACATTTTTTTTTAGATATTCTGACAATGAGTTAACAACTTAATGTCAATTCCATAATACTGATATTCCATAAAGTGTAGTGTTCTAAAAATCTCTCAATTTTTTTTATAAATCTTAAAATCTATTTAATTGTTTTCAACTTTTTATTTTGAAATGATGTATTAGTGGAATCCAGAAAATAATTGAGAATGTAGGATAAGATTGTGTGTCCATGCATCAGGAAGTTTATATGACCTAAAATGAGTGGGCAAACACATCTGGGGAAAAGCCACAAGGAATCCTGCAACAAATAGACACCATTTGCATTCTAGTATAGAAGTTAGAGTAAACTCTACTAAAATTTTCATATTAGAAGACGTTAGAAGTAGAACAACATTTATCTCATCATTAAATCACTTTTTATGATTCCCCTTTGGAAGACAACAAAAAAATGAGTAGAAAAATGCTTAAGTTATTCTCTCAAATTTCATAAAAAAATAAATGAAAAATATCATGAAAATATAAATTTTGCCATTATAACTGATATAAATATTAAAACATCTATTCATTATTATGTACTTTTTAAATAACAGACAAAAGCTTGAGCTATAAAAATATTAATTGTATAATGGAGTTTACATTAGACATTTAGTACTAAGTTGAAAAAGGTACTAACAAATGCCCTCACCAAAACTACTAGCCCTCACAAAACTACTAACTGCTTCACATCAGATAGAATAAAGAAAGATTAGCAAGGTCCTTAAAACAACCTCCTTACTAGGAATACTAGTTTACAAGTAATTGGACCTGACCTAACTACTCAAAATGGATATCTAGTGCTTGATATTTTGGATTTGACATAACATCCAAAAGAGTAAAGAATTATAGGGGTAGCACACCTTATCAGGATATATATTGATCTCAACCTAAAATTAGTTTATAATTTTTGAAAACTAAACAAAATCAATCAGGCTACATTGTTGGGATATGTAATTTCTCTCACCTAGATATCTTGTGTTCTAGAAGGAAAAATATTAAATGTTTTGGAATGTCGGTCTAAGATGTTTCTAGAAGGATTCTGGAATTATGTCGGACAAGATTAGTTGTTTCTAGATGTTTCTCTATGTATCCAAAAGGCCTCTATAAAAGAGGCATTATGTAATAGATTTGGCATTAAGTCAGAATATGATTGAACAATTATGTAAATCATTTTTGTGAAGAGAAAAAGATAAATAAAACAAAAATAAATTTTTTCTGTAAAAATCAGTGTTTTATGTGTGTTTTGTTTTTTTTAAGTTTTTTATGCCTCTGCCCTATCAAAGTGGTATTAAATCTTATGAAAATGAAGAGTGGAAGATTGTGAGCTATTGCAAATTCAGAAGTTGCTAGAGGGAAAGATCGTAGTCATTGCCAAAGAAGGAATAGTTAGTATGGAAAGGTGATCTTTGTGTTTTTAATTTTACATTTTATTGAGCTACCACTAAGAAAAGAATAAATCATTGTTAAAAAGATGAATTGTTTAGATGAGAACTTAGTTTTTTGTCGAGTTACAGTTTTTATTATTGTGTAAAGAAGTTTGCTTGGAAGAATTTGAGAAAGAAGCTATAATAATTTTAAAATTAAAAAATCAATTCAGAGGCAATTGAAGAAGGTAAATTAATATTTGTTATTTTCTAAAATGGTGTTGATTGTTGGAGAAGATTGAAGATTATTGTAGTTACAAGACATACATTTCTATACTAAGTATACTAACAAATTGTGAAGCTACAATAAGTATAGTAAAAAATAGTTCTCTTTTGAAAGATTCGTGCAAAGCTGAAGATAAAAATAAAGAGTTATAGGAAAAATTAAAATTGTTTGATGAGATTAAAAAAAACAATGAATAATTAGAAGAAAGAGTGAAATTGATTGAAGATTTAGAAGAGAAACTAAAAAGTTTAGAAGAAGAAAATAATTTATGATTGAAAGAAATCAAAATATTGAAAGATGAGAATGAATGTTTGAAGTCTAAGGCATTGGTATGTGATGTATGTAGTACAAAAGATTTGAATTTGTCATTTGAAGTGTGTTTTTTTTGAAGAAGTTTGTGATAAAGATTGTCAAAAAGAAAATGATAATGTTATTAAATGTAATGACAAGATGAAAATGATGATGTTATTAAATGTAGTGATAAAGATTGAGCCAATAACGAGGCCCAAATATGAAGGTCTTGGATATGCTACATTTAAAAGAAAGATGAATACCTATATTACAAGTTCAGGTGAATCAGTTCAAGATATGAAGACTATGCAGTATTCACAAATGTAATAGGAAAAGACATACAAAAGATAGATGTTGGGACTTATATCCTTGTAGTATTTGTGGTTTAAAGAATCATTTTAAAAACACATGTTAGAATAGAGAGTGCAAGAAGATGGCAAGTTGCATAAAAATAAATTGTGGATGGACTTATGTATTCGGTCGGTAGAAAATTAGAAGTATGATAAAAATATTGTTCAAGTATAAATATTCACATATGAATGTTAATTCCAATCAGGCAAGGTTTTCACAAGGCATAACAAATGTTTCAAGTAAAAGGAAAGTATTTGGAAAGACATCAATAGATGGAAAGTTTCCAAGAAGTGTTAGACACAATGCACCACTGAGAGGAGGGTGAATCAATGGTTCTTGAATTTATTTTCCTTAAACTCCCAGGTATATGTACCAGTTAACATACTAAAGCTAAGATAACCTACCAGTATGATTAAGGAGAGATTACTCAATGCATTAACACATAAAGAACAACACATAACACCATCATGTATGAGGAAAATCAAAGATGGGAAAAACCTCAGTTAGAAATGCTACTAGAGACTACAACTCCAATCCAACCTCACAATGAAATCTTTGATTACAATGTTTAGGGAACCAGCCAAAGGAGTACCAACCCTTGATTTAGGGAACCAACCCAAGGAGAAAAAAATCCTAATTTAGGGTACCAACCCAAAGAGCACCAACCCCTAGTTTAGGGCACCAATCCAAAGAGCACCAACCCCTAATTTAGGGGACCAAACCAAGGAGCTAGAACCCTTACATCGAGCTACAACTCAGTGAATACAAAAACATATTGATACCAAAGTTATCTTCTTGTTACAAATGCATTTTGTAACTCTTCTTCAAATCTCTATTATGGATTTTCTATCCATTTAACTGTCGGTTCTCTGCTAATCCTCACATTACTGCAACCTTCCTCTCTACTGCAACTCACACTCTACTACACCCTTGCCAGTACAACGTCTTCTCCCTCTCTGCTGGTTACACACTCTACAAGTTATGCACTCTGTTGGTTCTCTCTTCTCTCTGCTACACTGCTTCTCTCCACCAGTACTACACTATGTTGATTCTATGCTTGCCTTCTGTGCAGTCTTCTGCTATTCTCCTTTGTTGGTATGGTCACTACTAGTTGAGCACTTCAATCCTATTCTACTTTACAATCACTCTCTACTACTTCTTCTTGATGAGCACTTGACTGATTTCTCCTTGCATGTAGAAACACTCCCTCATCTTGTGGCAACCTTCAATGATTTTGTCTTGCATATTTATAACCTGGTTTTCCTGCCAAAAGGTAATTCAAATTCTAGGTGGTTAGTGTTTTTCATCAACCTCAAGACAAACCAAATCGAATTAGATCTCATGTGATCTGATTGCCTAGATTGATGAAGTGTAACCCATCGATAAATACCATCATTCCCATGCCTTTCTCATTATATCTTCTAGTTTTGGGAATCTTCTTTTGACTTGTCAGCGGATTTCTTGGTCGGTCACCAAGATTGGTTTTGCGGTTTCCTTCACCTTCCTCAAACTACACAATCATTTTGAGCTAGATCTCTCTTCTCCTCCAAACCTTGAGCCGCAAATCCCTGCAGTGCATCCCGTGAATCTTCCAGTCGACATAAATGTCGACCTGTCACTAATTACCTCGCTGCTTGACACTTCACCGACTCAACACACCAACCTATGTATGCATGCCACTTCACCTCCACGTGGCAACTATATCAACATCCACCTTTACTTGACCATCTGTGTGGGTATGGATAGGATCACCGACCAAATCCATTATTGGGTTCATCTACCGACTTACTAACTCTGTTGGTTAAACCCTCAAACTGGTCTACCATCAACCTTGCACTCTTCTTCTCTTCTAGTCAAACACTCAACTGGTCAGCACACTTGCTAACCTTCCTTATGCACATCTTCATCAGATGGGAATATTCTTCATCTGCACATTGTCCTTATTACCAATGGACATTCATACCCGTAAACACTCTTGATGAAACCATGTCATCAACCTTCAATTGACTCCATCTTCAATCTAGCCATTTTCCTCTATCTACATTTACTCAGCCTTGCCTTCTTCTTGATCAGCCTGAACCATGTCTCAACCGGTTTTTCAAAGTGACAAACCCATCATAGTTCATCTGTTCCACCAACTCAACATGTCTTCTCTATTGGTCTAGTGCATATCATTAATTTCATGCACTTGAGGCATTCCTTTTATTCACTGGTAGATCTAGTGTGAGACTTTAAATATTTGCCTTTACCTCTTCTTCCTTATCTCACAGAACTATGATGTGCACTATGCATAATAGGAGATAATCTCTACTTACCAGTGGGAGTGGATCCTTTTCATCTTCATACTGCAATGCACTCATGTGGCTTGCCTGTTTGTGTAGCATATCTTCAAATAGGCACATGTGATCCGGTTGGGGCACATTTACTGTCAGTCATCACTTCACATGGTGACTGCATTTTATCCAGTGAGAGTCCTGTTGTTTTGTATCTACATAGCATACCGGTGACCAGTACATCCTTCTCCTCCTATGTTGATGTTATTTAGGTAACATTTCACCTCTTCATCACAAACAACATCTCAGGCAACTCACTTATCCTTCTTGTACACTGGTCCTAAGCTTGTTGGTTTGCAACCACTCACATGGTTGATATGGTTTCTCCATGTCGACACATCACTTACTAGTTGACATACTCTCCTTACCAGTGATAGACTGTACCCATAACCTATTCATATCTACCACAGAAGCTAGGCACTAACTTGTGTACCAGTGGCTCCAATGGTCATTGTATTGAATGACATTCTCTCCTTTACCTTACCCATGATCTGCAATACTAGGTGATATCAAAGACATCAAAACCACTATGCATCAATGACAGTGCTGCACATACATCTCTTATACCAGTTGTGATCTTATACTAGTTGACATCAATGACAACACAATGCCAACAATCTCCCTCTTTGGCATTTATGTCAACTCATGTAGTATCCGACATACTACATAATTTCTCTCCCCCTTTGTGTGATCCATGGATTCTCACACATGTAGTATCTGTCATACTACAAAATCTTTCTCCCCATTTGACAACAATTGGTATTTACAGGTCATTGTCCAATATTTTTCTCTCCTTGTTCTCTTTACCAGATGAATCTCCTCTTTTGATACCAATTGGTATAATTTATCAAGTTCCAACTCTTGAGATGGAGTATTGAACCATCAACTGACACCAATTGAGTTTTGCTACTAATTATTGAAGCACTCAATTGTAGAAGTATGTTTCAGTAAAATCTGCTTACCTGTTGGTGAGACTCCATCATCTCCCCTTTGATATGTAGAAGTTCTTTTGACTCCAATTTCTGATTTCAAGTGTTGAATTTGACACTTATACTAATTGTGTCTTCTTCGATACCAACTATATGTTCTCCTATGTAGGTAACTCTCCCTTTTTGCAGACAACTCTTTCGGTGATCCAATTGTGGTTTCGATTTGATAGACATTAAAATATTTCACAACTCCAAACACTTTCAAAGACACCATCACACTTGTACAACCATAGGAACTTATACACCCTCTCTGTCGAGCAAGTCTGATACACATCACAAAACATGGCTATCAACTCCCCCTGAGTCATGCATCTTAGGTTCATATTGTCAGTCATGTCCAAAACCAGAGTTCTAATCAACTCTATATACCAGTTGAGCTATGCATATGTGATCATTTGATGATATTTTAGTTCCATTATATCCACCACTACCTATGACATGATCCTGGAAGTACACAATGTCATACAATATCCTCATTATACCAAGAGTTCCGGTTAGCCCAAAAACATGCATGCATGCATGAGAAACCGTCGGGCCAAACATATGTCATTCAGGTCTTTTCCAATACCAGCTAAGACATAATCTCCTTATTCCATGCTACCCAAGCTAATGCAATGATCCTCAAACTCATTGTGTTACATAACTTGTAAGTGTCCATTAGTATTCATACTGGTAACATACTGCACATACCAGTTTCCCGTACTGGTCCATTATTACTACCAGAGCACCTTCATGTGACTCCTAACAATTTGTGTTACCAATTGTTAGACACAACAGTAGCAATCCATATTTTATCTATAGGTGTGTAGTGAAGGCAACCTCTACACACACTTATCTTCTCATATCCATACTTCATACTGACAACAACGTGTTCTCCCCTATGTCCTTATTCAGTGATGGGGTAAATGATCTAGTCAATATGTTACTCCCCTGAGGTTCTGCATCTCCTTTAAGCCTTCAGAGATATCACTTGTGCATTGAATGCATAGTGCCGATCCATGGTCTTCTTTCTCCACACCTTCTTGGTGTCATTCTTCTTCCCATTTTCAGTCATGGGAGCAGGTCTTACCTTCTTTTGTTGATGGATCCTTGTATTTATGGATTCTGCATCACAACCAGAAAAAGTGATAAAGTAGCACACAACATCCATCCCAACTTCATGATTAGGGAATCTCTTAACATATTGGTTTGAACATCTTCTTCCGGTCATGTTGTTGTGACTGAAAACAAAAACTAGTGGATCTCTTGATCCTACAAGGAAATTTTTCCTTTGGTTCCATGCAGGTCTCTGACTTCCATATGCTCTGCATCCATTTCTATGTTGAGCATAGCTTCTATACCGGCTTCCATTTGACTGTAGGTTCTTCTTGTTGCATTCATAACTTCTATGGCCAATTCCATTGCAGCTATAACAAACATTGTTTGCATAACCGAGAGAGGGGATATGCATGTATCTACTCCTTGATACATTTTTCTCATATGCATGATATCTATGAGATCCTAGATTATTCCTTCTAGATCCCTTTCTATATATTTTCTATCCTATGGCCCTGACCATTACATGCAAATCAATAACCAAAGAAGGAAGATTTATAACTTACAAATCTATTCTGCCATGCATGGGGAGATCTTATCAGTTTAATATCTCCATTTCTACTTCTCCAGGGATGGATTCTAGGTTTCCCATTCTCAGTAGCTCTTCCATCGGATGTCTTCTTCTCGCACACTTGCTTTGTCTTCTGGGTGGTAGCACTTCCTTATCTTCTACCAGTAGGAGGTCTTCTATGTTGTCTTCTCAAGTTCTTGCTTCCAATGATGCTATCTTCTCCCATTTTCCCTTTTCCTTTGATATTTGTATTATTCCCCCTTCTTGTAGCACCGGTCTTCATTCTTGTATGCAAGTATTCACCATTTTTATTTAGATCAACCTTCTTTCAGGGAGCATTTGTAACTGTGAACGCCTGTCCCTTGTTCTCTCCATTTGAGGAGACAAACAAAATGTCATTATGGGGGACATTCTTGCTGGTTGAGCATTCACCCACACCACTTCCTAATCCTCTGGTATCCTTGGAATTATTTATCTTTATCAACATCTTGTTGAAGGCATCACTACTGCCATGAAACTAGATTCTTACCTTGAGCTCATCCTGACACTTCCCAAGGTCATGTTGGAGAACCTCCATTTTTCCATGAAGTTTTTGATATTCTCTATCTTTTACTTCTAGCTTAGATGCTAGATAACTGCACCAACATTCCTTGGTATCTTCTTCTTGAGTTTTCAACACTGAGATACATTCCTTAGATTCTTCAAGTAATTTTATCAATTCTAGTTCTGCTCCACAACAACAAATTTTTTGAATAGCTTGTATTCATTTCTTACTCTTCTAAATTTTTCAAGTGCATTCACAAGCTCACCTTCAAGATCAAGTTCTCCTTCCTCTTCTTCTTCACCTTCAATATCAGTGACAAACACATATTGTTGGTAAGAATAATTTGCATAATCATTCTCAGATGTGTGTGTCTTATCTTCTGATTCTTGAGCCATGAGGAGATGGGTTCCTTCTTCATCAATGTTGCGACTACTATTTGATCTACCTTGATCATCTGTAGATTCATGAGATGCATTTCTCATCATATCATCACAAGACGGTTTTGCATTAGTAGGCACATTTCCATAGAGATTCTTCAATCTCTCCCACAATATTTTTGCAGTTTTACATCTATCGACCAGTGAGGAGACATCACTGGAAAGCCCACTGAGTATAGCCTTCATTGTTGCATTATTGCACTGGTTTCTTCTTTCTGATTCTAAATCAGTGGTAGGAAAAACTTTACTAGGGTAGCTATTTACAATAGATATCCAAACATCATACCCTAGAGAGGATAAGTGAACTCACATTCTACAACTCCAAATGGAATAGTTAGACCCATTAAACACTAGAGCAGGGATTGACACTAAATAGACAATTATGTCCTTAAGAAAGAATCTACCCAAGCTAGAGAAAGCTCTTTTGAACCTACACTCTAATAACAATTGTTAGACACAATGGACCATTGTTAGGGGGTGAATCAGTGTTTATCAAAATATTTTCCCTTAAACTCCTAAGTATGTGTACCAATTAACATACTAAAGCTAAGATAACCTATCGATATTCTTAAGGAGAGACTACTCAATGCATTCACACATAGAGCACATCACATAACACCAATATATATGAGGAAAACCCAAGATGGTAAAAACCTCTGTGAGAAATTTTGTTGGAGACTATTGCTTCAATCTAGCCTCATAATGAATCTGATTACAATGTTTAGGGCAACAACCCAAGGAGAACCAACCCCTGATTTAGGGCACCAACCCAAAGAGTAATGACCCCTAATTTAGGGAACCAACCCAAGGAGCACCAACCCCTAATTTAGGGCACCAACCCAAGGAGCTACAACTCAATGAATACAAAAACATATTTTGATACCAAAGTTATCTTCTTGTTACAAATGGATTTTGTAACCCTTCTTCAAATCTCTCTGTTGGATATTCTATCCAGTTCACTGATGGTTCTTTGCTCACCCTCACACTCCTGCAACCTTCCTCTCTACTACAACTCACACTCTGCTTCACCATTATTGATATATCCTATTCTCCCTCTCTATTGGTTCCACACTCTGTAGGTTCTATACTTTGTCATTTCTCTCCTTTCAACTATACTCCTACTGTCCACCAGTACTATACTCTGCTAGTTCTATGCTTGCCTCCTTTGTCGGTATGGTCACTGTCGGTTTTCTCACTGCTACGGATTGAGCACTTCAACCCTGTTCTACCTCACACTCAATCTCTACTTCTTCTTCTTGATCAACATTAGACTAATTTCTTCTTGCATGCTAAAACACTCTCTCATCCAATAGCAATCTTCAATGATTTTAACTTGCATATTTATAACTTAGTTTTCCTGCCAAAAGTGAATTCTAACTTCAGGCAGCTAGGGTTTTCTCATCAACCTCGAGACAAACCAAATCAAATCAGATCTCATCTGGTCTGATCACCTGAATTCATGAAATATAACTCATCAATCAATCCCACCATTGTTGTGCCTTTTTCATCACGCCTTCTATTTTTGGCATTCTGCTTTTGACCTGTCAACAGATTTCTAGTTCGATCACCAATATTGGTTTTGCGGTTTCCTTCACCTTCCTCGATCTTCTCAATCAGTATGAGCTTGATCTTAGTTTTCCTATTGACATCGAGCCACAAACACTTGCAGTGCATCCCGTGAATCTCATAGTCAACATAAATGTTGACCTGTCACTAGCTACCTCGTCGCCTAACACTTCACTGACTCAATACATAAACCTGTGCATGCATGCCACTTCACCTCCATGTGGAAACTATATCGGCATCCACCTTTGCTTGACAATCTATGTCGGTATGGATTGGATCACCGACCAACTCCATTACTGAGTTCATCTACTAGATTACTAACCCTATCAGTTAAACCTTAAAACCATTATGTTATCAACCTTGCACTCTACTTCTCTTCTAGTGGAACACTCATTAGGTCAGAACTCTTGCTAACCTTCCTTATGCACATCTTCATCAGATAGGAATCTTTTGCATCTGTACCTTGTCCATATTATCGGTAGACATTCATACTTGTAAGAACTCTTGATGACACCATGTCATCAACCTTCAACCGACTCCATCTTCCATCTCACCATTTCCCTCTGTGTACATCTTCTTAGTATTGCCTTCATGCTAATCAGCCTTGACCATGTCTCAATTGGTTTGTCAAAGTGACAAACACATCACATTTTATCTATTTGGATAGTTCAACATGTCTTCTTTGTTGGTCTAGTGCATATCCCCGATTTCATGCAATTGAGGCATTCCTTTGATTCACTGGTAGATCCAGTAAGAGCCTTTAAACATCTGCCTTTACCACTTCTTCCTTATCTCCTAGAACTATTATTCACACTATGTATAATAGGAGATAAGCTCCACTTACCACTGGGAGTGGATCCTTGTCATCTGCATCCTGTAATGCACTCATGTGGCTTTCATGTTTGTGCAACATATCTTGAAATAGGCACATGTGATCTAGTTGGGGCACATTCACTGTTATTCATATCTTCACATGCTGACTGCATCTTTATCCATTGGAAGTCTTACTATTTTGCATCCACACAACATACTGGTGAGCAGTACATCCTTCTCCTCTTTTGTTGATGTGATCTAGCTAATATTCTACCTCTTCATCATAAACAATAGCTCAGGCACCTTTCGTATCCTTCTTTTACACTAGTCATAAGCTTGCTAGTTTGCAACCACTAACATGGTTGATATGTCTTGTCCTTGTAAACACATCACTTACCAATTGACATGCTCTCCTTACCGGTGACAGACTATATTGGTAACCTATTCAAATATCCCACACAAGTTAGGCACTAACTTGTGTATCGATGACTCCAATGGTCATTGAACTGAATGACATTCTCTCCTTTACCTTATTGGTGAACTACAACACTAGGTGATATCAAAGACATCACATCTAGTATGCATCAATGATCATGTTGCACATACATCTCTTATACTGGTAGCCATCTTATACCAGTTGACATCAATGACAACACAATGCCAACAATCTTCCCCTTTGGCATTGATATCAACTCATATAGTATCCAACATACTACATAATCTCTCTCCCCGTTTGTGTGATCCATGAATTCTCACACATCTAGTATTTGGCATACTACATAATCTTTCTCCCCCTTCGACAACAATGACAAAGGGCATTGTCAAGGTTTCCATCCTCATATTTATTGGTCACTGTCCAATATTTTTCTCTCCTTTTTCTTTTTATCGGATGCATCTCCACTTTTGATACCAATTGGTATAATTTCTCAAGTCATAGATCTTGAAATGGATGACTCAATCATCAACTGACACCAATTGAGTTCTGCTACCAATTATTGAAGCACTCAATTGTAGATCTATGTGTTAGTGAAGATGGCTTACCTGTTGGTCAGACTCCATCATCTCTGCTTTGATATCCAAAAGTTATTCTGACTCCAATTTGTTGGTATCCAGTGCTGAAGTTGACACTGATACCAATTGTATCTTCTCTAATACCAACTGTATGTTCTCTTGTGCAGGTAACTCTCCTATTTTGCAGACAACTCTTTTAGTGATCTAGTTGTGGTTTCAATTTGATAGACATTGAAATATTTCACAACTCCAGAGACTTTCAAAGACACCATCACACCGGTATAGCCATAGACACTTGGACACCCTCTGTTTACAGCAAGTTTGATACACATCAGAAAACATGGCTGTCAATTGCTCCTGAGTCATGCATCTTAGGTCCATATTGTTTCTCAGGTCCAAAACCAAAGTTTTAATCAGCTCTATATACTGGTTGAGCTATCCATATGTGATCATCTGATGATTTTTTAGTTTCATTATATCCACCATAGTCTATGACATGATCTTTGATGTACACAATTCTATATGATATCCTCGTTATGCCAAGAGTTAAACCAGTTAGCCCAAAAACATGCATTCCTGCATGATCAACTCTCAAGCCAAACATATGTCATTCAGGTCTTTTCCAATACAACCTCAGACATAACCTCCTCATTCCATGCTACCAGAGCTAATGTAATGATCCTCAAACTCATTGTGTTACATATCCTATAAGTATCTGTTAGCATTGGTATCGATTTCCTATACCGGTCCATCATTACTACCAGAGCACCTTCATGTGACTCTTGACAATTTGTGTTACCAATTGTTAGACACAATAGTAGCAATCCATATTTCATCTATCGGTGTGTATCCAAGGAAGCCTCTACACACACTTATCTTCTCACAATCATCCTTCATACCAACAATAGCTTGTTCTTCCATGTTTCCTTCTTCACTAAGGGGGTGAATGATCTAGTCAATGTGTTACTCTCCCCGAGGTCCTCCATCTCCTTTAAGCCTTAGGAGATATCACTTGTGCATTGAATGCACAATTCTGATCCATGGTCTTCTTCCTCCACACCTGCTTGGTCTCATTCTTCTTCCTATTTTAAGTCATGGGAAAATATCTTACCTTCTTATCCTGATGGGTCCTTTTATTTATGGATTCTGCATCACAATCAGAAGAAGTGTTAAAGTAGAACACAACATCCATCCAAACTTCATTATTGGGGAATCTTTTAACATACTGGTTTGACCATCTTCTTCTGGTCATGTTGCTGTGACTGCCAACTGAAATTGGTGAACCTCTTGATCCTGCAAGGACATTTCTCCTTTGGTTCCATGAAGGTCTCTAACTTCCATATGCTCTGCATCCAATTCTATGCTGAGCATAGCTACTATACTGACTTCCATGTGACTGTAGCTTCTTCTTCATGCATTCATAACTTCTATGACCAATTCCATTGTAGTTATAACAAACATTGTTTGCATAATCGAGAGATGGGATATGCATGTATCTACTTCTGGATACATTTTTCTAATATGGATGATACCTATGAGATCTTAGATTATTCCTTCTAGATTCCTTTTTACATTTTTTTTCCCTATGACCATGACCCTTACATGCAAAGTAATAAATAGAGAAGGAAGATTTATAACTTACAAATCTATTCTCCCATGCATGGGGAGATCTTACCATATTAGCATCTCATTTTTTTCTTCTTTGGGGATGGACTCTAGGTTGCCCATTCTCAATAGTTCTTCCATCTAATCTCTTCTTCTCCCACACTTGCTTTGTCTTGTGGGCGGTAGCATTTTCTTGTCTTCTACTGGTAGGAGGTCTTCTATGTTGTCTTCCCAAGGTCTTTCTTTCGGTGAGGTTGTCTTCTCCCATTTTCCCTTTTCCTTTGGGATCTGCATTATTCCTCCTTCTTGTAGCACTGGTCTTCATTCTTGTCTGCAAGTCTTCACTAGTTTTATTTAGATCAACCTTCTTCTAGGGAGCATTTCTAACTGTGAAGGTTTGTCCCTTGTTCTCTCCATTTGAGGAGGAAAACAAAATATCATTGTGGGGGACATTCTTGCTAGTGGAGCATTCACCGAAACTGCTTCCTAATCCTTTGGTATCCTTGGAATGCTTTTGCTTCTTCAATATCTTGTCCAAGGCATCACTACTGCCATCAAACTAGATTCTTACCTTGAGCTCACCCTAACACTTCCCAAGGTCATTTCAAAGAACCTCAATTTTTTCAAGCAACTTATGATATTCTCTATCTTTTACTTCTATCTCTAATACTAGATCACTGTATCGACATTCCTTGGTATCTTCTTCTCGAGTCTTCAACTCTGAGATACATTTCTCACATTCTTCAAGGAATTTTATCAACCAGTTATGCTCCAAAACAACAATATTCTTGAATAGCTTGTATTCATTTCTTACTCTTCTAAGTTCTTTAAGTGCATTCTCAAGCTCACCTTCAAGATCAACTTCTCCTTCCTCTTCTTCTTCACCTTCACTATCACTACCAATAACATCTTGTTGGTAGGAGTTATCTGCATGATCATTCTTAGATGTGTGCCTCTCATCTTTTGATTCTTAAGCCATGAGGAGGTGGGTTCCTTCTTCATCAATGTTGTGACTACTAGTTGATCTGTCTTCATCATCTACAGATACATGAGATTCATTTCTCATCCTATTATCACAAGATGGTTTTGTAGTAGTAGGCTCTTTTCCATAGAGATTCTTCAATCTATCCCATAAGCTTTTTGCAGATATTCATCTATGCACTAGTGAGGAGACATCACTGGATAGCCCACTGGGTATAGCCTTCATTGCTGCATTATTGCATTGGTTTTTTCTTTCTACATCTAAATTTGTGGCAGGATAGACTTTACTAGGGAAGCCACTTATAATAGACATCCAGACATCATACCCTAGAGAGGATAAATGAACTTCCATTGTACAACTACAAATGGAGTAGTTAGACCAATTAAACACTGAAGGAGGGATTGACAATAAACAGACAATTGTGTCCTTAAGCTCTTTGGACTGGGAACCCACATGGTGATACCAATTGTTAGGCGTAATGCACCACTAAGAGGGGGGTGAATTAGTTCTTCTTTAATTCGTTTCCCTTAAACTTCTAAGTATATGTACCGGATAATATACTAAAGCTAAAAAATCCTACCGATATGCTTAAGGAGAGATTACTTAATACATTCACACATAAAGGACATCACATAACACTAGCATATACAAGGAAAACCCAAGATGGGAAAAACCTCGGTGAGAAATGTTGTTGGAGACTATTGCTCCAATCCAGCCTCACAATGAATCTCTGATTACAATGTCCCTTAACTTAGGGCACCAACCCAAGGAGCAACAACCCCTCATTTAGGGCACCAACCCAAGGAGAACCAATCCTTGATTTAGGGCACCAACCCAAGGAGCACTAACCCCTGATTTAGGGCACCAACCTAAGGAGCTATGACCCCTACACCGAGCTACAACTTAGTGAATACAAAAACATATTTTGATACCAAAGTTATCTTCTTGTTACAAATGGATTTTGTAACTCTTCTTCAAATCTCTATGTTGGATCTTCTATCTAGTTCAATACCGGTTCTTTGCTAACCCTCACATTGCTGCAACCTTCATCTATGTTGCAACTCACACTCTGCTGCACCCTTTCCAACACAGACCAAATCCAATACCCGGTTCATCTACCAACTTACTAACTTGTCAGTTAAACACTCAAACCGTTATGTTATCAACCTTGCACTCTGCTTCTCTTCTAGTGGAACACTCAACCAGTCAATGCTCTTGCTAGCCTTCCTTATGCACATCTTCATCATATGGGAATCTTTTCCATCTACAACATCTCCATAATACCGGTGGACATTCATACCAGTAAACACTCTTGATGACACCTTGTCATCAACTTTCAATTGACTACATCTTCAATCCAGGAATTTTTCTCTATCTGCGTCTGCTCAGCCTTGCCATCTTCCTGATCAGCTCGGAACATGTCTCAACTGGTTTATCAAAGTGACAAACCCATCACACTTATCTATTCCAGTACCTCAACAAGTCTTCTCTTTTGGTCCAGTACATATCCCTAATTTCATGCACTTGAGGCATTCCTTTGATTCACTGGTAGATCAGGTGTGAGCCTTTAAACATCTGCCTTTACCTCTTTTTCCATATTTCATAGAACTATTATGCACACTATGCATAATAGGAGATAAGCTCCACTTTCTAGTAGGAGTGGATCCTTTTCATCTGTATCCTTCAATGCACTCATGTGGCTTCCCTGTTTGTGCAACATATCTTAAAACATGCAGAAGTGATCTGGTTGGGGCACATTCCCTATCTGTCATCTCTTCACATGGTGACTGCATCTTTATCCAGTGGGAATCATGTTGTTTTGCATCCACATAGCATACCAGTGACCAATACATCCTTCTCCTCTTGGTTTTATGTGATTAAGGTAACATTACACCTCTTCATCACAAACAATAGCTTAGGCACCTGGCTTATCCTGCTTGTACACTAGTCACAAGATTTCCAGTTTGCAACCACTCACATGGTAGATATGTCTTCTCCATGTTGACACATCACTTTCTAGTTGACATGCTCTCCTTACCGATGAAAAACTATACCGGTAAACTTTTCATATCTCCCACACAAGTCAGACACTAACTTGTGTACCAATGGCTCCAATGGTCATTGTACTGAATGACATTATTTCTTTTACCTTACCAGTTATTTGCAACACTAGGTGATATCAAAGACATCACATCTGGTATGCATTAATGACAGTGTTGCACATACATCTCTTATACCAGTAGCCATCTTATACTAGTTGACATCAATGACAACACAATGCCAATGAGAAGTTGTAGATTGAAGTTTTGAAGGACTACCGTAGCAGTTCGACAAAGACAAGAGAAAGGCATCATCGGTTCTGAAAATTGTTTGAATATATCAAGAAAGGAAAAGGTTAACAAAGTCAGTAGACTTTGCTATGGACATTAGAAAGAGTCAAGAGGAAAGGAATTTTATTGCCACAGCATTGGTGGTCAAAATTAAGAGGGGGTGTTGGTATATGTAATTTCCCCCACCTTGATATCTTTTTCTAGAAGGAAAGATATTAAATCTTTTGTAATGTCGGCCTAAGATATAGAAAGGCCTAAGATGTTTCAAAAGGATTCCATAATTATGTCAAACAAGATTAGTTGTTTCTAGATGTTTCTGTATGTATCAAAAATAGCTCTATAAAAGAATCATAATGTAATATACTTGGCATTAAGTGGGAAGATGGTTGAACAATCATGTAAATCATTTTTGTAAACCAAAAAAGATAAATAAAATAAAAAATCAGTTTTTTCTAAAAAAAATTGTGTTTTTTGTGTGTTTTATTTTTTTTAAGTTGTTTATTCTTCTTCCCTATCATAGATAACATTACAGCAACCCAAGATCATTCCCTTTTTATTTGTGTAGGTCAAATTCCAAGATAGAAACGTGTAGGGTAAGGCTAGTGATAATTATGCATCAAGTATAAGAGAATAATTTTTACCATAATATAAATAATTTTACAAAATTTTACCTTAGCTTAGTTGGCTTGAGGATGTTACAACCCAATAGTTGATGGCTTATTGCTAATGTTTGGTTGGTGGTTGGATATTGTACATGTTGTCCTATATTTTTGTAGCATTATGTTTTGGGGTTCTAGATTCCCACAAATTCTAAAAGGTTTTAGGTTCTTTTATAACCTATTGTAAGGTGTTTTGGATCCCCTCAAAACCTATTTGAACCTTAATAATTTTTTTTACAAAAGTTTAACTAATTATTGAAAGCTATCAAATTGATATGCTTCCAACATAGGCTCAATATTAGTCACCTGGGTAAGTGAGAAGAAAATAGACATTACTGTGAGAATTTTCCAAGATCTAAAGTCCAATTGATAGCACAAACAAGATAGAATAAAATGTGACAAGGATAAACAATATACCTATCAATGATGCAAAATACCCAACTGACTGAGTTGATTGATTGAATTGAATTGATTACATACAAAGTAGTTGAGCTTTCTTATAAAGGAAAGGCTAGAGAGCACACAACCATGACATGTGGCTCAATGAGAAATAAGGGTAGGTAGGAGAAATAATAAAATATTCCACAAGAGGTGGATCACTCATTGAAGGTGAAATGTAAGAACACGATAAGACCACAAAAGGTGGAATTTCTCATACATGCATCATCCCTATGTGCACAATTCCCTAAGTGTCTCATATGCAAACTATTATGAAATGAATTACCCTAATTCAACATAAGTAAAGTGTAATTATGAAACATAATTTACACAAACAATTACCATTTCTTGTTTTGAAGAAAAGTGAAATTTCCTTTGAATGGTCAAACCTCTTATCACATTGTAGTTGATGGATCATCGAATGTTCCTAAATTTCTTTCCCCAAGTCTAGAAGTGCCATCATCAAAAGAGAAAGAAGTCAAGCCTACAGTAGAGGATCCTCCATGAGCTTCAATGATTACAGAAGAATGTAATACCACATTTATGGAGGAAGTGGTTAATCTTATAAATTGAGGCTTTATCTATGATATAGGAATATTTTGAATAGTTCCTTTATAATTGACTAATTTCCAGGCTATATGACATTCAGTGTGGATATCTTTTCATCCTATTTGTATAGTTCCTTATAGAATATTGTTTCTAGGGTTGGCCAAGATGCAAAAAATGTTTTTTTTTTCATTGTTATAAAAAACAATCACATTATATGGTCAATATTTACAATTTACTTTGTATTATGAAATCTATCTATAATATGAAGTGAGAGTTGTGCTAGGTGCATTCGAAGTCACTTGGATTCCTCATCGATGGTTTTATATATGAAAATAGTTTTTTGTTGTTTAATATTTTTATGTAGCCTTGTGAAATCTAGAGATATTATGGATTTTCATCTAAAACAACAAGATTGTGAAATATTATTTAGGAGAAAGGAGGCATTACCTCAACCTCCTCTACCTTAGGAGGTAATGGTACATTCTCCTTATCCAATATCTCTAGACCACCACCACCACCAACATTTGCTGCACCCACACCATCAAATTCTATTATTGTTGATACATCATTAACTCCTAAAAAGTCTAATCCTACTCAATCTGGACATCCACATTTTAAAACTCTTAGGGCTAGATAACTTTTATACCTTGAGTCATGCACTTGGTAAACCACCAATTATAAAGGTTATTTTTTTATTATTTTAATTAATATTAGTTGCAAGTGAATTTATTTCAATTTTTTTTTCTACTATAATGTTTTATGGATCTTTAATAGACTTGTTAAGATCATTAAAATTTTAGTTATTTAGTCAATTAGATTCTTTGAAATCATCACAAGTTGGAGATCGAGGAAAGGTCGGGTGCTTTACATTATTGAATCCATGGAATTAATGAATGAAATTGAGGAGAAATATATTTCTTTGAGTGCCATATATTTATTGCTTAGTGAGGAGAAACTAAGTGAATTTTATCTGGGCCAGTGCAAGAAGCTGAGTCCACTTTTTGGCCAAAAAGTGGAACTGTTTTCCCTGATTTTCAAATTTTGTCTCATTTGAGATTAAATTTTGAAACACATAGAGATTGAATCTTGGAAAAAGTCAGCAATATAAAACATATCCCTCTGAGTGTACTTTCCAAATATGTAATTTATTTTAATACCGACATAATAAAAAAAAAAACATTTGAATGGAGTTCTAAAAACTATGTTTTAAAAATGCCTCTTTCAGGACCATACCATGCATGTGTATGACCCACACTTTTTGACAAAATTAAAATTATTTTCTCAAACCATTTTGGGAAATGGTTAGTAACACACTGAAGATTGATGATCATATTTTTCTGTATTATTTTTTTAAATATTTTTTTTAAAATTAATTTTTTAATGACCATAATTATCTTTTTAAAAATTTGACGTGTACGGCCCACATAATTTGACGTAAACTTAACATTTTTTTTTTTCTGAAATAGAAAAGAATTTTTTGTAGATTGTTGACATAGTTTTTTTTTTCAAAATTCATTAAAATAAAAAAATTATTAAATTAACAAAAATAGTTAATATTTCAAGTTTATGCACTCGATTTAGTATAAATTAAATGAAAAATAGTTAAAATAATTAATTTTTAAATAAATTTAAATATTTAGAATCTAGACAGTATAATCTGAAATGGGTTTTGATTTCGTATAAAAATTCTCTAATTATAGGCACGTAAACTATTTCAGAAGTTCATATTTGTGCTTTCATTCATGGAGATTTGAATTTGTAGGTCCATGTCTCAGGTGTGGCCATCCCATGCCTATCCTAGGCTTAATCTTGATCCAAGTAGTGGGATGTGGAATCAACTTACACAGAACAGGCCCCTGTTTAATGGGCTATCATTATTTAAATAACAGGCCACCGTTATTTAAATAACGCACCCTCATTTTTAAAATGGGGGCTCATTCCTAAATAACCATTGCTGTAAAAAAAAAGACAGATTGCATCAATTTACCACACTATCATTGAAATTCGTACTGACAAACATTTTTTACAACATTTGGCAGTACTTTTAAATATTTTTTACACAAATTTATGAAGAACTCGGTTAAAAGATATTATTTTTTGAAGAAGAGTTTCTAAAGATGGGTTTTAAGCAACGTCAAAATAAAAAAAGGAATACAATGACAGCAGATGAAATTCAAGCACACAAAGAGAAGGAGGTAACATGCCAAAGAGATCGAAGATCACAACAACGACAATTGAATAACACTTCTGAAGCATCTAGTTCAGTGCCCATTGTAGATGAGACCATTGAAGAGATCACGATGGATGCAAGAAATGTAGAACCAAACATGGGTATGACTGTTGGTACAAATGTTCATGTGGATGTGAATCATGGTATGTTTTTAAATCCCCAAGACTATGATGTCAATCAAATTGCTAATTTAAATGAAGCTGGATATAAATTTCATACACCAATACGAAAAGAAATAAAAATTGAAAATATTACACCACCCTCTCTAAAAGAAAATGAATGTAATTTTTTTACTATTGATAGAAATGTGCTAGATAATATTAATGGTTTAGTTTCTTGGAGACAAATTAGAACACATGCGAACAAATTATATAAACAATTTTTCTATAACAAAAAGTTAGGAATCCAATGTCAATTAATGTTACAATTAGTAAAAATTTTAAAAATGCGTAAAGTCATGAAAAAAAAAAGGTATTTATGCAAAACCAAAAAGAAAAGATGAATTATATAAGCAAGATGTATCTATTGTTGCCAGTGCCATTGATTCTATCGGAAAAACAATTCAATCTAAAGATAAATGTGGCACGTAGAGTTATAACAACTGCTATAGTTGACAAAACAATTTATAGTAAAAGAATGTTAAGTGATATAAGTGGCTATTTAAACTTACATCATAGAACCTTGTCAAGAGACACAATTGAAATTAATCCACTAAACCAGTGTTGGAGTTTTAGTGGCAGACTTCAAAGGTCAGACACGAAATTAAATGATGAAACTAAACAATTAATTGCAAAATTTTGGCATGATAACACTAGAGTTTCATCAAATGCTAGAGATGTTTTAAAGTTAAGGGTGGGATCAAAATTTGTGATCCTCATCCAAAACATCTTCTTGACATGACTCAAACTGAATTCTTTAAAAAATTTAGTGATGAATCCATATTAATGAATTTACTAATTAGTTAAAGATCATTTGAAAAATGCAAACCTTGGTATGTTAAAATCAACAAACAAAGAATATCTTGTTGTTATAAAACTCATGTTCAGTTTCATTACTATTATGATGTTTTTCGATATATACGTTGTATGTTGCATGGTAATGATCTTGTGCAAGATTGTGGTGTTTATGTTCCACCTGAAACTATAAAAGATTTTATTGCAAGTTTATTTTCCAAACTACCTAATGAGAAATTATTTATTTCGAGTTCATGCATTTATGGCCTTTGCAATTTATGTGGGAACTATTCTTTGATAGGTGAATTTTTGCATGAACATGTTTCATCTGAGTGTTGATGTTAGGAGATTTAAAAATATAGAATAGCCTCTAAAGGATGCAAAGATGGGGAAACGTTTAGAATTGATTACAAAACATAATAGAATGAATGCATTTATCAATGAGTTTAAAATTCATATTGTTCCAAAATATGTGAAACAATCCCAACATGCCTGATGACTTGATTGACAGTTTCACATATGCAAGAACACATTTCCAGTTGGAACAATAGTATGAGTTATGGATTTTGCATAAAATTATACTCTAAAACTACAAGAGGAAACTCAATCACAATACTACAGCTCAGTGCAAGTTGCCATATTTGTGCACATTATATATAAACATGACCATGACAGTACAAGAGAACACAAATATTTTTTGAGGGAGTATCATTTCTATGTTAGTGATAATCGATTACACTCGTTAGATTTTGTTCAGCATTGCTTAGAGGTATTTCATGATAATATTAAGGAAAGAGAAATTGACATGAAACAACATATGATATGGTCAGATAACTGCACTGGACAATTCAAAAATGCAAGAATGTTTTATTGGCTATGAAAAGTTCACAAGAAAACCAATGTCCAACATTTATGGAGTTTTTTTGAAGCGGAACATGGTAAGGGGGAACATGATGGAGTTGGTGCCTATGTAAAAAGAGCTCTTGCTAGAGAACAATTAAAATTTGAGGATGCAATGAAATTCAGAGATGCTCGTGTAGTTGTAGATTGGTGCAATTCAAAGTTGTCAAAAGGATCAATTGAGAACTCTACAATTTGATGTTTCTTCTGATTGGTAGAGGAAGATAGTATTCCTATTCAGCATGATTGCAATACCATCATTGGATCAGCTAAATGGCATTCGTTTAAAAGTTCAAATTCAAACACATGGACTATATTCACAAGGGAGCTTGCTTGCTTTTGTCAATTTTGTGAGAATAAAGAGTGGGTTGAAGAATGGAAACAAAGATCATTGACACCCATAGATGCAAATGATCAGAATGAAAGAACTGACAAAGATATGGATCAGATGTTTGCATCAAATGACTATGATTACATTTCAGATATTATACAACAAGGTAAAATTGTTTTTGAAATTTGTTTTGATTTATTAAATAGTACATATATATGAAATCTTAAAGTGTATATTTTTGTTTTTATTTCTCATGAAATATTAAAATAAAATTGTTTTGTGCATAGGACATGTCTATGTTGTTGTTGCACCAGAGGAAAATGAAGAGGGGATAGAGTATTAGTTGGCTCGATGTGTTGAGCCAAAACATAAGCTAACCACTCCTCGAGTAGATGAGGATGGTTATGACTATCCAATAGGATCTGTGGTTGTTGTTGGCACCTGGCTACACAAATATCTAATAAGAAAGTATGGATTTCCCGCATTTGGAGATTATGAATTAAAGAAGAAGATTATACATTGCTCGCATTTGGTAGTGGAAACTAATATAAAACTAGATAGATATCGTTGCATACCTTCTAATAAACAATTATGGACTCTCTCTATGGAAGAGCA
This sequence comes from Cryptomeria japonica, assembly GCF_030272615.1. Classification (NCBI taxonomy): domain Eukaryota; kingdom Viridiplantae; phylum Streptophyta; class Pinopsida; order Cupressales; family Cupressaceae; genus Cryptomeria; species Cryptomeria japonica. The sequence continues at coordinate 575,172,442 of NC_081407.1, read as the reverse complement.
TGAGACTGATAGTTCTGATACTTAATATAAGTACAAATCCAATAGCCAACAAGATGAGAGGGGGGGTGAATCATACAAACTTATTCATCCATAAAAATATCATATTCAACCTCAGTAACATATATATCAGTCATATAACCAAAACTGTCAAACTTGCAAACTCAAAAGCATATGAACACTATAAACCTCATAACACCAGATTTAATGTGGAAACCCAAATAGGGAAAAGCCACTGTGGGATTTTGGACCCACTAAAAAATATACTCTTCTAGAGTATGCTCGGTTAAAAGCAAATCATGTTAAAGATTACAAACACATTGCTAGATGTGACCCGGTTAAGGGATTTCCCTCAGATCTGTTAGGATCTTCACTTTGTTAGAAGTGACCTTGTTAAAGGATTTCAAACACTCAATCATAATGTCACCTTGCTAGAGGATTTACATATAAGACTGTTAAGTCCACTCGGTTAAGAGATTTTCTGTCACTTTCATAAAATAATAGTAATAAAAATCTATCTGCAACTTCACATCTAAAATGCTAAAGCAAATTCCTATTTGTTCAATACAATTTAGACATAGAACTAATCTTGTCTATCTGTTGGGCTTCTATACTCTGTTATTCTAACAGGTCTTCAAGCTTTTGTGCTCGGTAATCACTATGTAGCATCCCTGTGCATACACTTTCCCGCATACATTGTTTATCAATAGTTTCCTATTTATAAACAATTAGGTAACTACTTAATCTCCTTGATCACATTTCCCATGATCAATCATAGCCATCAGATCTTCAATCTTGTCCAAGTTCAATGCATCTTTCGATCTGAAAATGTTTTACCCCGCCTTGGAACTTGCATAATAGTCTTGGAACTTGTGCCAGGGTATTGCGGTTCAATCTGAGCTGTAGATCTTCATGCCAACTTTCCATTGCCTTAGATTCGTTAACAAACTTCTTCCACGGCTTACCAATCATTGATCTACTCCAGCTCATCAGCTTCTTTCATTAAATACCGCATGTAAACATTTAATGCATTCTATTATAGCTCGGTTACAACTCAATAACAACTCGGTGAATACTAAACTTCACTCGGTAGACATTCCGCCTTCATTAACCGATAGCAATAACCTTAGGGTTTACCGACTAGGTTCTTTAGGGTTTACCGACTAGGTTCTTTGCTTGATAACATAGTATAGTATTAACCTTTACATTTTACAACATATGTATGATGTTAAAATAATCTAAAACATCATAATCTCATCATTGTCTGACTCGGTAGTAGTTGCCCATTGAATACCTTATTCATCCCTTTATTCATCATATTCTTTCCTGTGTCTTTTACCGACTTCTTTATAATCTTCATATCATACTTCTCAAGATATGGCAACATCATACTAAATTAGAAAATCAATTTCTTGACATCAATGACAAAATAGTAATATCAAGATAGTAAAACATCTTTAATCAGTTATATCCATAATCATCAACAACCTTCTCAATATCCTTATTGAAATGCCAACAATCTTTCATTGTCTGTTATAATGCAATATTGCCAATAGAGACAATTATAGATTCTTTGCAAAAGAGAGAGGATGCAAATGGTATAACAGAATGAATATCAATTAAGTTTTAATTTGAAACCTTAATCCACCTCCCTTTTAAAAGTCGTGATGTATATTTTATATAGCATTTAAAATCATGCATCATAATTATAAAATCTAATCTAGGAATTTTATTTCAGGTCTACCACAAGTAGAAGGCATCAATGAAAACCAAGTTATTTGTGCATACTTTATGTTTCATTTCGAATAATTACAAGTTAAATTTTTGTACCCTTAAGGAAATTCCCTTTGAAGAGTCATGATGTATGCTTTGTGTTGTATTTTAAATTCAATGCATCCTCATTATAAAAACTAATCATATGTATTTTTTTTTCCAAGTCTCTTAGAGTAGAATTGGCCTCAATGACTACTATTGTTTGTGCATAGTTTATGTTGTATTTTGAGAGATATAAATCCTTATTATTATAATTTAAATAGACTATTTTTTTAATTTTAGATAGGTCTTCTTGATTACACTCTGTGTAATATACATAAATGAGAGACTATTGGTCAAATTTATGAATGAGATAATTATGTTTTTTAATCAAGTTCTATTCAATATATTTGTTTTGATACTTTTATCTTATCATCATTATTATTGTAATGGTAATTATATATTTGATTATATATTTTGCGTATCTATGATGATTAATACTTTTTAATTTAATTTAAAATATGTTATAGTATATATATATATATATATGGATGGTAACATGATGAACTCCACATAATATCTAATGTGCACAAAAATATATAAAGTATGCACAAAATATATATGATCTAATCCTATTATGCAACTGTCCATATATATAAAGTATGTGCATGTCCAAGACAAATATACAATTGTAAAAAATAATTACACGTGTAAACAAATGTGTAAAGTCCATAAAAAAGTACATATCATATAAAATAGTACATGTACATCATATTAGAGCCAAATAAAAAGTAAAATCTTAGTGCTATCATCAATAACATCTTGTGGTCTCTTCTCCACAGGACATGGACCAGATCCACCCATCTCATGTTGTACAAGGAAAAAATAATATTAAAATACTTAAAATTAAAACTATTAAAAGATAATCATTTATCAAATACAGTTGGAATTCATAAATTAAGTTACAAACTTACCATATGTGTGTGCACATCAACTCCAGTAACTTGTTCTGCATGTACTATATGCTCGATAGTTGTGCCATCTTGTATACAAGATAAGAAACATGATATCACAAACATGAGCACATACACGTGTTTATTTTTTTATTAAATAAAAATGAACATTTATAATTTGATTTTAAAATAATCATATAATAAAATATCGTACATAAGGTTGCTCATATCCTCTAGCAATGTCTTCTCTAGCAGTATCTTGTGCAGTATCAATGCCAAATGTAGTGCTAGCTAAGTCCTGTACAAGGTCAAATTCAAAGTGTCCAATTAAATCTTAAGTTAAGAGTCAAAATAAGGTCAAATTAAGTATTATATATTAAGACCTTAAAGGATGTCAATGTGCGTTCAAATTGGCTCTAATAAAAATGATGAGGATAACCTATCCTGATAGTAGTGTCCACCTGCAAACATGCATTTAATGAAATCATATTTATTGAACATACATATGTGTATTAAATAATTTCAAGTTAAGTTACAATGTTGTAAGAGTTCATATTTAATTTATGAATTCTAAGATACATACAATAGAGGGTGTCATAGTTGTCACGCCCTCTTCTCGATGTGATGTAGAGGGTCCCTCGTGACTTGAAGCCTGGAGAAAGGAGCATTCAATGTATCAACATGAAAATTTATATAGTATACGATGATAACATATTAACTTAAAAAGAGAGTACAATGTCTAGATAGAAATTGATACTATACCCCATAAGGTGTGCCAAGCTGTGTAGGAGTAGATGCAATATTGACTCTAATATTTGGTGTAGTCCTTATCTACATAAACCAAATTTATTTAATGAAGCATTAGATTGTATAAAAAAAAGACATGCACTTAATTTATACCTATATTTAATGAAGTATTTTTTGATTGACATGTACATGTATATATATCTATTCTTGCTCAAGATGATCATGTCAGAGAAAATAAAATCCATATATGATGTCATCATACTATCATATGTTGCATCATGCTCAGCTGCAATTGAAGTAGATCCTCAATCAGAAGTAGGACCTACACACATTTGATGATAGCTCGAACACATATGTGACATCCATTGAGGAGGGGATGCCATGTGAGCAGCTTGCTCACTCAGGTTACCTATGAGGGAAGTCAAAGCATCTAATGTTGAAATCAATGATGTATTTTGCACATCTATAAGAATTGATCGAGCAACAAGTTGAACTATGGGTGGATCTGGTAGGGGATTATTACTCCGTGCCCCTAATCTATGATGTGGCATTCCACGACCAACACCCTGGAATGACTTAATATCAAAATAATTTGGTTTTCGGTGCATTAAAAACTCACAGTATAATTTATTCAAAAAATATAAAGGGACCTTATAATTACGATGTGGTGGATAATAAAAAACCATCCACCATCTATCCGAAAAGTGTCTAGCCATTTCTAGATGCTCACACCACCTAATTGAAATTCTTTTCTGGATAGGTTGCATTGGTTCTCTTGTTTTGGGGTTAGTAAAATATGGACATAAATGAGCTCTGGTTATTTTGAAATCAGTGATTTGCCTATAAGTTAAACCATCAGCATAAAAATCATGCAACTCTTGTGGTCGTCTATGAAATTGATCTAATTGAGAATCAATAGATCTAACTGACTCGACAATAATTTGCATTGATTTTGCAAACTCTAGAAGATGGGGTGGCATGATTGGCTCATTTTGGATAGCAGTAATATTTTGTTCAATCACTTGTAGGTTTTCATTAATTCATTCTCTTAAATTAATTTCATCCAATCTAGGGGGTGGTGGTGGAGGTGGAGGTGGAGGTGGAGGAGGAGGAGGAGGGAGTTGTGGTGGGGGATTTTCATCTAATAATTCATCTATGTCAAAGACATCCATGATAACAAAGAGATCCTGCATATATAAAGATATTCATGAATTATATACAACTCTATGTCAAAGAAGAATCTATTTTAGTTTCTAAAAAAACATTTATAAATAGTAACATTTCTATGTTATTGAATGAGATACACATGAAATATAATATAATATTGAACTTAAAAAGATATACATGTACATACTATGGAATCTTTAAATATAAAATTTGCGCACAAAACAATAAAAAACTTTCAATGAAACTTCATTAATATATTATATATTCAATTTAATGCATTCATTTATTGTAAAATGCATCAACTATTAAAATCAATATAGAACATTCCATACACGAACTTGTAAAAAAAGTAAAATAAGATCACATATATAAAGTAATTTATATAATAAATAATTAAGTCATAGTTCTGGTAAACATGTTACATTAGTACTTTGTGTTGGAATAGTACTAATATATTAGATGGTAACCTCTCTAAGTGGTCATTTACTAAGTAAACATTTTGAATTAGTACTTCAGTGTTGGAGATGAATTAGATGATGAAGTCGACAATTCGATAAAATCATGTTATGTCGTGGCTTAATAGGTCCTTGTCATAACCCTCTTTATAGACCTAGATTAGACTTATTATTATTAGTATTACTATTATTATATTTATTATTATTATCACCACTACCACTGTTAATATTTAATTTTATAAGCAATGTTAGTTGGAGATGAGAAATTGAATAAGGATGGAATTATTTTAAAAAGAAGAATGAATACTGGTGACTTGCACATGAGGTCATAATTTACTTGGAAATTACTTATTTTCTCCAATATTCTAATTGAGCACATGGTGTAGGAGAAATAAAAATATTCTAGAAGTGAATTTCGAATTCAAAATGCATGGTCAAATGTAACTGCCACTATGACAAGTTGTAAGGAATATGTCTTGCATGAAAAAAATATTTCAAATTCAAATTTAGTATGCATGTAACCCCCATTTTTGCATGGAATTGTTTTTTAAAAAGAATATGTGAATCATTTAATTCTTTTGTAGTGGGAAATGGCTCCCATTTTCTTTTATATATTCAAGATTTTCGAAAGGGGGGGAGTTGAGGGTTTTTGGAAAAGTAGTCTCAAATTCTTTAATTTGTGTCATGATAGTTTGTAGAAATTTTGCATTACAAGGAAACAATTTTTGTATGATCTTTGCATGACAAGAAACGTGAAGGGTGAATCAGTGAAGATTATCAATGGCAGCTACCATTAGAAAACGTAGGGGAGCATGATCGGGAAGCTACAGAAGAAAAACATCGAGGCAATCACGACACGAAGATGAGGAGGAGATGGTGGGAAGAAGAGTAAGCGAAATTTTCCAGGTTCCTATTGATCCCTCTTTCAAACTATTAAATCTTAATTTCATCTATAGGTGTAGACAATTGGATTTCATTAAAAGTGGTGTGAAATGTTGTGTTTTCTCCTTTTTGAATGTAATCTGGAATTATGATTGCCTTGGTATAAGTCTGGCAAGTCTACTGGCTGAACATGCACAGCTTTGTAATTTTATTTCTCTTCTCATTGTGCACTTTATACATTTTTATTTACATCCTGGATCTCAGTGTTAATGATTTTCAAACCATTTTCTGCAAAACCTGAAATCAATGCTTACTGTGATATGGCATTCCTTTGTAGAATGCTATCAACTAGTTCACATGCTTGCATGTCCATCTCCTTGTATCTTTGCATTATATTCGATTGCGATATATTAGAAGTATTTTTTAAAATTTTTTTTTTGGCCAACCAGTACTCATGCCTTGGGTGTGCTTCCATACCTTGCATACGATTGTAGTTTCATCATTTTTACACTGAAATTGTTTTGTTCATATTTTATAATCATTTCATTCCATGAGATGGCATTTGATCTTGAGGCTTTTTGTCAAACAGTTTGCATGCCTTATCTGAGCATTCACATTTTACACTTATTTTAGCAGGGTACTGTACCCCCAACATTGGGCATTATATTTCCTTATGTTGTGCTTAGATAGACCTTCCTTCATTATTACTGGTTATCTGCACAACGCATGCCATATAGTGCAATCCTAATATCGAGATTGTTTTATTCAGCATCTCCAATAACCTCCATAAGAACTGGGTTAAAATGATGGAAACGGTTTACATCCCTGAGATCATTTTTTTAAAAACCCACAATAGTTAGCTGAATGATGTCGATACCCTGTTGAAAGACCCCATTAGAATCCTGGTAATATTTGGGCTTACACCTGTGATTCGTGTTTGTTTTAAAGTTTTGGAAGCCTTCATTTTAAAATTTATTGGGAGCACATTCTGTAACACTGTATTACATTTTGTTGTCATTGTATTGCAGACCCCTTGCCAAGTGTGAGAATCCATGTTTTGCGTGCATTTATCCTTAAGTTAAGAATTGAGGAATTCTGTTTATTTATTTATTTATTTTACTGAATAACTGATCTGTATTGAAAGAAAATAAAAACCCATTTTCTTTTATTTGTTTCATTTTAACGACGCCAGTAGTATTCTCAAAGTAAATAACGTACAGGTAATTATGTAAGATGTATAGCTGTGAAAATAAGAACAATTTGATATTTCCTATACGAAATTGGACTGTCATCTAGCCTTAAGTTTGGCACACATTAATATTGAATTACTGCATAGGAAGTATTCTAATACACACTAGTAATCACCTCTATGGAAATGATCACCTGGAAAGAAAAGTCATTTTTCACGCATCTTTAGAACGATGGATAATGGATAATGCCTAATAAAGTTATCTTAAAAATATAAAATGCAATGATAGGGAAATGTTCCATGGAACTTCGTGCTAATTCCTATTTTATCATTACGGAAGAGATCACCGTTAGAAATAAGAACAATTTAGGTCACTATTTATCCTTATGATGAATAAATACTATGCTTTTTTTTCTTAGGTGGGAGAGACATGATTTAATTAAAGTGATAGGTGGGTCCCACTGAAAACTTTCAAGAGTCTAAACTTAGCTTTCCTTAAGAGTTACTAACTCTTTTTTTTCTTCCTCCACATTAGACTAAACTTTGGAATTAAATTAATAAATAAGAATGAAGGACTAATTTTTTATTATCGGGAAATTAGTACATCTAATGAAAAAAAAAGGAGTTAACTTCTTTTCTAAATTATAAAGGGGATTGGTTATTATTATTGGATGTAGAATTCAATTTTAGCTTTATTTCTTTAATTTTGAAGATTTATAAATATGTATGTCTATCAATGATTTATGATCCTGGAAAGTAAATATAGAATGACAAAGTTAGGATTTTATTTTTTATTTTTTAATTTTTTTTGGGGGGGGGAAAAAAAATACCATATATCTTTCGTGTCATAGAATTATAAAGTTTATGATGATTTAAACATAGTAAAGGAGATGGTTAGCTCTTGTGTAGATTATTGGGTCTTTAGAGTATTCTAGCAAATAATTGAATAAAATTGAAGGAGAATCATTAGGAGTATTATGCATATTGTTATTATCCACCCTCGTATGAGCCAATTAATAGAAATGTTTGTACTTAGAACTCATGAATCTATAATTGAATATAGAGGGAAAAATATTGATCTTTTTGTAATCATGATAGGTATAAAGAAAATAAATGAATCATTGTAGAGCGTACAACCTATTTCTTAAATGATTATTTTATATAATTTAAAAATATTCAAATATTAATCGGGAGAAGTATATCAAATAAAACAATTAGATGTAGATTGATTAGAACTATTTATTAAGAGACTTAGTATTATAGTGTTTAGACTCTTTTCAAATTTCCTTTTCAAAACAATTAGTAATTAAAAATGATGTGGATATTTTGAAGCTTATTATTAAATAGCTCTTCCCTACAAAAGATAAGTGTTAAAATTCGTTTTCACGGTCGTTCAAGCAATTTAATGTCTTTCAAGTATTAGGATTCGTATTTAAAGTAAGGTTTTCATTTGTAGAAAATAACTAAAGATAACATTTATGTTACTTCAAATGGATGAATTAGTTGGTTATCAAATGAGGCTTATTATTAATAGTTTTTTTTTGCTTCAAACAAGTAAGTGTTAAATTCATTTCCAATTCTTGCTATCTAATCATTTATTTTAGTACCTTCCAAGTATTAGGATTCATACTTAAGTGTAAAGGTTTTGTTCACAACCTTTATATCTTGCAAGTAATTCAAATCATTTTCATATGCTATCTCTTACAAGTATCATAGCTTTCAAGCAATTAGTACTTTCGGGTATTTAGTTCAAGGTTTATAATTTTAATTATTATCATAGTTTTCTTCCAAGAAATTACTATTTTCAAAGTGGTTAATTTGTTTATTCCATTATCGTCAAGCATGCAAAACTTATATCTTAGTATTTTAAATTCAAGAAGTATTCCTCGCATATAAAAGTTTATTTTTCATAGTTGTTTTAGTATAATATTTAAGTTTTCATGAATTCGTAGTTAGACAACTAAACAAGGGGAGTTGAAACCAAAAACCTTAGCAGCGTTCGATATCTATGGTGCCTCTGGGTCACACTTATGGGTAATGTCATCGTGTTGAACTACTGCACTTAACGCCTAATAAAGCTGCAACAACAGCGTCTGTGGCATCGCCCCTCTAAACCGCCGCGAAGAAATAAGGGTCATATAGAAGTTAAAATCCAAGGGGCGGGTAATCCCTCTTGGATCGATAATCTAAAAAGATAAATTTTTAAATGAATTTGCATCTACTCAGTTAAACTTTAGAAAACCCCATCAGGGTTGGTTGTGAGTGATTCTTTTGGGAATTTGTTTTATCTTGATGAATTCAGCAGATGATAACGGATTAAGGGTGACGCATATAATAGGAAATATGTCTCGGTTGTTTTAGGACACAAGCAGAAGGGCACCTTGAGCCTTTTTGCTATAGAGCTACCATCATGGGTAGCAACCGCAGAGAAACTGTCTGGGACATTGACCCTAGAAAGGGTTGCATACCCACCAAATAGTTTACATTAAACCATAGTTAGAAACCAGAACTACATACTTTACGCCTTGATCCCATGTCGAAACGGGTATGTAGGAAATCTAGGGAAGAAGTTGTCCCTTGTACTCAAGCATTCGGGGATGGGGATTAGGATTTGATTATGGGTGAGTAGTTGGTTCTTGAAGCTCCTTGGTCTTTTAATCAAATGGTGCAAATAATAATTGAAAGGTTAAAATTAATTCAAAGCATACTCAGAAGGAATCCCGCATGGATTCACTTGACTTCCCTAGGCTTTAGGCCAAATTTCGAGGCAGAACTCAAGCTTGTTGTAATTATTTTAATACTCCTAAGGACGGAGACCTCGGTGCACTCCTAGTAGGGGAGTGTAGTCTTTAGAGAGTAGCTCAGGACCTGGATGGTCCCAATGAGTCTAAAGTCTTTGGCCAGAGCATATCCTATTCTTATGAATAGATGCCTACCCCGTTTGGGTAGATGCCTATCCTGGATTGGATAGATGAAACCTCCTGTCCCGTATGGACAGATGCCTAGCCCGTATGGTTAGATGCCTAGTCTCGTACGGATAGATGCCTAACCTGTATGGTTAGATGCCCATCTCGGTTGGATGGATGCCTATCTCATTTGGATAGATGTACCTGAGTATGTGATTGAATAAAAAATAAATAAGAATACGTAAGAATAAGAAATCAATGTTTTTATATATGAAAAAAAAATCATTTGAGTTTTTGGATTAAGTTAAGTGGGTTATTACAGTCCTATTATGGACCTATTATGCCATGATGGCATAATTGGTGGACTATTATGCAACGTTAAATAGTAAAATTTCTATGTTATTGAATGAGATACACATGAAATATAACATAATATAATATTGAAATTAAAAAATATACATGTACATACTATTGAATCTTTAAATATAAAATTTGCACACAATACTTAATAAAAACTTTCAATGAAACTTCATAAATCTATTATATATTCAATTTAATGCATTCATTTGTTGTAAAATGCATCAACTATAAAAATAAATATAAAATATTCCATACATGAACTTGTAAAAATAGTAAAATAAGATCAACATATATAAAGTAATTTATATAATAAATAATTAAGTCACGGTTCAGGTAAACATGTTACATTAGTACTTTGTGTTGGAATATTACTAATATATTAGATGGTAACCTCTCTAAGTGGTCATTTACTAAGTAAACATGTCGAATTAGTACTCCAGTGTTGGAGATGAATTAGATGATGAAGTCGGAAATTCGAGAAAATCATGTCATGTCATGGCTTAATAACTCCTATTATGGACCTATTATGCCATGATAACATAATAGGTGGATTATTATGCAATGTCATGGTATAATAGGACTTATTATGCCGTCATGGCATAATAGGACTTATTATGCCGTCATGGCATAATAGGTCCTATTATGCCATGACATGATATAATACGTCCTATTATGCCACAAACATGGCATAATATAGGTCCATAATTGATCATATCATACTAAGTAAACATTTTGAATTAGTACTTCAATGTTGGAGATGAACTAGATGATGAAGTTGGCAATTCGAGAAAATCATGTCATGTCATGGCTTAATAGGTCCTATTATGGACCTATTATGCCATGATTGATGGCATAATAGGTGGACTATTATGCAATGTCATAGCATAATAGGACCTATTATGCCATGATGGAATAATAGGTCATATTATGCCATGACATGATATAATAGGACCAACTATGGACCTATTATGCAATGTCATGGCATAATAGGACTTATTATGTCGTCATGGCATAAAAGGTCCTATTATGCCATGACATGATATAATAAGTCCTATTATGCCATGACATGGCATAATAGGTCCATAATTGGTCCTATCATACTAAGAAAACATTTCGAATTAGCACTTCAGTGTTAGAGATGAATTAGATGATGAAGTTGGCAATTCGAGAAAATCATGTCATGACGTGGCTTAATAGGTCCTATAATGGACTTGTTATGCCCTGATGGCATAATAGGTGGACTATTATGAAATGTCATGGCATGATAGGACCTATTATTTCATCATGGAATAATAGGTCCTATTATGTCATGACATGATATAATAGGACCAACAATGGACCTATTATGCAATGTCATGGCATAATAGGACTTATTATGCCGTCATGGCATAATAGGTCCTATTATGCAATGACATGATATATTAGGTCCTATTATGCCATGACATGGCATAATAGGTCCATAGTTGGTCCTATCATACTAAGTAAACATGTTGAATTAGCACTTTAGTGTTAGAGACGAATTAGATGATGAAGTTGGCAATTCGAGAAAATCATATCATGTCGTGGCTTAATAGGTCCTATTATGGACCTGTTATGCCCTAATGGCATAATAGGTGGACTATTATGCAATTTCATGGCATAATAGGACTTATTATGTCGTCATGGCATAATAGGTCCTATTATGCCATGACATGATATAATAGGACCAACTATGGACCTATTATGCAATGTCATGGCATAATAGGACTTATTATGTTGTCATGGATAATAGGTCCTATTATGCAATGACATGATATAATAGGTCCTATTATTCCATGACATGGCATAATAGGTCCATAATTGGTCCTATCATACTAATTAAACATGTCAAATTAGCACTTCAGTCTTGGAGACGAATTAGATGATGAAGTTGGCAATTCGAGAAAATCATGTCATGTCATGGCTTAATAGGTCCTATTATGGACTATTAAATGCAATGTCATGGCATAAGAGGACTTATTATGTTGTCATGGCATAATAAGTCTTATTATGCCATGACATGATATAATAGGACCAACTATGGACCTATTATGCAATGTCATGGCATAATAGGACATATTATGCCATCATGGCATAATGTGTCCTATTATGCCATGACATGGAATAATGTGTCCATAATTGGTCCTTTTATACCATGACATGGCATAATTGGACCATAATAGGACCTTTATGCCATGACATGGCATAAACCTAAGCCTAAGCCTAAATGCTGATATCTAAAATTTGAAGAGTAATGTTAATTACTTTTAAGGTTATACTAATAACAGTAACTTTTGTATTTATTAGAACCTTTAAAAAATGCCATATCTCCCATATCTATCGGGAGGCCAACTGTTCTGCTGATTGGGCTGCCAATGTGGCGGTTAAAAATGAGACAATTACCATGTGGATGGGTGAGAGCGGACTCCCCGAAGATGTCAGACAAATCATAAGTGATGAGCGATATAGAAGTACCCCAAAGACTCTTGATTGACAGGGTAATAATGAAAAGTACTGATGTGAACACTTTGAGTTATTTCTATAATGAGAAAATCACTCATTGTAACATCAATGCCATCAACTCCCACACTTGCTGGGTAATTGTTTTAGCTCCAAAAAGCTCTCTGTTTAACCAGCTCTGCAAGTTTCAAAATTTGGCTGTGAGAAGTGACATCATGGGCAAAAATAGGAGACGATATGAGCCAAGTAGCTGCAAAGAGTGGAAACAGAAGGAAGAGGTGTGGGGTATTTTTCAGAAGGGCAATCTCTCAAACTTCATAGAGAGACTCCATGGCCGTGATGGAATGGTAACTAGCCTTTTCTGCAAAAACTGGAAGAATGGCATGTTAAAAATGGGTGACCAAATGGTGGAAATTGATGAAGATTTAATTGCTAAAGCTACGGGTCTCAACAGGGAAGGCTGCAACTTCTACAAAGATAGGAAGGTCAACAAGGAAGCCATTGAAAGGTACCCAATTACTGAGAAAGAGAAAAAATGACTAGTAAAGTTGAGCAAAACCTACTACCCGCCTAGGGCTTTTGCCAAACCCTAGTGGGAAATTCTCTTTGTTTTAATGTGGTATATTACTCTAGATGGTAGGTTTACGAAAGTCTATGGGTATCATTTTGTTCTATTAAACCACTTTAGGCATAATGATAAGGTGAATTTTCCTTATTTCTTGCTTTGCTTAATGAATGCTTCCCTTAAAGCCTACAAAGAGAATCCTCTAGGCTATACTGCAATGCACCAGGGTCTAATGGTCCTAATTTATGACCATTTAAAGGCCAGTCAAATTAACGGGATGCAGCCCTCTGTGGACTCTGAGGAAGATATGTCTGATTCTTCTTTTTTGGAGGAGGAGGAATCCGACAATGATTCCTCGTCTGATACTGAGGATAGCTCTGATGATTCAAAGTATGAGAGTAGTAAGAAGAGGAAAACAAGATCCTCATCTTCCAAGGGCAAAAAACTTCAAATCAAACCCTTGATCAACATCTCTTCAGAAGAAGCGGATTCAGATTATTTTGAGGAGAAGAAGAACCCTAAAGGGTTGCTGAAGAAGAAAATTAAAAACCAAGCCCAGACTCAAAAAAAGAATAAGAAAAAAGAGGAGACTGGCAAGGAACCGAAAGCTGACAAGCAAGCTAGGACCCTGGAAGCCGAGCACAGCCTGGAAAAGGAGGCAATGGAAGAGACTCTCAGGGCTACCGACACTATCTCTGCCCTCCATATCCCTAAAGATGAACAGGTAACCCCTGGAAAAGCGACTCCCCCTGATGGCCCTCCTCTCGAGGGCTTGCATGGTTTTATGAATACTATGGAATGGCTCATTAATGGTTACAAGAAAGCTGTGGATGAGTATAAAAAACTATGCAACAAAGTCTTGATTCTAGAGACCATTAATATAGGGGAGGGGAATACAATGGCTGACTATATTGAGGATCTGAAAAACACTATTGCTAAAGCGGAAGACATCAGAGATGCTTTCAACCCCAGGTTTGAGAAGATTGAAAAGGAGATGCTAGATAGAAAAAGCCTTGCGGAAACTAGTGAAAAAATACTCTCGGATACTGTCACTAAAGTGGGAAAAATTGAGGAGTGCCTTAAGAATATCGTGGAGTAGAGCCTTAGTATTCTGAAAATCTCAGCCAATAATACTCATACCCTCATCAGTAAGCTTGATGAGACAAGGAAATCCAAGAAATTGACCTGGACGCTGAAGGTACAGGGGAAGCTCAAGGTCCCAGAACCCGCACCAGAAGCAAGAGGAAGGAAAAGAAAATGAACAAGGATCTGGAAGAGCTGAAAGCTGTCGAGGCTACCTATGATGAGTTGGTGATTAAGGCAGAGGACCTACTAAAGAAAATTGCTGAGTAGCGTCTCCCCAGTTTCTTTGTTGTGTTTTGTTGTTTTGTTGCTTTGCTGTTCTTTCCGTTTGTTGGTCTTCTGGCCAGTCGTTATGTATGTGGACTTTTAATCCTTTTGCTGCTCTTTCTCTTTCTATGATGTAAAGGTTTCGGGTCCGTAAAACCTATTTTTTAATCAATCAGAACAGTAACTTTTGTATTTACTAATGAGGATTAAGAACAATTTTGGTACATATGTTCATTTTAAGGAATTGGAATGGTGGCTTGCTAGAAGTGGTTAAATTTTTTCATTTATTGGTTGAAAGGCCCAATACCTAAAAAAATAATTCCTAGAAACATTTAACGGTCCTATTGTGCCATTTCATGGAATAATAGGACCTGTTATGCCATGTCATGGTATGACATGACCAACTATGGACCTATTATGCAATGTAATGGCATAATAGGACATATTAAGCCATCATGACATAACATGTCCTATTATGTAGGTCCATAGTTGGTCCTATCATACCATGACATGGCATAATGTGTCCTATTATGCCATGACATGGCATAGTAGGACCTACTATATTCCTATTATGCCATGACATGCCTTAATATGACATGATGGCATAATATGTCCTATTATGCCATGACATGCCATGATAGGTCCATAATTGGTCTTATTATGTCATGTCATGGAATAATAGGAAAATAGTTATCAAATCTATAACAATTTGACTATGTCAATGGATAATTCTTGATGAATATTTCATTTTGGTTTTGGTTTTGATACATCCATTTAGTTTCGGTTTGGTTTTGATTTCCATTTAGTTTCAATTTTATTTCGATTTGGTTTTGGTTTTTGTTTTGATTTCCATTTAGTTTCGGTTTTGTTTCGATTTGGTTTTGGTTTTGATGTTTCTGAGATATCTTGTATCTTGTAAATTTGCTATTTTGTTTTGTTAACTTTCTAGATTTGGTTTTGATTTGTAAATTTGTTAATTAGGGTTTATGGTTAACTATTGAAGAATATTTCAGATCAAAATTAAGAATTTACAAATGTAAAAACAAAAATATATATAGGCTACTTTAAAAAAAAAATTAAAATAATAACAAAAAAATCTAAATAATACTAAAAAAAATAGGAAAATATACAAGAAAATTACAAAATGTGAAAATAGATGATTGAATGTGTACCTAGGATAGTGGTGGAGGCTTGAAATGGAATCCATAGCATGGCGGCCCATTTTTGATCTCATGTTCTCACTTCAGTGCCAGGGTGAAAATGACAAAATTCACTCGAAAAAAAGGGTAAAATATGATTTAGAAACGAGTGCCCATTTTTAAAAAACGGGCCCCCATTTTGTTTAAAAGTGGGCCCCCATTTTAGAACAAAACGGGGGCCCATTTATTTTCACTTCGGGCCCCCATTACCTTTCAGCTCGGGGGCCCTAAGCATAAACGGCCCCCCGTTTATAAGAGCACATTTTCCAACACGTGGACTTTTGCGAATTTGTGACTCATTACCTTGCACTTGCCCATCTATTAAAAAGAAACAAAACAAAATGAATATCATGATTGGTTGGAAATGATTATAGAGTATAAGATTAGAGTCGAAAATAGTTTCTTATAACTTTTAGGCCATATACTTAGTGAAAAGTCATTGTGAAACAAATGGTAGTAGAATGATAGAATAAGTATTGAAGAAGAGAAAAAAAAAATTCACACAAATTCCAAATAAATAAATATAGGATATTGAGGCTTTATAGCTCTCTAAAATTACTAAGTTGAATGAGTCTTTTATTACACTAGAGCTATTTGAAAAACTAAGAGATATTAGGTTTGACATACTCTTCTGGTCTCATCTTCATATCTATCTATATTTCATATTATGTGCCTTTGTAAATTTATTTTTGATGAAGTGTTTGTGTTTTGGAATAAAAATCCAAATTAGATATTACAACATTTCACAATTTTTTGTTTCGAGGGAAATATGTATAGTTTAACATTGAAAAGTGATGTTTCTTAAATTCATTTAAAAATATGAATATAAGGCCCTAAGTTATTTTTTCATCAATTTAATTTTATGCTAAGAAGAGGGAACATTGATTTAATTTATTGATAACATAATTTGGTATGTTCTTCACTCTCTTGATTGTGATTTACAAGTGTTTTATTGTTCTTGGATTAAATGTCTATTTTATTTATGCATATATGAAACATTCAACCGAAACATGTTGAGTGGTGATGTAAAATTATTTATACATGTTATGTAATTTCGTAACACAAAATTTTCTTAAATATTGACCATTTAGGAACTACCTTTTTGTGCTCTCAGAATTGATGAATAGCTATTTTTTTACATGAATAATGGAAATTCAAATAGCAAAGAGGGAAAATTTCTTAATTTGATAACTTTATTTTGTTG
This sequence comes from Cryptomeria japonica, assembly GCF_030272615.1. Classification (NCBI taxonomy): domain Eukaryota; kingdom Viridiplantae; phylum Streptophyta; class Pinopsida; order Cupressales; family Cupressaceae; genus Cryptomeria; species Cryptomeria japonica. Next base: position 575,155,238 of record NC_081407.1, on the reverse strand, counting down.
TCCCATTTTAATGTAATTGCAAGAAAAAATAGACCTTCATTAAACATATTATTTAAATTTTAAGAAGTGAGTCCCCTATAGTAACCCTATTTCAAATTTGACTGAACTCCTTTCCCAGTATTCAATCCTCCAACATATTCACAAAAATATGATAATTGTTACTAAGAGTTTATCAACAAGAAGATTAAATACATCTTTGTATTGATATCCACAATTTGCGTTTTTAAAATAGAAATCTCCAGACTTTGAAGGGATTAGATTCAAATCAAACAAGAAATTATAAAGATTTGGATATCCTCTTTAATGACTACTTTATTACCAATATTTGTGTGTTGCTTGAAAGTTTCCTTATAACAAACATGAGCTTGAGATACTTTTTTGATAAGTCACATGTTTTTAGTTATTTGTTTTATATTTTTGCATTGAAATAATTTGTGCTTGTGCTTTTGCTTTTGTTCAATCTTGCCCACCATTTTCATTGGATTTTAAGTTTTCATTTCTATGTTCTATGTATGAGCTAGAACTTCACATAAATACCCAAATTATCCCTTTAATGAGCTAATAGTTATGAGGTTATGAATTACCATTGGCTTGATAAGTGTAACTTTAAAATCACATCAAGAGACTACAAGGTACGAGCTTCAAGTCTCTTATCATACCCCTCATGTTCATTTTCAATGAAGATTATCATATTAAAAACTTCTCTTTCTCTTCATTGATCTACATCTTCATTACAAGAAGTGTGTTTTTCTTATAGTTGTAACCTCATGTATTTGCTCAAGATCATCTTTAATATTTTATGGGGATGTTTGATTATTTGTTCAACTATGTAGCCTTCATTCATTCTATTATTGTATAGTTTAACTTAACAATTTCTTGATTAGGTGCAATAGATAACCTTACTAACTTTATTATTAGATTGTTTATTCTAGTTAGGCTATGTGATATGTAGGTAGCTTCTTATAAAGAAGAATAAACTAGATATTAAATATTATTAAAAAAGTCGACTAGGCATACTATATGCTTGGTTACTCTTTATAACAATCACTTTTTTTTATGTGGTGGGGTTATACTCTATCTTTTTTATTTTGTTTATTCCTATCAAATAACAACACATCGTAACATTTCAAAGAAAATTAGTGAGAGTAATTAAATTAAAACACATTGAGAATACTTAGTTATCCTCACTATTGTAATCTCTTATTTGTTATTAAATAAAGGACAATTACATTACAACTTGAAAGATACATAAAAAAATTCATAATGATTACATAGCACACACAATAGATACCAATGAAAACAAAGACAAAAACAAAACCATCCTTGTATTCTCTGGCAAGAATGTTGCTACTCTAAAACACTTGTTTAAATACCTTTTTATACATTTAAATAATTATTTGACACGTTTATTTAGGTTCATGATTATTTTCATCATTTTTTTCATTTCTTATATTCCTAGTACCTACTTCATACTTGCAAATTATATTTTTAGACATACTTTATAAAATAAATTGTTTAATATTAAATATTAGGTACCTTGATCACACATAATTCTTTGGTGGTCACTATTGTAAGTTATAGTTGTCTTTATGCTTCTTAATAATGTGGCTAAAACAAGGAGGTTTAGGGTCGATTAACAATTTGAAAGATGGCTCTGCCTTTGCGTGGGTGTCGTGCTAGGGCCAACGTTCTTTATCCTATGTCCTGCACTCTGCTTGCTTTGTTCTAGGAGGGGGGGTATTCGTGCTTGCTGGGGATCGGTTTTTGCCTGCCTATGGTCAATTTTTCTGGGTTGCCGCAGGGTTTTTTTGCAACCCTTTTCTATTTCTTCTGCTCTAGGTTGCTATTGGGGTTGTGTGGGGTTTTGGGGTTGGGTTTTTCGACCCTCTTCTTTTTCTTCTTGTGGTATTTTCTTTGGTTCCATGGAGAATAGAAGATTATCCTCTTCTTAGATGATCTTTTGAGATCTAGATATGGCAGACCGTCTTATTTGATGCATGCATGTGGAAAGGAACACATTAGTAATTACCAATTAGGGGTAGGCATCTCTTCTTCAAAAGAGCATTTTCGCATGGAAAAGGTGAATGGTTGTTTGGAGAGATCCCAAGATCGTCCAGTTCTGCTTACTCAACCTAAGCGAATTTCGGAGGATGTTGAATATTGGTGTAATCATGCTCTCATATAAAAATTTATCAGTCTCCGTCTCTCTATACCTATTTTAGAGTCTTAGGCACACCATTTCTAGAATCCTAAAGGAGACATTGAGCTACTTATGGCAACTAATAAGTATTTTCTGGTTTTCTTTTTTCCAACCTGGCAAACAAGAACAAGGTTTTTTAGGGTGGACCTTATTTTTTCAACCAAGTGGGACTCTTTATCAAACCTTGGCATATTGGCTTTAACTCTACTTAGGAGCTTCCCCATGTTCCCATGTCGATCCAATTGTCGAGGCTTCAATTAGAATTCTAGAGAGAATATATTCTTTAGTCAATCTCATAGCTTGTTGGTAAACCTGTGGGTTCGGCTTCACAAACTCAAGATCGAAAGGTAATTCCCTAAGCTTGTATATGTGTAGAAGTTTATTTAAATAATCATTTTCCAAACTCTATGTAAATCTGTTTGGGGACATCTTCTTGGATCCAACAGCTGGACTATGAGACCCTGCCATTTAGATGTAGAATTTATCATGCACATGGTCATTTACAACGAAAATGTCCCAGAAATAAATCTTCTAAATTGGTTGTTTCCGATCCTCCTCACTCTATTCTGGGGTTCATAAGGGGAAAGCCCCTATGCCTAATGCTCCTACTGATAAAGATGGCTTCATTCCTGTCAAACCTCAGAATAAGGACAAAGGAAAGAAGAGAACCTGGTTGGATAGGCAAAATGATGTCACTCTAAATAGGTTTGATGTTCTAGATGATTTGGTCCAAGAGGAAGGAGTTCCAATTGAAATATCCAAGTGGGTGCCCAGTTTCAACACGAGGTGATGGATGGGGATTCCAAGAAAGAGGGTCGGGCTTTATCTTTTGAGAATCAACAAAATGTTCAAATGGTTATGGATTTGCCTTCCTATATTTAGGACAACAAAGATCTTAGTAGGTCACAGGTCCCTAAAGGTAAAATGGTAATGATAGCTACTCATCCTTCCACTTTAGTGGCCTCGGGTTCTTGATGTTGTTTTTATTCAATAAACCAAGCTTTTAGTGGATGGTTTGGCCAATTGTGCTTTGCATGTCTGTTAGTGTCACTCGAGCTTAGTCAACTTCAGGATTTCTAGGTATACCTTTTATAGAAACTGAAGATATGTGTCCCAGTCTGATTTGAAAGTATTAGATACCGATGCAAGTCCACTGAGTAAGTGGGAAAGTGATTCCTTCTCCTAGGTATCTATCAGTGTGGGTTTTTCTAACATATCCATGCATTCTTTCTTGTGAACACCCAATGAGTCAAGTTTAGGGCTTACCAATCCTCTTAAATTTATTTCTCTCCTTATTATTTTATCTTTCTCCTTCTCAAAAGAAAAAACTTGGTTTTCCAAGGACAAAATTTGTCCATCAACCGATGTAGTTAGTGTAGTCAATCCATTAAAAGAGAGCAATATTAGCCAGTTTTTCATATAACTCCTTCAATCTGCTATCTATATTAGTTGTAAGACTTCCTATATTACAACATACTCTGTAGATATTAGTACATTATTTTAAACAAATTTCAATAGGAATAAGTTTGTCCTCTATTTTCTTCTTCCTAGATCAAAAGCTGCTCTTTTAGCTGCAGAGAAACTATCCAAGGCCTGTCGGTCTACAATCTGTCTCAAAGATTGAAAATTATTGGATATATGCTATGTTAAAATATTTAGCTTACCAAAAGGACTTTCTCTATCCTCAATCTGAAAGTCAGGCATTATTTTATGTAGTATAGAGACCGATTGATCAATTAACCCTTTATCTATAAATCTTTCCTTCAATAATTTCTGAGTAGCCATCATCATTAATTCTATTGGACTCAACTCAGAGACTAATTTCTTCTCAACCTAAGAAGTGTCAATTGCCAAAACTCTCATTGAGGAATCAATTTTGCCTACTTTTGATTGTGTATCTATAGTTACTGGCGGTTGTTGTGCCAAAATTGGAGTAGAATTGCCCAAAATACCCTTTCCTTTTGATTTGTTAGGAATGGTGGAATATGTTTCCCTTGCATATTCTTCTTGAGATGTGAGAAAGTCAAGGTTTTTCTAGAATAATTTTGTCCATCCGTTTCTTGTCTCATTTACCACCTCATTTACCCTTCCCATCATAAGGCTTATCTATCAGTTTTTACTACTAAAAATTATCCTATTAGCAATATCTATACACCTTTTCATTTTTTCATTATTTATAAGACCACATAGTTAGAAAAGTGCAACTTCCTTGATTTCCCTATCCCTCTTGACAACATCAAGTCTTCTAGCTTCAAGTTTATTATATAGGGATAAAGGTATCTCCTTCAAAATTTCAACTAGGGCTTTCTTATAGATGTCTATATAGAGTAAAATAGCATCTTCTAATTCATTTTGCTCATTCTCTTCAAAATATTCATAATACTTTGATATATTCTTTAATATTCCATCTTTTGTAACTTCATCAATAAGTTTAGCACAGGTTATTGTTGTCTTACCAGTTCTAGTTTCATCACCCTTCTTCTTTTTGCTTGTGGTTTCCGGTGTGACTAGTTTCCTCTTCTGTACAGGCTTCCTTACTGGTGGCGGAGGTGCAGTAGGATAAGATGCCTTTCTATCAAGTCTCCTCCTTGTTTCTACCTTTTTTTCCTCTGCTTGTGGTTTTACCACACTCTTCCTTTGCACCCTTCTGAAAGCCAAAGGCTCATTATCATCAGAGTCTAAATCAAAAGTGATAAGGGAAATGTGAACTTGTGGCTTCTTCACTTCTGCAGTACCAACCTCTTTCACCTTAGTTGCCTACTTATATTTGGATCCCAACTAAGTGTCTTTCTTGTGGATCACATCTTGCACATATGCAGACATCTTCTCTATTTTCTTCTCTCTTATTTTCCTGTTAAAACTTGTTTTTACTTCAAGATCCACCTCTCCTGCTATACTGAAGTGCTCTGTTTAATCATCTAATGGGGCATATAACAATATCTTTGCATAGAGTTCAAAAATGTTGTCATCTACCTCATATCCAAGCTTAGTAATCCATATTTGCTTGGGTTCAACTACTTCCATGAGGGTTTCATCAATTTTCACCATGAAACATATATCACTGGAATACTTCTCCACAATATTCTTTAAAATTCTTTCCCTTTGCCTCATGTGTTTCTTGAAATATGTTAAAATAACCCTAAAGTTTCTCATCTCTATCGGTACTAGGACCGATGATAGTTTCTTTGATTAGCATACTTATCGGTATTTCATGAGCCCATTGCTTCTTCCCTAAACCGGGTAGCTCATTCAGGAAGTAAAGAATTAAACAAACAATTAAGTTCCCATATCTGAAAGTGTCTTTCTTGGTTCCTTTGATCTTACTAAGGTTTAGCATCAATTCTCTCCTCATCCATTCACATGTCATATTTCACATTATTCCTTAGCATCTGATATGCCGCATGAATGCATGAACTTGCAACATAATTTAATTGGTTGGATTGAGTTACCTTGTATCCTATGATCATGCTTGCAAACTTTATGTCCATGTTGGTGATCGTTCTTATCCTCATTGATCTATTATCAAGTATAAAACCAGTGAGTTTCTAAACCTCTGTGTTAGAAATTTTCTTACTAGGTTCTTGTCCAACCCTGGGTAACCCGATGACAACTTGAATAGATTCCTTCATGATCATGAAGGGTATGTCTAACCAAATGAATTTTTTGTGAACCCTGCTCAGAACGTATTTGATAACTTTATTCTTAAATTCCAATAAATATAGAATACTGGTTAACCCTAGATCCTCAATTGCCTTGAACTTTGGTTTGATATATCTAGTGTCTCCCAGTATCACTGATTGATACATTCTTTTGATATCTTCGGTGCCCAAATCCTTAAGAGTGCAGTGAATGTATGCCATCACATCTTCAACATACATTACGCCATCAGGAACCCTAGAAAATGCTCCCGCGGAGTCTTCCATTTTGGCAATTTTGGAAACCTCCTTAAAGACTGGCCTTAACCTGTCCTTGACTTTGATGATTGTGGGATTTGCAATAAAAGTAGGAGCAGAAGATCCAGATGCCATTTCAAAAAGTACCTGAAAGTGAATGCCGGTGAAAAATTTGAGTGCTTCAGATAACTGCTCGAAAATCCTTTCTTAATGCTTTGCTTGATCTTAATTCGCCTTTACTTCACTCTGATTGCTTGAATTCTCAGTGAGTGAAAATGCATTTACTTACCCTCTTTTATCAGTGAATAAAAACCCTAATTTTCTATAATTAATACTTCACCAACAACCCTATGGATGTTGGTTTCACAGTTATGTGTCAGGGTAACCTTCATCGATGATGAACACATTTCTCCAGATCTCTTTCGAGATCTCCTTAGATCTCTTCTGGGGCAATATGAAAAATTTATCAATGACTTTGCCAAACCCTAAAGCTCATGCCTCAGTTACAAGTGGAATTTCTTGTCGGTGAAGGAATACCCTATTCTACCAGTGGAATTGCTAGTATAGATCCATCTCCACTTGGTTCTTTAGATTTTCTAACCCATTTCTTGGTGTGATCTTGTTGTATTTCATCTACCTTCTGCTTTCCTTTCTCATTATCTTTGTCATTATTAGTCGGTTGAGTCTTGCTTCTACAATACTTAGCAATATGACCTATTTTATTGAATGAATAGCATGTAACATTGTTCTTCTAAATTTTTTTGACATATCCGGTATTATTTCTTGACCTACAATGATTAGTAAAATGTCAAAAATTTCCACATGCATGACATTTAACATTTATTCTGCAATCTTCTAATCTATGACCATATTTCTTGCAGTTTGTGCATTGACTGGGGATAGAATTGTAGCTTTGATTTACCTTATTTCTACATTGTTTAGCCATATGCCCAAATTTATTGCAAACAAAACATCTACCATTGAATTTATAAGCATTAGATTTCCTTACCGATTTCCTCTGTTTTGATGAGTTATGCATACCAATTGTCTGATCTTCATTACCAGTACTGAAGCTTTCACCTTGTACAAATCCAAGTCCTCTAGAATCATCAATTTGTCTTTGTCTTTTTTGTAAGTCATCCAACTGTGTAGCACTAATCCTAAACTTTTCTTTGTAGTCACTTGGAGTAGTTAGATCATCTCTCAGAGTAGTTATTTCCCTTTCAAGTTCTTGTTCATTGTTCCAGTAGTGTGCCAAATCAGTTCTCAACAGATTATTCTCATGAGTCAATCTTCCACATTCATCAAATTTGTTTTTCAGACATAAAATAAGATTATCTTCCTTTTGTTGTTCTCAATTTCTTATTACTTTGTTTCTCTACAAGAATTTCAAACTTATGTCTCTTATAAGAGAACAACAAGAAATAGAAACAAAAGATAACAATTGACAAGGTTTACAGAGAAACCTTCTGCAATTCAAGCTTCTTTGATAAGGTTTACAGAGAAACCATCTACAATTCAAGCTTCCACTTAGCTTAGGTGGGTATACCTTTTGTAATCACTCTTTCATAACTACAATTGAAGACTTACAGAAGACCAGTACCAACTTCTGCAAACCTTATCACTTTTAAACATAACTAAACATAAAAGAAAGACTCGTATTTATTTTTTATTAATCATCAAGAAGGTCATGAACTTCAACAAGCTATACCAGTGCCTTATTCGGGCCTCAGAGTCATTCAGAGTTGGATAAGAATTGACAGAAGAAACTTACATAGATGTCATTACATTTGCTAAAGTAAATATATATATGCTTGACATATATAAACTCTCACCATATGCTAAACCTAGCCATAAAATTCAAGCAAAATCACTGATTACCAACGAAAATGATTTAAGTATATTTAATTTCCCTCCTTGAGGGAATAACCTAAAAACATTTTGATAAATTGCTTTGCAAATCATTCAATTAAACAATCCTAGATCATCTAATCAAAATGGTAACCAATCACACATACTTGAAGACAACAGGAATCGAGACTCAAAATGTTTTGGTCTGTAAATTAATATTCTCCATCGAAATTCTACATAATTCAGAATGATTTTCCGAAAAGCTAGAAAAACCTAAATATATTTTGTCAGAGCTTTCTTACAAAATTATTGTGATGATTTTCTAAGTAGTCCTGGTATCCATTTATAGAGATATGGATGCGATAAGCTTTGGACTTCCCTAGAAAATATTTTTTGTTCTAACCATAATTCCCCCCTCAAAAGGGTTACGTTGTTTACTAAAGAAAACAGGAGCAAAACCGATTAGTTAACCAACTAGAGAAAGGCCAAATGACTTCTCAATATTCACAAGTCAAGCACTAGGTGTCCTCAATTCTTCGAAAATCGGATTACCCCAAAATAATCTGTTACAAGATCTAACCACTTCCAGCTTCTTGAGGGTTGTCACATGTCATAGCATCGATTGGTTCTTCATGAGCCTCTATTTCTTTCATCACATATTTATTTTCCCATTCCTTGAATATGTCATCACTAGGCCATGAGAAACTAACAATTTTCTTTTTTAGTTTATTCAAACCTTTCCACTTCTCCTTTAACCGTTTGACTTCCTCTTTGAAAAATATGAAGTGTGATTTTATCTTTTCAATCTCCTCAATGGTTTGAATAAACAAGGAAGTATCATCTGCATTTATGATCTTGTTTATCTGTTGTGACAATTTATGGCCTAACTCACCAATCCATTCCTCTTTATCTTTCAATTTATCATTATTAACAAGATCTCTAGGGAACAGTTCAAGCTTTTGATCTGCATATTCTTTTCTATATAAGTTTTCATTTCTTTCTATATGAACCCCGCCCTCTACGAACCTAGACATATCTTTTACTAGCTTATAAGTGGCTTTAATAGTGGCACCAACATTTTCCTCCTCTTGAGATAAGTATATAAGCTCTAAATCAACCTCCCTAGCAATCCATTTATCCAAAATTGGCTCCAAAATAGCCTTATCCTCTTTCAAAGAATTCAAAAGGTTCACAATTTTGTTCATATATATATATATATATATATATATATATACACACACAATTGAAGCCCCAACTGTATCAGCAAATTTTAAAATCGTGCCCCTGATCTTCTCTTCATATTTACTTGTAAAAATCGCCCGAGCTTGCTTCAATATTTCCATCTCATCTTGGATACTTTCAGCGGATTGAAAACCAAGAGTCTTAGGAGAAGGAGGGAATTCAATAATTGGGTTAGTAGGAGGAGGTCTGGCCGGAGAAGAGGCAATCATCAAACTGGAAGATTCATCTTTTTGTTGTTGTCCTACCATCTAGATCTTCAGCTTGGCAATCATGTTGTCCTTACGATCTATTTCAAGTTTAGCTTTGTTGTTGGCTTTTAGGACTAGTCGAAACTTCACTTCAAGATTAGCTTTCTCCTTGGCTTCTTTCTCAGCCACAACCATACTGAACTTTGCAGATTCTAAAGTTGTACTAGTAGCCTCTACCACCCCTGTGTCCTTCACTCTCTTAACAATCATGCCTCGTGATAACTGGTATCTGAGGAGTCTTTCCTCTTTTTGCTTTCTTCACTTCTTAATAACCACATAACTAGGACCACATGGTCATTATTGTAAGTTACCCCTGCTAGAGGCTTAGTGTCTTTTCTAACTGCATCAAGAATCAATGCATCAGCTATATCCCACTCAGGGAGAATCAAAAGTCCAGCTTCTACAATCATTTTCCTCCCCTTCTTAGGGGTAATTGCCTCAAATTCTACTAACATCTCCCGCTTTACTTCTGCCTCAATAACAGATGCATCTTTGTGGGGATGTTCAATCTTCCCTTTCTCACACCTCTCTTTGAATTGCCCTATATGTTTCCTCCAAATAAATTATAAAATTGCTCCTATTTTAACAAAATTGTTGTTTGCCAAAAATTCCTCACTGGCCTGCTTAATGATAGGGTCTAGTTCTTTGCCTACAAACTCTTCAATAGTCAAGTCCATTTTGGCACTTGCTAGCTCTTCTGGAATTCCCTCTTGCAACTCTCCATAGGTGCATACAATTTCTCCAAGACTCCCTAATTCCAACAACTGTTCAGCTACTGCATGCTCATCTCCTATGTGTATTAGGGATTGGGAAGGAGAATACAAGGGCTCATTTGACTGCACTTCTTTACCTAACCTTTGCCCCTTTGGGGAAGCTTTCAATTCAGTGACATCTTCTATTGGCCTTTTTCCTTAGCGGAGGGCTCATCCCTTTTTGGCATTACTATGTTATACCCTGATCTTTTGTACATCACATATTCACTTGGGGGAACCACCTTGGCATAAGAAGGCTTAGCTAAAAAAAGTATAGCTTTCTAAGGATCAAATCCTATTACAGACTCCTTTTCCTTTTTTAAATTCAACATTAGATCCTCAAAGTAGAACACTAAAAACTTAATCCTCTCTTCAAAAGGATTAAAACTAGCCAAGGGATCATAGTTTCTATCAAAATATTGAATTAAATCTAAATTTATCTTGAGTGCTATCCATTTCACCTTCCTTACTTCTTGTTCATCTAGATTAAATGCATTCCTTATTAGGTCTTCAGGGAAATGAAACTGGTGAGCTCTACCCCCACACCTGACTTTTTTCTTAAACATACTGTTGAAGAATTCCTTTGGATCAACAAACCTAGAAACTGCAATGGGCAACCTGTATGGTTGAAGAAAATTCTCAAAATGTACCCAACCACCCTTGGTGGTCACAAACTAATGTGCCACAGTGATTGTTGGGAAAATGGTCCCCCTTCCTTTGTTTGTTAACTCTGATTCTTGTAGGCCCCCAATTTGCCTCAAGATTTCAGCAATTCCTATCTTCAAAGGGATTTGGTAGGGGAGCAAATTTGGAGTTCCTCTAAAACCATATACTCTGAAAATAGTAGAGACTGGGTACAAGATTATGTCACCCTAGTTGTACACAATTTCAATACCTTCAGTAAACTCTTTGGGTCTAATGAATTCTGAGGGCCTTAGGAATCCTAGGGATTTCTTGGCATAAAAGAATTCTGAACCTGGATGCAAAGTATCTATCAAATTTCAAAAAATTTGCATCCTCCCTGTCCCAGAACAAAATTGTACTTCATAACTGAACATGCATTTCTTCTCGATCTTTTTCCTTTAATAAGCCATCTCATTTGCAAATTATTCAACACCTTTAAATAAGAACATGCGCATAAGCAAGGAATACCATCCAAAAGGTCTATCTACTTTAGCATTTTTTATTCCAATTAGGCCTTCATGAATGGCATCAGTAAGGTAGAGTGCAAAATCATAAGTCACCGCAAGAGATGGATTCAAAATCTATGCCATCATAAGCATGTAGTGGGTTGGCATGGTGCTTTCTGCATCTTCCCCAAGAATCTAACATAAAGACCAATATATTCCCTTAGCCCTCAAAGTAAATAAATTCAAAGGGAAAGGCTCCATTGTACTTGGGCCTACTAATGTCAATCCTCCTATTTTTGAAAAGAATTCTTTCAATGGCCCACTCCTAAGGTGATCCTTCTGTGCATCATAGACTTCTTTAAGCATGTCAAAATCAATAGGCTCCAAGTAGTTTGAGACCTCACTAAGTCAAAAAGATCTTCTAAATTCATCATCCTTGATTTCAATTAAAAATCCTCCATTTATGTTTCTCACAGTCTTAGTAATGGGGTCATAATTTTCTGCAATTTGGGTTAATAGATTGACATCCATGAATACTCCAAGCACTACAAGATTTCTAACATTCAATTCCCATATACTATTAATTGGAGCAGGTGAGTTTCGCTGACCAAATCCTACTCTGAATAGTCCTAAACTTGCCATTCCTATCAGGGCATCCCTCAGCCAATATCCCTTATCATACAAACTATCACCAATCCTTAGGCGGGGATATTTAGGTACAAGTTCCTTCATTTTGGTTGCACTATTGGTAGATTGGGGTAGTTGTTCTAAGAAATAATCTCAAATAGCTCTTTCCTGGTAATCTACCTTTCCTCTAAATTCCCTTTGTGGTGCCATCTTCAGAACTACCCTTACTTCAATTAATATTCAAATAAACTCTTCATAATTTCAAGCACCCAATAACACCAAGTAGACATGAATTATAAAGCACAATTGTGAGAAAACTTACTTGTTGCCTGAGAAAATACAACCTGCGCACTTGTTCTTCTGCAAATCTCTTTGAATGCTTTCTGCAATTCAAAACAATGGCCTATGGAGGGATTATAGAAATAACAGAGCATTGATTAAGATTAGTAAAGCCACACGCTTCGGCAATTAAACCTCTTAAATTTCAAAAATTTCGCTCCAACGGACCAGAAGGAACTTCCTCTAAGCACTTTTCCTTTAGTCGTTGATCCGTGAAGAATAACAGTCATGCAACTTTACATAGTGGCTCAACGACAATCGTCAATGCTCCCTAACTTGCATGCCCTTTAACTTACTTGGGCCACCCACTTAGAACGGGTCCCACCATCTAGTTGTTGATCCATGAAGAATAAGATTTAGGCATCTTTCCATTGTAGTTCAGCGACAACCATTAGATCAATAGGAACTTGCTTGATCTTTAGGAAACTTTCAAGACTTAACCGCCAACATTTTATTGTTCACCATAACCGCTACTGCTAGTGGCTTGTCGTTGAGTCACAAAGAATAACCGTCATGCAACTCCCCTCTGCGGCATGGCAACCACCCTTGATTTTCTCTGAACTTGCCAACCTGTTAACACACCTAAGCCTCTCTCTTCTCATGGGCCCCACCACTTGGTCAATGATCCACAAACAATAACGGTCGAGCAACTTTATATTGCGGTTTAGCGACAACCATGAGATCGGTTCTAAATTTCTCAACCTTTAGGAGTTTTAAGCACTTAGCCACCAACCATACACCGTGTGCCTTAACCGCCAACTGCAAGCTGCCTGCCACCATCTTAAAACATTAGTGGTTTATCTTTGATTCGCGATGAATAATCATCGTGCAACTTTGTATAGTGGCTCAGCGACCACCGTTAGATCAACAGGAACTTGCTCGAACTTTAGAAAACTTTGACATATAAAGGGGAGAATACTTAGGACATTAGGGAATCTGCAAAAAATTAAAAAATTATTCAGAACCCGCCCAAGCCTAGACCTAAAAAGGGCCCCCTCTTAACAACGCGATGACCCTTCCACTTAAGTGGAAAAAGCAACGAGCTTAAATAAAAGGTTCATTCTTTGAGAACTTTGAATATTACAAAACCCTAAACCCTTAGAACACGCAAAAACTTCTAGATAAGGGCAAAATCACTGAGATTGATAGGCTTTAAAGGATAAAGGAAAGACTTCCAACAATTTTGAAAACACTGATAACACCTTCTTCTTTCTATCGTCAATATCTTTTGATAACCTCATGGTTAGGTCTTACATTTCATTCTTCATGAGCATGTTTGGTTCACTTAATTTTTGACATTGTTCCTTAAGAGCATTTTTGTCCTCACCATCTGGTTGTTGCAAAAGTTCTTTTCTCTTAGCTTGAGCATATGACAACCTTTCTTGCAAGATAAGAATGAGTTCATTAGAAGAATTCAATTCTTCTTGCAATTTCAAGTTCTTCATCGTTTTAGTATCATAATCCTCAAGAGCCATCTCAAGTTGCTTTTCCATAGCCATGTTCAAAGATTCAAGTTTCGGGATCTTCCTCAAACTGTTAAACTTCTTCCAAGGTACCAGAATCTGAAATCAAGCATTGGAATCTAAGAACACTGAGAGGGGGGGTGAATCAGTGTTCTGCCAGAATGAACATTTTTAACTTTCTACACCATGCATATATATACCGGTAAACAAATAAACCAACCACAGAAATGAACACCATAATACAAAAAAATTATACGTGGAAAACCTCAATTAGTAAAAACCACGGTGAGATTTGTGACCCACAATATCAGTTCACTGGCCATATGAAAATATATTACATAAAACATGGGCTTGAACTTGCAGGAAGGCACACTGCCTAGAGTATATTGCTCATCACTAAAGAGACTCGCTGACGACAAGATTTCTGCCAAAGTAAATTACTGAAAATGAACTCAGGAATGCATCTTCTATGCCAGATAGAGTTCCAGTTCTAGTTATGCTCTGTACGACTGATAAATTTGAACTATTACAGGTATTACTTCTCCTCCAAGAGTGATTTATAAGCTATCTTTAAATCATTGCATGATATAATCTTCTCATACAAAAATGATATCCATACATATATTTCGCATCATACAGTTCTGTTATACCTATATATGTTTATCATCTATTCCATCACATCATCATCATCATACTAAATTGACCTAGCAAACTGACCTATATACCTATTACACATGATATTCCTTATGTCGACTTACAATGCATTTACAAAAGATATTCAATGTCAGCCTCGATAATAATTACAAAATGATTTACTAAATAAATCTTCCTTGATGTCATCTTCCTTGAAGTATTGATGTCAGTGTCGGTGCCGGTGTAGTCCTAAATGCTTCCAATGTCGATATCTACCGATATATTCCTCCTAGTGCGGATTTGTGACTTCCATCAGATCTTGTTGCCATCAATGACAACAAAATGAATCCAATGATTGTCAATTGCCAACAGATTCTTCCTCAAATTCACTTAGATATAATATTGGTCTCTTCAATCTCATTGATGTGAAGCCAATTAATGGTGTCTTTACATGGAATAATAGGAGGAGTGGTGTTGAGGCTATCTCTGAAAGGCTTGATAGATTTTTGGTTTCCTGCTATTGGGTGCATGATAGGTGGTCCACCAGTTCAAAAATTCTTGATTAGAGGGGTTCTGATCATTGGCCTATTAAGCTTTCTATTACATCATTTAGATCCTCTAAAAACCCCTCTTTCAAATTTCAGTTGATGTGGCTTCATGATTAGTTGTTGAAGGATCTTATGGTTGATTGGTGGTATGAAGGGGTGCCTACCCATGGGTGGGCTATGTGCACCTTTGGGAAGAGATTAAAACATGTGAAATATAGGCTAAAGAGGTGGAATAAACAATGTTTTGGGAATCTACATAGACACAAGATGACAACTCAATCCGAGCTAGATGACGTTACGTGCCAAATTAGGGACCAAGGGATGACTGTGGAGCTCTATATGGCTGAGTTTCTTTCTCTTAAGGACTTAGAAGAGTGGGAGTTGTGGGAGGAAATTTTAGGGAAATAAAATTCTCGCATGGATTGGCTCCAAGAAGGTGATAGAAACACAAGTTTATTTCATAATTATATTAAGGCTCAAAGGTATGGTAACTCTATTACCTCTCTCATATCTTTAGAAGGGGTTCATCTTTCATCTACAGAATAAATTGCTATGGAATTTGTCAGTTATTTTTCTAATTTGTTTACCAAAGAGGATCTTGAAGCTATGGTGGAAGAGAGGTCCATCTTGAACTGTATTCCTCCTCTTGTCTCTGTTGAAATGAATGATGCTCTCTTGCACCCCATTTTGTTGTCTCAACTTGAGGGGGTTGTGTTTCAAATGAAAAAAGGAAAGGCTCCTGGCCCTGACGGGTTTCCTATTGATTTTTTTCAGGAATTTTGGGAGATTATAAAGTATGATCTTTTAGATGTGGTTCAGGAATCTAATAGGAATAAACAAATGCTCAAATCTATGAATTCTGCCTTCTTGGTTCTCATTCCTAAGAAGGATGGGTCTAATAGCTTGGATCAATACAAGCCTATTGCTTTATGTAATATTGTCTACAAGATAATCACTAAATTGATTGTTGAACGACTCAAACCTCTCCTTTGCACTTTGGTCTCTAAGGAGAAAGGTGGTTTCAATAATGGGAGACAGATTCTTGATGGAGTTGTGATAGCAATGGAGGCTACTCATTCAATGGCTTCCTATAGGGAGGGATATGTTTATTAAAATTGACATGTCCAAAGCTTATGATAGGGTGAGTTGGGACTTCGTACAAATGATTCTTTTGGCCTTTGGTTTTATAGAAGAGTGGGTGAATTGGATTCTTAGTTGTGTGACTTCTACCTCTTTCTCAGGTCTTATTAATGGGGACCCCTCAGAATTATTTAGTGCTTCACAGGGGCTGAAGGTTTTGGCTAAAGGTCTTGGAAGATTTTTCACTTCCCAAGTGAGACATGGTCTTATTCAGGGCTCGAGTTGGAGAAATGCTCTACCTCCCTACTCTCATCTTCATTTTTTGGATGACACAGGTTTGATGGGCACGACTAGAAGCAATGAGGCAGTGAATTTCAGGAGAGCTTTGGATATCTATTACAAATCCTTAGGTCAAAAATTTAATAAGGATAAATCATCCATATATTTATTTAATACTCATTGGCTTTTTTAGAATAGGATTGCAAATATCCTCAACTTTTAGACGGGGTCCCTTTCTTTGTTGTACCTCGGGATTCCTCTAGATTTGGGGGTTCAGCTTTCAGATTTTTGGCAAGGAATTTTTGATAAATTTCATTGCCAGGTTAATATTTGGACTTATAGGTGGTTACCCTCTACTAGAAGAGTGATTCTTCTGAAGACTGTGGTGCAATCGCTTCCCATTTATAGGTGTTTTGTGTAGGTTCCCCCCTCCAGCTTTGTGAGAGAGTTTGATGTTCTTTCCCATCAATTTCTTTGGTCTGGTAGTTTTTGTTGGCATTATACACTCAAATGAGAATAGTTTATGTTGTCATTGATGGTAACCAACTTGTAATGTGGTTCATAGGTTACACCGATAACAAATATCATTTACTGGCACCGACAACAACTATAATTTTATTCACACTAGCATCTAGTCTACACTGACAATAGATCATACTGCCACTCCAAGCCGGCTTGGAATGATATTGTTTTGTATTGTAAACTATATTTTTATAGCCGACTTGATGTATTGTAAAGACTCATATATGTATGAGATCTTGTAAGTCATTTTAAAAGGTAGTAATGTGATGTAATGAGCGGTATATGAGATATTGTGGGTTATGATAGTTCATGAACTTTGATGTATATATTTTCAGAGCAAATAAGAAGTAGAGCAGAGTGAAGGTTATTCTGTGAAAGGAGAATCATTTACCGACATGGTTTTTGGTTAAGGTATCTATTAGAGCTTAAACCAGTACTGAATCTAGCATTGTAGATGCTATCTTGAAGCAGTACATTATCATTGGATCTAACCATCCATTTGTAGTCGGTGGGACTCCATTTTGTTGTTGAGTAGTGAGCTCTAGGTTGTTGGCCTTCCTGCATGTGCAGGCCCCTATTGTACAAGTAATATTTAATCATATTGGCTAGTGAGTAAATATTGTGGGTCACAAATCCCACCGAGGTTTTTCCCTTACCGGGTTTCCTCACCAAAAATATATGTGTTATGGTGTGCATTGATGGTTATACTTCTGTTTCTCTTTACTGCATTATTATTTGTTTACCAGTATATTATTTTGAGTTGTAAAGTTGCAAATAAGTTTAAATATTTCATCAATCGGTTACACACCGATTCACCCCCCCCCCTCTCAGCGTCTTTGGGACTGTCATAGCATCTAACAATTGGTATCAGAGCCTAGTCCTCTATTTGTAGAAGCCTAACAACTTGAGGAAGATTTTGAAACTGGTATTGATGGAAAGTTTGAGACAACAGTTGGAAGGAGCTCTTGAATATTTTGATGCAAAAAAATTGAAGAATATCAAACTAGAAGATGATCTTAGAACTGCCAAGGAATTCATTAAAGCACTTCAGGAGAACCTAGTTTTGGCACAAAATGAGAGAAAGGAACTTTGTTAGCAAATGGAGAAACAAGATGATGAAGAAAAGGAAACTCTTAGAGATATTGCAAAAAAAATTGAGACACGAGAACACTAACATGAAGAATGAGATGCAAAATTTAACCATGAGGCTAAGTAAGGATATTGAAGATAGAAAGAGGGATCAAGAAGAGTTGGCCAGAAGATTTAATGAAAGAGATGATGAATCTCTAAGGCTTAGTCATGAAAATTATATGCTCAAGATAGAGTTGATTCACATGCAACATGATAAAGAGGAACTTATGAGACAAATTAGCACTCTGGAAAGTGAATTGGTTACTGCAAATGAATACAAAGACAAATTAAAGAAGAGTTCAGAGAAGCTTGATAATATCCTAAAAAGTCAGAAACCTGATGGAGATACAATTGGACTTGGATTTGAACATGGAGAAAGTTCTGGTACTGTAAACAATCATGATCACAGTAAACTGATAAGGAAACCTAATTCTTATAAATTCAATGGAAAATGTTTTAATTGCAACAAATTTGGTCATAGAGCAAATAAGTGTAGATCTAGGAATAATCAGAATACAAATTTACCCACCGGTCAATGCTCCAAATGCAATAAAATTGGACATAACTCGGAAAATTGCAGAATGAATATAAAATGCTATGCTTGTGGTAGATTAGGATATTTATCTAATCAATGCAGAACTCAAACCGGTCAAGGTTATGGAAAACTTATTCAGAGGAACAATGTAACTTGTTAAACATGTAACAAGATTGGGCATATTGCAAGATTTTGCAAAAGTAAGACTACTGACGAACAACAAAGGATCAAATGACAAAGGTAAAGAAAAGGTGAATGAAATCAAGCAAGAATTTTCTAAACAATGGATTAGGAAGAGAGGTCAGAGAATTGACGAATCTGTCTCCGCACCGGTAGAATAGAGTAACCCTGCACTGGCAGGAGATTCTTCATCTAACTAAGGAATAATCCTTAGGGGTATGGAAACTAATTGAAAATCATGCATTTACCCTCAGTTGGTGGTAAGAAGTTATAATTCTTCTTTACTGATAGACATGTGGAGTATTCACTTTATCGACGAAGCACTTTATGTGGCTGTAAGTTAACTTTTTGGTTAAAAAGGCACCGTAACTTCTCATTTCATCTCACCAAGAATTCAAGCATTCGAAGAGAGAGAAATTGAGAAAAGGCATTCTAAAGGCGAAGCAACAAAGGTTTTTCAAACCATTCAAGGATTTCTCAGTTAAAAGATATTTATCTTTCACAATGGCTTCTTCATCCTCCATTCCTCAATTCATTCCAAACCCTACAATTGTGGAGAACATAAAATGACCTAGACCCATTTTTAAAATAATTCCTAAGATAGGAAAACTAGATGACTCTATTGGTGCATTCTCTAAAATCCCGAAGGGAGTCATGTTTGTTGAAGACCCTAGGGCATACATACATTGTAACATTGAGAGTTTAGGGTCCGAAGATTTAAAGAATATGTTAATGAATGTTATCACTGACAAGCATGGGGTAGTGAAACCAAAACACAAGGTTGTTAAGGACTTAGGGTTTATTGACATCCTCCATATACTGGAATTCTCAGATAAAACCGTCCACTATGTTCTTAGCAGGGTTCACGGTGAATTTATGTGGTTAGATTCAGTTTTTTAGATTACTAAGGAAGCTATAAGGGTTGTTACTGGTTTACCCTCCACTGGCACTAGGCCTAACAAGAACAAGAAAATTCCAAACAAAGAGGTTGTGAGATTAACTGGTGCAAATTTTGATAACCAGCCACTTAGGGTCTGATATAACAAATGAAAATATTAAATTTGCAAGTATTGTCATTGGTTATAGAGTTTCTCATACTAACAGACTAAATTCTGTATCTAGCTTATGCATTCATAGTGCTCATGAAATGATTTTTAACAATGCTAAAATTGACATCTATGAATGGTTAAAGGATGAATTGCTAGAAAATTTGGTTAAAATAAAAGGAGACAAGAAAGGAACTTTTAAATTTGGAAATTTGATTGTGTGTTTAACGCTTTACTTTTCAAAAGAGATTCCTAGTATATGAAATAAAGATTTTTCCTATGATATTTCCATTGGAAAACAGATAAAGGAGGAAATTACCGGTATGGGATCTGAAAGTGATAAGTTGGTAAAATAATATTTCAAGAAATTTCAAGCTAAAATGAGACAAAGAGAAAGGATTCTTAAAAGCATTGTAGATAAATATGACAGACAAATATGCTTTGTTGTGAAAAGAGATGAAATTTGGATGGAGGCAGTTACTCCTAGAACTGTCTAGATTACTGAAATGGGGTATGAGGTGGACTCTCACATCTTGGACTCTTATGCTGAAATACTCTTAGATTCTTCATCGGAACCGACAGAGGAACATATTTGGTAATGTAGAAACGATTGAGAAAGGTGTTGAAATTAAGAAGCAGAGAAAGAAAAGAGAGAAATTAATGAAAGATGCTTCAAAATTTGTAAAGGGTGTTAAAGAGGGACTAATGAATCTTTGTGGTATTGCTGCCATTGCAAAAGAAAGTCAATCAAAAAAGAAATCGGTAGCTCACATCTCTCCTTTGGTTACTTCATCTGATTCTGATAGTGACAAGGTAGCTGAATTCAAGGGAGTGGATAGGAAGAAAAGAAAACCCTCATCGGCACCTGCTCCATCTCCTAAGAAATCTAGGACACTACTAAAGAAACAACAGGCTGTAAGAGAGCCTAGTGGTCCAAAGAAGAAAGTTACTCCAAAGAAGAAATATGAACCTAAGGCACTAGATACTCTTTCACTGGAAGATTTAGTTAATGAAATCACCAAAGACGACAACCTTGCAAATGTAAATAAATTTTATCATTCTTTTAATGATTCAGATAAGGAAACTATAAAAGAAAGTATTAATTTGTACCTAGATATATAGAAGAAAGTTCTCATTGAGGTCATAGATGTTCTACCAAATAATTTATACTTAAGATTAGAAGCAAAGAGGATGTCTATCATGGAGTTTGACAACAAATTGAAGGTAGAAGCTCTATTATTTGTGCATCTTGTTAATTCCAAGCAGGAAATTGATGACCTTATATCTGAGGCAAATAGAATTGTTTTTGTGAGTCTTATGGCTGACAAAGTTAAAGAAATTGCAGATGAGACGACTGATAAGTGGGACATGTTTTTTGTTGAGAGATAGAAGAAAGAAGAGAAGGATAGAAAAAAGGTAGATAAGTCTTTTGCTAAGGTATATTAGAAGGTTGATAAAGGCAAAGGCAAAATTGGTAGTGTACCTGATATAACGGTTAAGGATAATCTACCTCCATCGGCACAGGACACCCCTCAAATAATTTCAGAGGCACCGACACAAACAGATAGTCAACCTAAAGAGAAGGTAGAGGAAATAACAAAAGATGATATTGATCTGGAGTTAGACATTCTTTTTACCCCTGAACACAAACACTCAGGACTTTAACATTGTAATGGATAAGGAAACAGCTAAAGCAGATGATACTCAGCTTAACACTGAAACATTGGTAGAAGCAAAAGCAAGAACATAAACTAAAACAAAAATAGGACTTGAACAAAATCTATCTGAATGGGCAGATAGTAAGGATGAAAATAAGGTATAAGATAGAAGAAGTGGTTAAGGTTAATGTGCAGACATCCGGAGATGAAAAGAAGCAAACTACAAAACCAAGCACTCTCCCTAGCACTTCCACTATAGATTACCGACCAACAAATGTGACAGATGTACTTTTAGATTCAATAAATAAGATTACTAAATGCAATGCCTTAGCATTTAAGGCCATTGATGATTCTTTATCGATTTTGCAACTAATTACACCAACATGTAAAATTGATCATATTGCTGGATCTTTAGGTAAATTGGACACATTGTCCAAATTTATTGCTTCTAACATTCAAACTATGGATAAAACTAATGAAGAAATTGTTAAGGAAAGTGTGAATAAGGAGAAAAATGAATTCTTTGACAGGAAAATTAAGGATCGTACAAAGCAGATTGATTCTTTGTTACTGGCACTAAATTCCACCATTTTGGAATATAAAGAGTTATACAAGGAAGCATGGAAGCCTCACCATCTGACAGAGGATATTGATGAGGAAATAAAGAAAACACAGAAGGAAATTGATAATATAGCTGATAATATGATTGGTTCTTCAGAACTTACTTCAGTTTTGGATCAGAAAATGGCAGTATATGAAGAAAAGATTGAGAAATCGAAAAGGGAGAAAGCAAGGATAAGAATGAAAACCTGGGAGTTGAGAAACAAACTTGGTCTTAGATTGGACAACCTATTAACACACCAGAATGAGCTGTCTAAAGCACCTTTTCAAGGGGAAAGATCACCAAAGAGATAGATGCATTATCTGACCGAGATGATCCGACAGACTGAGACCATCATTACTAACAACACTAAATTTTTGCATAGTCTTAATCTGATTTTGGTGGATATTTTTCAGATTTTACATAACTGGTCACAAGTTTCTAAGTAAATTTTGAATTTTTTGATTAATTTTTGACATTCTTTGTCATTAATGTCAAAGGGGGGGTAGTGTATGAGAAAAATTTACAAAAGGGATCATTTGCTCAGGGGGAGTACTCTCTGTTTTGGATCAGTTTTTGGAATTCATTTTTGGATATCATTTTTTGGATTTCTCTCATGACTGTTTCCAGGAATGCCAAAGGGGGAGATTATTGGCAATATACACTCAGATGAGAATAGTTGATGTTGTCATTGATGGCAACCAACTGGTAATGTGGTTCACAGGTTACACCGACAACAGACATCATCTACCGACACCTGCACCGACAGACACTACAAGTTTATTCATGTCGACATCCAGTCTACATCGACATGACATCATATTGACACTCCAAGCCGACTTGGAATGATATTGTTTTGTATTGTAAATTATATTTGTATATTCGAATTGATGTATTCTAAAGACTCATATATGTATGAGACCTTGTAAGTCATTTTGTAAGGTAGTAATGTGATGTAACGAGTGGTATATGAGATATTGTAGGTTATGATAGTTCATGCACTTTAATGTATCTATTTTGAGAGTGAATAAGAAGTAGAGCAGAGTGAAGGTTATTTTGTGAAAGAAGAATCTTTTATTGGAAAGGTTTTTGGTTAAGGTATCTGTTAGAGCTTAAACCAATACTGAATCTAGAATTGTTTATGCTATCTTGAAGCAGTACATTATCATTGGATCTAACCATCCATTTGTAATCAGTGGGACTGCATTTTGTTCTTGAGTAGTGAGCTCTAGGATGTTGGCCTTCCTGCATGTGCAGGCCCCTATTGTACAAGTAATATTTATTCATATTGGTCAGTGAGTAAATATTGTGGGTCACAAATCCCACCGAGGTTTTTCCCTTACCGAGTTTCCTCGCCAAAAATACATGTGCTATGGTGTGCATCGATGGCTATACTTCTATTTCTCTTTACCGCATTATTATTTGTTTACCAGTATATTATTTTGAGTTGTAAAGTTTTAAATAAGTTTAAATCTTTCATCAACTGATTAGACACTGATTCACCCCCCCTTTTAGTGTCATTGGGACTGTCATAGCATCTAATAGTTTTCTTTCTTCTAAGTGGACTTTAGTTAAATGAGACTTTGTTTTTAGACCGAGACATATTGGGGGTCTTGGCCTCAGATCTATTACTTTGGTTAGCAAGGCCTTGGTGGCTAAGTTGTATTGGAGGTGGTGTAATAGTCAGCATCAAGACTAGGCCAAGATTTTAACCCACAATTATCTCCCTAGTGTCAATGATCATGAGGTGCCTCATCTTAGTTTAGCGAGCAGGGGCTCTTGTATCTTGAATACTCTTAAAAAAGGTGCCTAGCTTATTAAAGATGGCCTTTTCTATATTTGTAATAGAGGCTCTGAGGCTCCTTTTCGGTACGACTCTTGAGATGGTCACCGTCCTATTTAGTCTAGTTATCCACAACTTCAGCCTCTTCATAATATTTTCACTGATGTTGGATGGGTTAAGGTGGAGAATTTTAAAATGGTTAGGCACATTGGACAAGTTGAGGTGACTTTCTGAAAGGATCCTCTTGAATGGCCCTTAGGTGGCTTGGATGAGGATCGTGTGGTATTGGTTAATATCTTGGAGGGTACAGTATGTAGTTCCCTCAAGGAGAGAGATATTTTGGCTTGGGGTCCTAACCCAAAAGGCAAGTTTTATGTTGTTGAAGGTTACACTCATCTTGATAGGAAATTGCATGGCCTGACAGATGTTCCCAGGTGGAAGAAGGTTTCAAATAGTTTCTCTTGGTCGAAATGTAACTTTTTCTTATGGTTGGTTGCTCAGAGGAAATGCCTCACAAGGGAGAATTTTCATAAGAGGGGCTTCGAGGGACCATCAATCTATTATCTTTGTATGCATAATGAGGAAGATTGCTCCCACTTGTTTTTTCTTTTCCCTTTCTCTAGGGAGATTTGGCACAAGTGGTGGGAGGCTTGGAATTATGCTTTTTTTCATTCTACCTCCTTAATTGGCTTTTCAGATAGCTTGGGCAGACCCCCAGAAAAGACCTCTTTTCTTCAAGTGGCCTAGGCTATTGGGCCAGCCCTTATTATCTAGAATTTGTGGTTGGAAAGGAATCAAAGGGTCTTTGGTGATTCACATATAGGGAGTCCTCAACTGTGGCAGAAGATAGTTAATAGGCTTGAGGAGACAATCTCAGGTAAGTGCAATTTGTCTGAAAATGTTGATCCGAGTGATTATGTTATTGTAAGGAATCTGCAATTGGAAAACATTAAAATGGACCGTGTTGCTAGAAAGAGATCTTGACATGTGAAGCAACAGATAAGTAGATATGGAAGGTGGATTCCCCCTCCTATGGGAATCTTATAAATTAAAACATATGGCTCTTCTTGTGGGAATCTTGGACAAGCAGGCATTGGAGGTATAGGTAGAAGTGATGATGGTTGTGCAGTTTTTTTCTTCTCTTTTTATATTGGGCAACACTCTAATAATCTTATGGAGGCCCTAGCTATTAAGATTGTTGTTGATTGTGGTTGTTCTTTAGGATGGAGGAATATTATTTGTGAGTCAGATTCTCAGATTATTCTGGACATATTGAACAAACAAAATTTGAATGATGTGAGTTGGCAATTAGCTTTTGTGGTCAAACAGATTCTTCAACTGTGTAATACATTGGAATTTGTCTCCTTTTGTCATATTCCGAGGGAGTGGAATAGAGTGGTCGATTGTTTGGCCAAGTGGGCTTCAGAGCATGTTGATGGTTGGGATTTTAGTGGAAGGGATGGTCTACCTCCTAATTATCTTGAAACTTTAGACAGGTTAATGCTAGAAGATAGGATGATGCAAGAGCACCAAGTGGTGTAGGATCAATTTCTGTTATGTTTATTTCATTTTCACTGTCATTTTTGAGGCCCTTTGTGGCTCCGGATGAGTCTAGTTTTTGGTGTAATTCAAAAGTAGTTGGCTTTCTGAAAAGGTATTATCATTGGAAATCAAACGGACAGATCTAATGCTATGGTCATTGGACTTTGTAGTGGTGGTGATGGTGGTTCTTTTAGGATCCTTTTAGTTTTTGTTGTTCTATTGGTGGGTCTAAGGCCCGATCTTTGTATTTCTGTGATTTGTAAATAAATCTTTACCCCTTTTAAAAAATAAAATAAATGTGACTAAAACAAGAAGATTGCGGGTACCTTCATTTTATATATAAACAAAGTATCCTTTGAGATATTATAATATATTTAATTTTCATGTAGGTTGAACATGTCAAAGTACTTTAAAATATATGCTCTCGATAAATTTGCATTCGCTCAAAGTGGTGGTTAAATTTAATGGTGAAATTTCTTACTTGTACTAAGTTCCATTTAGTTTAGGGCCATTCTAATGGAATGACTTCATACAATTTTATATAAATAAATGATGTTGTTGTGTTAAGTTTAGCTCACTCTTTTATCCTTATCACTCTCCATTACTCCTACTTATACATTTTCCAGTACATTTGATATTATCTTAGCCCCATTTATATATATGTTCACAAATTAGCCCTAATTACTAGGCCAAACTTCCTTGCTCCTATTCTTGATCCCACAAGTTACATTTTCCTATTTTAGACAAAATTTAGATTACTTAATTTTGATCTTGAGAGCCTTGAAGTTGATCCAACTTCAAATCTTCACATTTAAATATCATTTTGAATATGCAAATATTTTTATCATTTAAAATTACTAAAATATTTATCTAAGCATTTCCATATCAATAATCAATTTATCAATTGTAATTTTACACAATATCCACACAAAAATAATAAATATTTATCCTATTTTTTATTAATTAAAATTTATCTTAACCTTTAAAATAAATATTAAGTTTAATATTTATCTAGTATAGGATGTCTGGTGAGAGATCATAAAGGAATCATAGAAGGAAATATGGCTATGTCTACTCCCCTGGATACCAATAATATTGTAGAATTCAAGGGCCTATTTCTAGGCCTCACAAAGTGCTCTAGACAAGGAATTAAGAATCTAATTGTTGAGGGGAATTCAACCATTGCAATAAATGCAATTAAATCCACGAGTTAACCAAATTGGAGGTTGCAAGCACTGTTGGATAAAATTTTGATGGCGTTGTCCAAGTTTGATGATTTCTCTTGCAAGCATGTCTATAGAGAAGTAAATACAGAGGCAGATTCCCTTTCTAAGATTGCAGCAGATGGAACCAATCTAACTTAGTGAGCAAATGAGTTCAAAATAACCTGCCCCAATGATTTCCATTGACTTATTATCGATATTTTTCTCTAGGACTAATTGTTTCTTCAGTAATCATGTCTAAGGAAGTAATCTCAGAAATAGTTGTCTTATCATAGAATTCAACTGTCAGAGTTAATCTACAACAGTGGGTGAAATAGTTTAAAAAATTGTTTCTGTGATCGACATAATGACTAAATCAACTCTTGGTTGAACGAAATGCAAAGTTGGAAATAGAATAGCTTTGAAGCAGAAACAAGGAATTTGTTGCCTCACCCAACGGCTAACTATTTTGAATCAAATTTTCTCCACTATAACTTAAAGTGCATCTTCATAGCATGAGATGACTACATCTTAGTAGGATGAGATGACAGTCATCGTCCAAGTTGGAAAGAACTCTTTTATCTTTTATTAGAAAGACATTCTAAAAACTCTCGCCTAATGTCATATACCAATTAATGAGAAGAATTTAGGTGTGCTTTTCGATAGATTTATGATGTCATTAAATCTGTCACATCTCTTTCAAATCAAAAAGGACACCGCCTTAAGGACATGGATTGGGTGAGTTGTCATGCTAGCATGATATCAAATATTGAGCTCTTTATTTGTCTTTCCTGGATGAAGTAATTTTCATGAAAGGCTGCAGGAAGTGGCGAGAATGTAGGGAATTTATTAATGCCTTTCTAGTGCTTCTTTGTTGTCATTTAGTGCGTTCTTCTTGCTCCTTTGACAACTGGTTTCCAAATTGCTTATCGTACTCCTGATTT
Organism: Cryptomeria japonica; assembly: GCF_030272615.1. Taxonomy (NCBI): domain Eukaryota; kingdom Viridiplantae; phylum Streptophyta; class Pinopsida; order Cupressales; family Cupressaceae; genus Cryptomeria; species Cryptomeria japonica. The sequence goes on along the minus strand of NC_081407.1, from coordinate 575,127,809 downwards.
TCATCTAACGATGGTTGCAGAAGAACCCTTCGGATACATCATAAGAGCCTTTCCATGCCCAATTTCCTATTTTGGGGTTGATACTCCAATTTCTCTTTCATCTAAGAGCCTACAAGTCTCTTTTAGAGAGATCAAAGACTTAAGTCTCAAAAGGATTCTTCTTAACCCAGAGCCATTAATAATCATGGTGGTTAAGCTAATTTTAATAAGCGAGCATCTAAGCAGGAATGAATATCCGAGGGATAACACTTTCATTTCCTCGAGGTTTGTGGCATCTCTCTTGGATAACCAAGTAGCTAAAGAGGGGGTTTTCTCAATGACAAGACCATTGTTCAACCAAGATGTTCTAGGAAGCTTGGAAACTACCCTCAATCGAGCGCTTCTTGACTCTGGTATACCACGCCCAGGAGATACGATTCTCTTCTTCATCCCCGGGTAAGGCTTTAAGGCAGCACATCCAAGATAACAACGTGTAGGGTGATGGTAGTGATAATACATCCAAAAATATTTGCACTTCATTCTCCCTGGACTATCACCAATTGTCGAAATATTCTTCAAAAGTTGAAATTTAGTTTAGTGACCAGTGTGTGGTTTTAACCTGGTGTGATATTGCAAGCCTGATTTGAATGCTTGATGAAGAGTCTGGCCATGTATATAGAGGCTTTGTCAATTACATCTCCTTCATTTCTGACTAGATTTCAAGATTTTGGTTTACCTGTTCCAACTGAGGCTTGTGCCTAATGTTATGATCTTATTAAGAAGGAATGCTAGACACATTAAAGAAGAAAGCCCAAATCATTCATGGAGGCTGAATACATCTTTAAAGGGAAAGATAAAAGAATTCCACGATCCTTAGAATTGTCATGGAATAAACATTTAGACCCTTAGAGAATATAGGAGGGCCTTGGACATTTTTAAAACTAAAAGAAAAATAGCTTCTAATCAAATCGAACATAACTTGGTAATGACTAGCTGCCAAGACGAGAGGATTGGAAGCATGAGTTCCTAGGAGGTGATTGTGTTGTGCAGCAAATAATCATGAAACTATGACACAAGCCTTGTGCCATCTGTAGGTCACGTTAACTATCACAAAAGGCACGAGTCAAGCCCTATTGGTAAAGCCCCTAAACCTAGAATCACTTGATGTGACCAATCAACACAACAACACTGCAACTATCTAAATTAATGAATTTGAATGCAAATTACAGCCTTGGATGTGTAGATTACTCTTGCCTTGCACAAGAAACACACTTTTTTCAGAGTGAAAACATAAATAAAGACCTTTTCTCCTGATTGGCTCTTCTATGGAGCTTAGAGAAGGTATTAGGAATTAGATGAGAAAACTACAAAGTCTCCTAAGGTAAGCTACAACCCAAATTAGCCAATTTGTCTGTCACTTTATTAGTTTTTCCATAACAATGGGATGCTTGGACCCCAATACTTTATTTTTCGTTTTTGTTTTCTCGCTTTTGAGTGGATTGAAGTACCGAACGCCATATTACCATTAGTCATTTGTGATCCAGTCTTGATCTTTCCATTTGATCAATTCTTGTTAGCCTATATTAAAAAAATATCATGTGATCTCTATATAAAGAACATCTTATATTAATCATAAGATCTAACATACTCGGTTATAATTCAATTGATCTAGCATTCTAAATCTAATTTATCAGTATACTGAGTAGAAAACTACAACATATTCACTAATAGGTCTCTATAACATTCAATATTTAAGTATACTTTCGTGTTTTTTATTTATGTTTATATCATGTTATTGCATTAACATCTGGAAGAATTCCATAGAGAGAATTGCATCACCATCATTTTGTCAAACTCCATGAGAGGGTTTCATTGTTAAGGTATAATCATTTTATTTCACCATTTCCATTATTGATTTGCCTTTGTCCTCCTTATAACATGTACTAATTTTAAACATCATAGCTATTGTAGAGGTGGGAATACCAACAAGAGGTTTGACTTAGGAAAGCCCTTATACAATAAAAACCTTCTTCCCATTTTTTCATATGGTTAGGTACAGATCCAACAACAAAAGTTGTATAGGATTGAAGAATAGACTACACAAGTTGTAGAAAAAATTGAATAGATGAAAACCCCTATACTAGTGTTCTTAGAACTGTTGTTTGACCATATTTTGTTAGATTTTTGGGAGACAAGTCTACAAAACCTCTTGACTATATTCTTTTCCCTTTCTATCAATCAATGGCATCATTAGACTAGGGCACACAACACCTATGTCTAGTACCTTTTGCTAGTAACTTACCTCTATCTCATATTTTGTAGAATTTTCTTATTGTGTCTATCATATATTCTAGAATTTTATTTTGTTGCTAAAAGTTACCATTTTTCTACCATTACCCACTTAGATCACATATTAATATCAATTCCATTGTAAAAAGAGAACAAATTTATAGCGATTAGCTCTGCTATCAACATTGTAGTTGAACTTATTCATGTTCATAGTGATATATTATGGATATTTGAGATCTTAGTTTGCATCCATAAGCCTAGGATCACATTTCCATATATATTAAGTTCTTTTTCCCATTAAGCTTTCTCCTTTTCACTTTCTCCTTTTCACTACCTCTTGAGATTTTTATTTGTACCTAGCTAAGGTACACCTAAGCTTGGTGTTAGTGTTTGAATATTCCTAGTCTAAGTGGATAATCTTTCTTAGTGTTAGTTTCATTGATTAATACATTCCATCAAGATTAGTTTAGTGTAGCCCATGTCTATTATTATGACAATTCACCATGATTCTAGGAGGTCATTGATCTTATTTGCACTATAAATTATTTAACATTTTGTAAGTTTAATCTTATGAGTTATTAATATATTATAATAAATTTAACTATTACTTGCATATTTATCACTTTCTCATCTTGTTCATATTTTACTTTCATTTAGAGTTTCTCATCAACCTAAAATTTATTTCCTTTTGTTTGTTTTATACTCTTTTTTTTTTTGTTGCAGCATACTTTAAATGATTTCTTTCTTTGAATGTGCTCATGAGTGTATTAATAGAGTTTTCCAAGATCTTTTTCCTTTCTTTGTGCTATGAAATAAAATTCATAATATGTTGTAATGAATTTTGTATGAATGGTATGGGAAGAACTATGACTATTAATTTTGTAGGAAAAAGAGAAGTTTTCATTTCTCAAATATGTGTCAAAATGATAAGAAAGTGTGGTTAATCTTGTGTGTTTAAGTGTTTATAAACTTGTTGATATTAAATCATAATTGTTTTATATTCTTAACATGTTTACGAGTTGGAAATTGTGCAACAAGATTATAGATTGGCCATAGCTCAAAATTGGGTTTATTTTTATGAGTTATAATTCCTCATATAACTATGTTCTTCAAACCCATTAGTTGATTATTTATCATTACTTGATATTCTTGTTTTTTTCTTAATTATAATTACCATTACATATGGAGATCCTTGCTCAGAATAAACCATTTTTTTTCTCCTTTACGAAACCTAAAGGGTTCTATTTATTTTCATAAAATTATATTTCTTTAGTGTGTACTTCTATGTTTCCCAATATGCATTTTCTTATAAAATTACATTTTCTTACATTTTATTAGTTTCTTAAAAAAGGTTGAGTTATTCCTTTGGAACCCACATGGTTGAAAGTAGCCTTCATGTTATTAGTTTGAATCTTGCAGATACAAAGTCTTCAAAGGAATTTTTTGTTTTCATTTTGAATGTGCCTTGAAATGAATTATAAATATTTATATTGTTAATTATTATTCAACAAAAATATAATTATGATTATATAAGTAAAAAATGTATTTGTAACATTTTATTTGTATTTTAGTGGGGATAATTTTGTATATCAATGAGATATGAACTTTTGTGATAATAGAAAAATTATAAGTTTAAAAACTCTTAGAAATTCAAAGATGAATCTTGTTGTAGGATTAAATTTTGATTGAATGTGCTCAAGGGCATGTCCATAATAATTATTATTCAAAATCTATTTATTTCTAATTTTTTAAACTTTCCTTTGAATTATCTCATCCTTGGAAATCGTAGAATTAAACCTAATTATTTTTACCTTTTTAGTGTTTCTATGTTAGTGTAGAGATCACAGGAAAATAAAGTTTCAATATGGAGAGCTAGATAAACATATCATCGAACCTCTATAAAAATGTGTCACTTCTAGACCTTGTATAATTTTAGAGAAAATACAATTTTGTAGTCATGTCCTAGGTTTAGTGATAGCATTATAAGAATTATGATAGTTTTAGTTGTCACATCCTAAATTGTGAATTTCCTAGAAACCTTTTAAAGTTTAGGGGATGAAATTTTACTCTTTTATATTTGTGAAACTTTTTGACTTAACAAAGTTATGCACATTTATTTTGAAAACTATGTTGTACAATTTTCATTGGTTAGACAATTTGTACAAACCCGATTTACATGGTTTGCATGATTTTAGATTGATTTAAGACTTCTTCATATGTCCTATTTTTTTTTGAACTATTCATTAAGTTTGAAATATGTTTCGTAAATCAATAAATATTTTACTCTCATTTTATATTGTTGAATAAACAATGTTTCTTTTATAACTATTTAATAAATAAATAGTGTTTTTTATAATTGAAAAAAATGTTAGGAATAAATATAAATATTAAATTTGGTCTCATTCACATTCACGTACTCTTTAATGAGAAGAATTTTTTATTTGGGTCAATTTATGAATAGAATACTCTCCTAGTTGTATATATCACTTTATTAATGAAAGTGTTTCATGTTTTTTATAAAGATAAATAATTTTTATAGGGACCCAAAACCCAAAGTTTATAGACTAAGGCCAACAACCAAACATATATTAAACATAAGAAAAATAGGGGACAAACCCCACACAGACCTAAAGCCAAAAACAACATGAAAATCCCCAAAAAACAAGAACTCAATTGAGAGAGTGCACTAGTTCAAAATTCTTCTGAATAATATTATTTTTTATTTTCTCCAGATCCTCCATAATGAATCTGTAGGTACCATAGTCCTAGCTCCGACTCCTAGTCCTAGTATAGGAACCCAAGATAGTCTTCCCTCCAGTAGCACTCTCGCCACCCTCCAAAGAATTCTTTTTCCATTTTTTCCCCAAGGGAGGATCACTGACTATGGATCTGGTTCTATAGTTTGCAATCATGGCATTGATTGTTTTCAAAACCTCAACACTATTACTCATTGCCTCTCTACTAATTTCCACCAGATTATTCAGGTTGTCTTTGATCACAACCACATACTCTTCCAACTTATCAATTTTGTGCTCATGTTTGATCTTCATAGTTTCGACATCATGAGACAACTTCTGAATCAAGCTCATGAGCTTCTTCATTTTACTAGGCCTAGGGGAATCCATGAAAATTTCAATACAATCCTTCACCCCATCTTTCATGGTTCCAATTTCCTTACCAACCCACCTCCAGTAGCTCTCCTGGCCCTTAGTGACCTCCAAAATTAGGTCTTATAGTGCTTTCTCCCCCTTTTGACCACCTTTGTTATCTTTATTCATGGTCTCCTATTCCTTGTTAACCACATTGATGGGGATGTCTAACATAGTCTCATGCTCCTTGTCTTTGGATCCACTTGACTTGGTCAATTTCATTTTCTTCCTGATGGGTGGCTCTAGGTCTTGCATTTTCCTCTTGCTGGACATAAAATTGCTTGCTGGCCACCTTGGAGGATTGTTTTTCCTATTGTTGTTAGTTCCATGGGCCAACATAGGCTCCCCTTCTTTCTTTGGTCTATACTCAAGGTCCTACGAATCCTTGATATCATGCCAATCAAGGGCAGTGCCACTGTCCTCCCCATCCATATCCGTATCAGAAACTAACTACACCTCAGAGTTAGAGGAATAAATGTGGGTTTTATCCATGGGGGAAGGTTTCACTTCATGAGATTTGGCAAAATATATGATTAACATGATATGCCCCTAATGAAGCACCAAATTATCTTGGTTCTCATCATGTTTGGCTAAACTATTTTCCAAGGATGAAACCAAGAAGAAAGGGATGATGATAATTTTACTATGCCTAAAATGGTTTAAAATGATACAAGAAAATCCTATAAAATGTGCCATCAAGAGGGATATACCTCATGATGAATTCCGCCATGTCAGCCTAGAGGGAATTCAGGTCTTTCGTGTTATAGCCACCATCCACCATTTTAGTCACCCTCCATCATTCCTTTTCCTTGTGAAAAAAACCAGTGATGGACTCCTCACCAAACTTCCTCTCTCTATAAAATTTCTTGCCCTTAGTAGCAAGTCCAGTAACAGTGGCAACTAGGGTTTCATCAACATGGAATTCCACCCCATAAACAACCAACACATCCTTTTTCCACCCTTTGACAAAGCTTTCAGTAACCAGGGGAGAGTTACCATGTAATCTCTCCAGAAAGGGAACCATCCCACCATCAGAGATTTCCTCCTAGACCTCCTTATTCTTCCGCCACTTATCATAGGTCATGGGTTCATGTGTATTCTTGTCACCACCCATTTTGTTACATAGGCAATCGAGACAACTGCAAACCAAGTGCAAAACCATAAAAAAAGCTAAACCCAAAATAAGGCGAGATGAAGTTTCTAGAGCTTCTCTAAGAGGTAATAATTTGAATTACCTTCCCAACAACACCCATCTCATCATAGTCTCTCATCATTAAATTCATTTGTAAGGCCAAAGATATCCACATCATTTCTTGCCAAGTCGCATAGAGTTGTCGGGAAGGTTTTCCTTCCTCTCCAACATCTAACCAACACATTTTCAATAGCCAAGTTGGCAACATGATCCACCAGTTTATTTCCTTTTCAAAAAATGTGTGGAATCTTGAACTCCTCTAGACCGGCAATCATATCAAGAAAATCCTTAATCAAGTTCAAAATAGTCCATCTTGGCTCCGTACTACCCCTGATGCACTTCACAAAGTTGAGCGAGTCACTTTCCAACCAGACACATCTAAAGCCTTCCTTGCTTGCCATGTGTAGCCCTATGTAGGTAGCGCTAGCCTCCGTGTAATGCAAGTGTTTGATGTTGTTGAATATGATTTAATAATATTTATATTTCACCACTAATGTCCTTTTTTTAAGATAAAGTGAATTAATGAAAGGTGTATAATTTTATCTATTTATTAATTTTGTCATGGAAAATCTTTATCCATTGGTGAACTATTGAGAAGAATATTTCTATTTTTGGTGAATATAACTAAATGTCAACAAGATCAAATTATCATAATTAACATAAAATCAATGTTTACTAAATTACATCCCCATTATTTTGAAATCGTTTACATAAAAAATAACAATTCATAATAAATAATATGAGATTTAGCAAAGGTTCTCAACCTTTAATATGGCAAGATTGATGGGCATGAAAATAACCTCACTACTTGTTGTGCTATTGTTTGTGTTTACAATCTAGATATATTCACTAATAGTCATTAAAACCATACAATTAAAACCTAATATTTATATTGAAAATGGAGTTAATTGATTAGCTATTCTTGTTGTGCTAAGTATTAGCTACTAAAAAAATATATTTAAATTATGTGTATGTGACTTGACAAATGTTTTGAACCCAAAGATCTTGATAAAAAAAGATTCATGAATTATTAGCAAAATATTTAGGTTGTAGTGATTATGATACCATGATATAGGAGTACCATGAGCCATGTTCACACAATAATATAGTAGTACAAATATAACTACATTTTAAACAATCTAATTAAAGTGGGATCACTAAAGTATAAGGGTAAAGTGCATGATTAGTAAAACGAGGTATTAACAATAATAAATATAATTAATCATCCATACATACACTAAATAATAATTAAATTTTATTATTAAATTGGGATTGCACATAATAAATGTTGAATTATAATTATATTTTGAACAAGAGAAAGTAATGCATAATATGCTAGCATTCAATTCAACACAATGTTAAATCTAAATTCCAACAAAGAACTTTCTAAATTTATAATATTTTATATAGAAAATTATGAAAACAATTACATATATAATCATTTTTTAAATTTAATTATAATTAATTAAATTATACATTATCTTATAGTGGTTAGTATCATCTAGGGTAGCATGTTCCACTCATACTTGTGAGAAATATAATTTCCTATGACTCATAGTCATTAATTTATAATTTCTTTATAAATTCACAATTTACAGTAGAGGTTTCATTCCCTATGTCATGCAACTAGAAGTTGAAGGTTATTAATTGTTTTACCAAATACAAAAATATTTCCACATCTAGTTCGTCAATGAATCTATACTTATCTGATTACATGACTTCCATCTTCGTGTAGAAAGTATCCATTGAGATGTTTTTATTTTATTTTTAATACCAAGTTATCAAATCCAAATTTATAGATCTCTTATGTACCTGTATTTGTAGATTCTTTTCATATTTTAAATTAATTCAGCACATGTTTTGCCTAGCTTTATAAGTTTTTGGTAGATGATGCCTCTATTGAGACATCCATCCTATTTGAGAGTAAATATTTATCATTGGTTTTGTAGATCATTTTTAAATATATATTTTTCTCTCTAGCCTCTCTTATGATTATTACTTTTCTAATTTCATTAATTTTCATCACAACCTTATCAATTTATACTTATAAATTATCTATGAATTCTATATTTTTATTCAAATTATCAATATTGTCAATTATTAATTGCCAAAACATATGATTTATATTCATCATTGTTTTCTCATACTTCTAATACAAATATTTTAACTTATTCTCTTATAATTTTTTTGGACCAAGGGAGGTTTCATTGATAGGTCATTAGATTTGAGATCTGATTATTATTGCAATAAGGTCATTCAATCCATGTCTAAGTCTAAGGAGAAATCAAAATTCATCAAAGTAGATATGTCAAAAGCCTATGATCAAGTTAGATATATAAAAAACCTATAATCAAGTGAGATGGTATTTTTTTAGTAGGTTTTGTTTGCTTTTGGATTTTGTTTTGAGTGGATTGACTAGGTAATGAGATATGTTACCTCATCTTCTTTCTCTTTTTTGAGTAATGTTGATCCTTCATGCCCCTTTCTTGCTTCAATGAGACTAAAGGGGATCCTCAATCCCATTATATACTTATTTTATTAGTTGAAGGTCTAGATAGATTCCTAAAAAATTATAGAGATAATGGTTATAAGTGTTGTCAAAGTTTGGAGCTCCAAACCCACATCTATTTTTCTGATAGAACAAATTTCATGGGCCTAACTAAACTTGGAGAGACCGTCAATTTCAAGAAATATTTAGACACTTATATCATAGCTTTTGGCCAGTAAATAAAGGAAGATTTTTTTTGTATTTGTCCCTGTCATTATCCAAAAAATCCCATAAACCAATTACATACTTGATATTAAACACCCTCCCATTACATGACTCTTCGAAGATGCGTATCATTATCCATATGACCCAAAAAATTTCAAGGAGTAGACTGTAGAGGAGGAACACAACCACAAGGCTTCCATGCTTGACAAAAATATGTATCAACCGATCAGAACCATAATATCCAACAGGCGAGTAGAAAACCACCCACTATTTCCCACAAAAAACAAATCTGCTTGCCAAAATGAGGAAGAAGACAGATGGAAACATATCCTTGCTCAAAAAACTTGCGGACAAAAAACCTTCTGCAGTCAAACAAAAAGCCCAAGAACATGATGTCAAGGAATTGAGAACCATGAGCTAGGCCCTTCTAGTGATGGAGAGGAAGGAGGCACCATCTGTATCGGAGGAACCCAGACTGGCGAAGCTCGAACATTAGGCATTGATTCTAAAAGAAAATGAATTCCTGCAAAAACATTAACCGCTGCAGCCAGACAATCTGGTGATACATAATCTAAAAGGGCCGCCAAATCAAATAATGTATCATCATATAAGTTAGATATCAAACCATTCCTTAAAATTGAAAGAAGTTCCCCATGCCAACCGGAGGATAATAACTAAGAATGAGAAATAAAACCAGCATATTCGAAATCACCAAAATCAAAACGGTAATTAGAGAGAGCATTGTCCAAATCAACTGTAGAGTAGAAATGGGATTTGAAATATGTATCAAAGATTTCCCTAACCATAGCAAAATCCAGAAGCACATCCATACATACAGTGAGAAACTGAGATGCAATATCAGCAAGGAAACAACCTGAGTTATCCACAAGCCATCGCTTTCCCAAAACTTTGTGAAAAGCCAGAGAAAATTCCACCAAATGAATTTGAAACAAACGCCCAAGCTTTTCATCATCCATGACAAAAGAGTCTTGAAAATCATAGTGTTTGCGAGGCATTAGAATGCGGTAACCCACTGATTCCATCAAAAAAAGCAAATGCAAAGCCAAGAGAGCAAAGGAGAATAAAAGAGCACAATGTCATCATAAGAAAGTAAAACAACTACGAGAGGACGACACACTAATAAAAAATGATGACAATATCCATGCCGCCACCCTAAACAAAAAAATGACACTTCAAAAAAATCGGCACAAAGAATGCAAGACAAAAACAAATGCCGCCACCCTAATAAAAAATGATGACAATGTCCATGTGAAGCACAGAGCCAGCCAAGCCAATTAATAACTCAAGATATCCACACGAACAAGATTACTCAAGAGATCTCAAAAATCTGCCACATAATGGACATGAAGAAAACAAAACCATGCAATCAACAAGGGAGAAACAATAATGAACTTATGAGGAAAGATTGTAACACTTGTACCACAAACCTCCCCTGTACCCCAAAAACCCGCAAACAAAACTCTCAATAAAGATGACCTGTACGGCGAAAAATAGAAGTGCATTCCTAAAATTAATCTTCCAGCCATCGTACATAAACAATCTTTTTGCCAATAAGTAAGAATAGAAAACTCTTAAAATGGCACCAAAGAATAAAGCAAGATAAAAAACAATTTCCATGCAACATAAGTCCAACCGGATCGAAGAAACAAAGGCTTTGAGCCCTGCTTGGGATTACACACAAGCATGCAAAAATAATGAAGTAATGTCCCAAAGTAAGACACCACCACTTTAAACTTTATGTCTGAATGTGATCAATATGTAAGGCACAAGGGCGTACTCCTGAAATAACAACATTTACAAATAATAGAACAAGCATCCATAATCTACCAAAATAAACCAAAGCGCCTGGGATATACACCCCATCCTTCTGCTCAATCCAGATATACCGCCAAACCATATGTAACTCATGTGTTGATAAAATAATCTGAAGAAACCTCTCCAATCCTCAAGGAATACACACATTAACATCTAACCCAAGAACAAAGATGTATAAGTACTCCAAATGTAGATAGAAATAAAAGAGTCCTATCAGCACATAAAGAACAGATACAGGTTGTACTGAGGAGAGGATAATATGTATACTTTAGTAAGAAATGAAGATAATGAGTAGGAGTTTATTTTAAAATGTATTGCCACCTGAAAATTGCCTCCCCATTCCTCAAGAAGTACACACATTACCATCTAACCCAATACAGAAGTGTAAAAATACACCATATGCAAATAGAAGTAAAAAACCTCCTATCACAACATGATGCACAGATAAAAACTAATCTGAGAAGAGGATAATATATATACTTCAATAAGAAATGAAGATAAAAAACTCAAAACAAATGAACTTAATCTTTGGGAAGAGGCATATACCCGGGGAGGACATCTTGAGGAATGTCACCAATTTCTACATTCTTATGAAAAGCAGCTGAGTCAATAGCTAAATTAGCCAGGAAATCTGCCAGTTTATTTAACTCTCGAAAACAATGAGATAATATATAGGTATCAAAAAAAGATAATTTCTCCAAGATGTGATCAATTAAATACTTCAAATGCCAACAATTACTTTTACAGTTCAAAACAGTTTGGATAACAACCATTGAATCCCCTTGAATGGAAAGGTATTTGATCCCAAGGGAAATAACCATGTCAATCCCAAGTGACAGAGCTTGACATTCAGTAAAGTTGTTTGAATGAAACCCAAGGGCATGACATTGAGCAGTTATTAAAACTGCATTATGATCCAGAATGGCCATACCAGTCCCAGCCATACCCAAGTTCCCCCTGGAAGCACCATCAAAATGGAGTTTAAAATGACTCGGAGGAGGAGGAACCCAGGTGGCCATAATTCTCTTATTTTTAAAATCCAGATCCTTTGAAACTAACCCATGAGAGGGAATGATAGACAGGGAATTCCATGTCCTTGTGATGATGCCATCCCAATGGGAAAAGGATGTCAGATGATCTAAGTTCTTATGAATATATGACAAGGCCACCTCCAAGATAGAAGCCTCTATCTTGACTAAGATATCAGAGAGCGATGTGGATGATTTTTTGAAGATTCTATTATTTCTCTCTAACCATATGTTCCAAACAATAATTGATGGAGCTATGATCCAAAGGCGGGTATAAAAAGAAGAGGAGAATAAAAGAGGCCAAGCTCTGAAGTGTGAGAGGAGGTCCCCACTAGTAACAAAAGAGAGACCTAATTTCTCGAAGAACCAATTCCAACATCCTAGAGAAAAATCACAATGAAGGAAAAGATGAGATGACGATTCCAATTTCTAATTACAGAGAACACAAGGGAAAACAATAGATAAACCCATCCTATCCAGTCTCATCCCAGTAAGAACCCTATCTTGAACAGCAAGCCAAGCAAAAGCTCCAGCCTTCGGCAGACATGCTGGATGCCAGAATAATTTGTAAGGCCAAGAAGAGAGATCCTTGGCCAGCATAAGGCAATTATATCTATCTCTCACTGAGTATTTTCCAGATGAGTTCTTAGTCCAAATCAGCTCATCATCGAGCTCAAACAAGATGATAATTCTATTTCTAAGAATAGAGTAAAAATCTACTTTTAGACTAGGGCTAATAGGAATAAATTCAATCAACTTCCATTGAGCCATCACCATATGTCCATCATGAACTATAGTAAAATTGTCTGATAAATAGGCCCCCCATTTATCCAAAAGTATAGATTTCAAGGGTGACCAATCCCTAATAGAATCCATAGGACAATGACCATTCCAAGCATCATCCCAAAATCTAACTTTCAAACCATTATGCACAACCCAAGAAAGATGCGGCAGCAAGACCCTTCTACATTTTCCCATGAAATTCCAAATGGTTGACCCCTTAGGCAGAGACTCGGCCTGAAAAATAGACTCCCTAGCTCCATTAGAAAGATACTTAGCGAACATGATTCTAGCCCAAAGGGAGGCTGGATTATCATACAATTTCCACACTAATTTGTCCCCCAGGGCCAAATTTTGATTTTCCAAGCTACGAATTCCAGACCCCCCAAGTTCTTTAGGAAGACAAACCTTATCCCAAGCTAACAAGGGGATCCTAGATTTCCCATCCCTGTTGTTGTTCCAAAGAAAAGACCTCAGAGTATCCTTTAAACTGACAATAACATCCTTTGGAGATTTAAGAATTGACATTAAGTAAGTAGGCACCGCATTCAAAACTAACTTAATCAACACAATTTTCCTTGCCATGGTGAGCCATTTGTGGTTCCATGCCAAAATTTTCTTAGACACCCCTGAAACTATTTTATCCCAAAAACTAACCTTAAACTTATTAGAAAAAAAAGGAACACCTAAATAAGTACAGGGAAGATCCCCAAGTTGGAAACCCCAAAACTTTTGAAGCTTATCCCGGAGTAGGGAGTGAGTATTCAAGAAGAAAATCTTAGATTTTTCCTTGACCTTCTGACCCGGAAAAGCTACATAATTCCTAATCACTTGATCAATAGCCCGAGCCTCCTTCAAGGTTGCACAACCAAATAGGAGGGTGTCATTAGCAAAAAGACAATGGGAGATCCTCTTATCAAAATTCTGAATTTTGATGCCCTTCCATGAACCACTCTCACGTGATGAGCCAATTGCCCGACTCAGAGCTTCAGCTAGTAAGATAAATAAAAAAGGTGAGAGCGGGTCCCCTTGCCTTAAACCCCTAGAAGAGTGGAAGAAACCACAAGGGGACCCATTAATAAGAACCGAGAATCTTACTGAGGAAATGCAAGCCATAATCCATTTTATCCAAGCTAGGGAGAAGCCCAACCTTGACAGGACAATTTTTAATGCATTCCATTCAACCCTATCATAGTCTTTCATCATGTCTAACTTAAGAATCATTGCAGGGTATTTCTGGGTAGAGATCAAATGTAAGACCTCATGAGCAACTATAGCCCCTTCAGGAGTTTCCCTTTGAGGGACAAAACCTCCTTGCTCAAGGGAAATTTACTTTAGAAACTATCTTATAAATGGTGTTACATAAAGCTATAGGATGGAAATCTGCAAAGGTTTTAGGGTCATCCTTTTTAGGTAAAATGACAATTAAGGTAGTGTTCATTTCTTTAAGGATAGACCTATTTCTCCTAGCTTCCTCTAAAGCCAAAAGGACATCCTCACCGACAAACTCCCAACATTTTTAGAAAAACAAAGGAGTAAATCCATCAGGTCTGAGACCCTTATCCAGATTCATAGCAAAAATAGCCCCCTGAACCTCTTCTATTGAGAAAGGAGACATTAACATTCTATTATCCTCAGGAGAGACAAGAGAGGGAATAAGAGATGAGATATTGTTAGAAACATCAATATTCTTAGAAGAAAGAAGATTCTTAAAAAACTTAACTACTTCCTTAGAGATATCCCCATCCTCAGAAAGGATATTCCCCTGATAGTCCTGAATACAACAAATCCTATTCCTGGCCCTTTTCATTTTAGTGCTAGCATGGAAAAATTTTGTATTCATATCACCATTAGCTAGCCATAACTCCCAAGATTTTTGTCTCCAATAAAACTCCTCTCTAGCCAAGATTTATTCTAATTCACTCCTAAGAGACCTAAGTTCATCCAACACCTTAGAACCCAAACCATGCTACAAGACATGCCTATTGAGGACCTCTAACATATCTAAAACCCTTTGTTTTTTTGCAAAAACATTCTTGAAATGAAGGGAGTTCCATCCCCTAATTTTTTCTTTTAAGAAAGTAATCTTCTTGACCAAGTGGAACATTCTAGAACCCCTACAGAAAGGAGCCTCTCCCCACCATTGTCTCAGGAGGGGAAGAAAAGAGGGATCCCTAAACCACATTGGCTCAAACTTAAAAGGAAGCTTGTGGCCAGGTCTATCCCATACAATAGTCAGAGAGACCGGAAAATGATCCGACCCAGCCAGGGGAAGAACGGAAGAGAAAAACTCAATGTCTGAATCAAACCAATTGGATGAGAGTAAAAAGCTATCCAATCTTTCCGCAATCTAAGAGAAATTTTTCCTCATATTTGTCCATGTGAATAGACCATTATTGGGCTTGCAATCAAAAAGAGACATGTCAACAATGAATGCATTAAAATCATCCATGGATTTCTTGTTTGGGTAAATCCCCCCCGATTTTTCACTAAAATTCAAAACTGCATTAAAATCTCCCCCAAAAATGACAAAAGAATTCCTAAGGGGGGATGACACCCTAATGAGTTCTTGCCACAGCCTATATTTAGCCAAAATACCTGAGGGGCAATAAATGTTAAACACCCATACTTTAAAACTAGAAGCTCTAAATGATACTAATGACAACATCCAGTTAGGCTCAGATGCAACCAATTTTACATCAACTACAAAATCATTTCATAACAGAGCCAAACCTCCTGAAGCCCCAGCAGCTAGACAACATAAAAACTTCCACTTTTTCCAAGAAGAAAATACAAATTCTGAGTTTTCCAATGAAAGTTTAGTCTCCTGAAGTAAACCTAGATCCCACTTAACCAAATCTAACTGAGACTTGATCAAGCGTCTCTTGTTAGGGGCATTTAAGCCCCTAACATTTCATGATATAATCTTCATTGGATTCGAGGGGAGGTCAACTCTCCCCTCTTTTCACTAATGGGAGAAGATCAGTTGTCCCCAAAGCTTTTGTGTAAGCTTCTCTTGACCAAAGTGGACCTAGTAACTAGAGGACTAATAACACACTTTTGTTTTGACTTGAAGGACCCACTACCTTTTCCATTCCCAAAGGTCAAGATGGCCGCCTTCTTGAGCCCAGGGAAGGATGACAAAACTTGTTGAATACTTGCATCAATTTCCAACTGAGTTTTATGACTCTTTGGAGGTCTACCCCTTCCTGGGGACACTATAGTGTTAGGGAAATTCAGCTAAACCTGAGCAATAGAAGATTTAATGGGCATTTTCACCGGAGATGACCGATGAGACAGGGTCACTTCCTAAAGAACCACTCTTTTTGGTTCATCTTGAGAGGTGTTAATAGGGGCCTCAGAAGGATTTAAGGAAGGAGAGACAGACAAACTCTTATGAATTAAATCCAAATCATTCCCAATAGAGCACGCTGCCTTTTCCGAGACCTCATCTTCGGCAAAGTCCATATTGGATTTAAGCAACTGCTCAACTAGTTGAGCTGTGTGATCATCTGGAAAAATATGCAGAGACTCAGGCTTAGTACTTTCCCTAAGAGGCTCATTATGTAGTAACTCTTAGACTTGCTGAATTAAAGATCTTCATCATGATTTACAATGGTAGGCACAACCGGAGCAATCACCCTGGTTGCCGCAATAGGACCAGATGATCGATCTAAAGCATTAAGGACCTCAACCCCTAAGCTACCACCCAACCCCCCCTTCTGAACAAAACAAACAAGAGAATCTTGTAATGGAGGAAGAGCCGACTGTTTACCCAGATTGGGAATGCCATTTTTAACATGACCGACAGACACCACAACCTGAGATAAGGTGTTTGCCTCACTTTTAGAAATGACAGTGGCAGTTTTACTATTAGGAAGAGCGGTACTGTGAAGGTCCTCCTTGAATTGTCGGACAGACCCAGCTAATACCTGAGGAGATTCTTTAGCAGAATTATTATGATTTATTTGAGCAGCATTGTTAAGGTCTTCCTTGCCTTGGCAAATAGACCCCACCAAGACCTGAGAGGAGTCTTTAGCAGGAGCAGGAGTAAAAAAAACATTCCGATCTACCTCATTGTTTAAACCAGTTTTTACATTTTGAAAGTCAAAAAACAGAGGAGCATCCACAATTATCAGGTTTTGAACCAGATCATCCTTCATTTTCACAATAGGTTGCTTCCAGATGCCTTCATTTGATTTAATATTACAAGAAATTGGGCATACTGATGTCGGGGAAATTAGAACACATATTGTTACAAGAACCTTCCCTTCCTCAAAAGAAGATTTAGATGTTAAAAAGCACCCAAAATTATCCCCTATAGATTTCAGCACCTCTGGATCCATGAATTCAAATGGAAGTTGTGGCAAGCCAAACCAAACCTAATATTTCTCCCATTCCCTAGCACCCATCGACATCCCTAATTGATAATGGGGTTGGAGCTGAAGAAGTTGCTCCACAGATCATAACACAAAGTCGGGAGGGTATAACTTTCTAGCATCCTTTAGAAACCATGCATTTGGTATTTGTCCTTGAAGATATTAGTCCATTCATTATCTTAAAGTTGATTTATGTAAAAGTTTGAAATAATTATTTTGAGTGAGAATTTTGATGATGAGAAATTATCATTGACAAAAAATGATATACTAATCTTTTTCTGGGTTTAATCTAAGCCTATCCATAAGTGTGAATTAATATAATTTAATAATTGAGAGCTATGATTATAGATATTACAAACATGAAATGTTAAAACAAATAAAACAAAAATATAATAAATGAAAGAATGTAGTTCTATGTTTGGAGGAGAGGAATGCTTTGTAGATGTATTATACATTATTTTAATTCAAAAAAGTATGATTTTTATTAGTATCTTGTTTTTAAGTAATAAATTTGGTCTACATTGTGGTAGACATAGTTTAGAGAATTCTAGAACAACCCTTTCATAATGTGAGACTTCTAGAACAACCCTTTCATAATGTGAGAATTCCCTCTCATTTGTGGTTCATATCGTGATCCTTTATCAACCAATTCCACTATTGGAATTTCTTTATTCTCCACCCCAAAGATACTTCAAATTGAGAATCATTTCCTAAGGATGATCATGATTGTTGTACCATTATCAATGCAATTTAGTTGAAAAAGCATGATGATTGGAATTTAGAAAGAGCTAGCTGATTGGAATAAGATTGTTTTCTCACAACAGCTAGTTCCTGATGTCTTAAAGTTGATTTTTTTTAAAGTTTCAAATATATAAGTTGAATAGATAATCATAAATTCGTGTATTTGATGGCTGTGACTGTAGGAACGCCTCTCGGCGTAACTAATAAGAGTGTATGACAGTTTAAAGTATAGAAAAATAAAATGTATCAAGCTTACAAATCAAGATCAGTTTTAAGCTTAGAAGTTTTCAACTTTCACCAATGAAATATCAGTTTGTACATTTTTATTTCTAATTATTTTTCTATTTTTTATTACTATTTAGACTGATGGTTTTTTGAAATAGTTTTAGAAGGCTTTTGGTATGTTGTGAGGAAATAAATTATAGTAGATTACATTTTACAAAATCTAAATTACCTTAATTTTATCAATAGAAGTCTTTCTAGTATTTTTTTCTTTGAATGTGAATGATATGAAATAATTGGTAAATAATTAAAAATAAAGTTTTGTTGAAGGTCTTTAAATATGAATACATATCAATAAATTATGCAAATGAGTATTTACTGAATTTGAAGGAAAAAAAGAAATAGTTAACCAAATTTTGAAATTGAATTTTTTAAAATTAAGGATCAAATTTGTTGATATTGCATGATAGAAATGATTCAACACATGCACAAAAATCAAAATCAAATAAAGTGGATAAAATAATACATAAGAATAATAAACACATAATTGGATGCTTATACGACAACGTGTGTCTATGTGAATAAGGTAGGAGATAGGTGCATAGAAATGCTTATAATTGGATGGGTAGAAAAGATTATTTTTGTTGGTATTGCATGGAAGGAATGATCCAACACATAAAAGCAATCAAAATGTAAGCAAGTGAATAATATTGTGTATAACATTTGCATGCATAAAATTTCTAACAACTGTTAATAATTTTGTTATTGCGTATGCTGGTATTTGTTGATGTCCATAATAGTGTTTTTCTACTGGTAATATTGTTGTCTTTATTGCTAGTAACCCACCTTCTCCTATGGTTCAATGTTGTTTTGATTGTTATAACGGATCCACCTGGATTTTTGTTCATTGTAAGAAGAAGTATTCTCAACATAGGATGTCAAAAAAGTTAGTCTTAAAGCTTTGATGTTAAATTAGTAGTCTCAAGGCTTTGATTGAAAATAGGATGCAACGTGTTTGGCTCCACCTCTACTATTTGGCTAGTTTCCTTGTTTTGATGTATTTGTGACTAGTTTATTCCAATTCTAGTTTTAGATGGTTTGTACTAGATCTATAATGGGTTGGGGTCCTCCACTTATTTCAATTAAAAAAAATTGCACACACAAGGGTGATAAACACAAAATTTGGATTCAGTTATACATCAATTTGTGTCTATGTGAATAAAGTTGAAGATAGGTAAATAGATTCTTGATATTGCATGATAGAAATGATCAAATACATACAAAAAGTCAAAATCAAATCAAGTGGATAAAATAATGCATAAGAATGATAAACATAGAATTGGATGATTATAAAACAATGTGTGTCTATGTGAATAAGGTGGCATATAGGTGCATAGAAATGCTTATAATTGGATGGGTAGAAAAGATGCATTTTGTTGGTATTGCACATAAGAAATGATCCAATATACACTAGAAATCAAATTTCAATCAAGTGAACAATATAATTCATATCATATTTGCACACATGAGGATGATAAATATTTGCATTCATAAGGATGAGAAATATATAATTTAGATGATTATATAACAATATGTGTCTATGAGAATAAGGTTGGAGATAGGTAAATAGAAATGCTTGTAATTGGATGGGTAAAACCATAAGAAAGTACACACATCGTGCACATAATTTTTCCATTTGTCAATGCATAAATATTAAGTTATTATCTCAAATTACATACAAAATCAAATAAAAAATATGATGAAAATATAAAATTTGCTATTATAACTAACGTATATCTTAAACTATCTATTCAAAATATTTTTTGAAATAAAATACAAATAATTGAATAAGTAATATTAATGGTATAATAGAGTTTACATTAGACATTCAATACCAAGTTGGAAAAGGTACTAAAACTATTGGAAGGATAAGAAATGCTCTCACCAAACTACTATCTACTTCACATCAAATATGGACTCAACAAAGATCAGTAATGAGGTCCTTAAAAGAACCTCATTACAAGGAATACTAGTTTACAAGTAGTTGGACCTGACCTAGCTGGTCAAAATGGATATCTATGCTTAAGATTTTGAATTTGATAAAACAACCAAAAGTGTTCAGTGAATTAGAGTGGTAGAACACCTTGTCCAGACAACTACTAATTTCAACCTAACATGCTTTTACAATTTTCAAAAACTCAACAAAACCAACCCTCCTACATATCATTGCAACACCCCAAGATCATTCTCTTTTTCTTTGTGCAAGTCGAATGCCAAGACAACTTCTTGTGGGGTGAGGGGCCAATGATAATGCATAAAAAACATTTGCACTTCACCCTCTATGTACTATGAACAATTTCTAAAATTTTCTTTAATAAGTTGAAATTTAGTTTAATGACTAGTGTGTGGTTTTAAACTGATGTGGTACTGTAAGGCTCATTTGGAAGCTTGATAAAGAGTTTATCCATCTATATAGAGACTTTTCTAGTTATATCTACTTCATTTCTCACAAGATTCCAAGATTTTTGATAAAAAGCGAATCATTTGTGGGGGTTGAATACATCTTTAAAGGGAAAGATAAGAAATTACATAATCCCTATAATTCTCATCGAAGTAACATAAAGCGTCTTAGAGAAAATAGGAGGGCCTTAGACATTTTCAGATTTAAATAACAATAGCTTCTCATCACATCGAACACAACTTGGTATTGACTGGCCACCAGGAGGTAATTGCTCTGTGCAACAAATAATCATGATATTGTGTGAAAAGCATTTTTAAATCCACAGGTAACATTAATTATCACAAAAGGCATGATCCAAGCCTTATTGGCAATAACCCAAAACTTGGAATCACTTGTTGTGACCAATCAATGCAACGCAACTATCAAAATTAATGAATTTGAATGCAAATTACAACCTTTCATGTGGAAATGAATTTGGACCTGTATAAGCAACAAAATTTTGTTAAAGTGAAAACATAAATAAAGAACTTTGAGCTCTTGATTGACTCCTCTATGGAGCTCAATAAAGGTAAGAAGAATTATATGGGACAACTAAAAATTTGCATTAGATAAGATGCAACCCAAATTACCCAATTTTTTTGCCACTTTATTAGCTTCTTGATAAGAATGAGAAATTTGGTAGGTTTGTGGTGCAGTGAATCAAGGACATCTCATACATTAGGGCTCAAGTAATAGGTTTGTAGGTGTTTTGAGTTCTTTTAAATTTAATAAGGTCCATTGAGACCATTTTTATGTAACAAGAAATATTTGGAGTCATTTGGGTCAATATTTCCAAAATTGCAAAATCTTGTAAATGTTGTCATGTAAAAACAAATGAAAAAGTTGCAAGATGGGAAGTCAAAAGGTCATTTTTGTTTGGATAAGTTTAAAATTCATTTATGTTTTATTTGGGAGGTTGGAAAATGTATATAATTCCTTTTAAACACAAATCCCAAGTGGGGAAGGTTTCGTGAAGGAATGGAATAAAGAAAACACAAAGTTTGCATGCCCAAACAATGTTTTTCTAGATAATCTGGTTGTTATTTGGTTTTGTATAGACTTTAATTTGCATTTAATGATTTGAAATTTATTCAATATGATATAGGATTTAATAACCTTCCAAATTCAATTAGTTTTCTATTTTTTCATTAGGTATTAAGAAAGTTATGATTGTTTGAATGATTGCAACTTCTAGATTTTCTAGGTAATAGTCATGTTGTAGCGAGTAGTATGGATTTGTAAGGATTTTCTATGATCTTAAGAGTAGTATGGTTGCATAGAGTATCAAATAAAATTTTGATTGTGACTAGTATCATCCCTTTTCATTGAGTTTTGAGTATTTTAGAGGCATTTTACTGAGATAGGGTTTGAAAAACCCTTGGTGGATGAGCCTAATATAGATTACCGGCCAATTTTATGCCTTTGTGTTACAAAACAACCTAACCTAATTTTGATATATGTTGTATAAATCTCACATGAGTATCCAATAGTTGTTTTGGATACTTTAGGTTAGGTTTGCATCAAATGTTATGCCCAAACAACTTAATTTGTTTTACTAATTAGACCTAGTTTCAGTTTACCAGTAAATTATTGAGCCATTTGTTCCACAACAACCCCATCTTTTTTCTTGATATGTCGTTAAACTTATAAATGGGTTGTTGGAATTTTTTATGATTATGTTGTGATTGTCATTTATGGACACACACTTGCTATGAGATCACTTTTTGTATGTATGAGTTATGCTCAACCGGTATTTGTTTCAAATCGGTATTATGTTATAGTCTTTAGACTATCGGTGTCTTGCAGAAAGTGTTTATTGATCTCAAGTGGCATGAGGACCTCAAGTGGTTCGAGGATCTCAAGCGAAACAGAGAAAAGGAACTCGAAGCGACAGTTATCATTTTCCCAGTCTTCATTTCTATCAACCGGTAATCTGTTAAACCGGTATTACTCTGAGTTACCAACCGACAATCGATAAAGTTGTATAAACCGGTAATACTCTGTGATGAGTTACCAACCGGTATATCTTTGTGATGAGTTACCATCCACTAACACTTTGATGGTGATTTTGTGTCATGTTACCAAATGTGTCTAGATACAATGAACCTAGGAACTTGCAATGTAATCCTATTGGACTGACATGAAATCAGATTCCTTTTAAGGACATCATGTCTAGGGTTTTAATGTGTGTGTGTAGTTGTTAGGGTTTGAAGTGGTTGATGAGTTCTTGTATGTGCGATCTTAACAAAAAGATCAAGTCTGTGTATTGTAACAGAGTGTGGATTTACTGAAGACTGAAGTAATGCTGAAATGCATTAGCAATAAGCTATCATGGATCTAACCAAGCAGACTGTGCTATTTGCTAGATCATTCACTTGTTGATTACTCACATCTTTGACAAGTTAGAAACCCTTAACCGGGTACGCCCAGAAAAGCCTTTGTAAATCCTCTAACAAGGTGATTCACATCTGGGGATCTAAAATCCTCTCACAAGGTAGTCTTTAATTGGACTTATCTCCTAACAGATATTGAGATTCCTAACAGGATATGTTCTGGTGAAGAACATTGTATGACCTTAACCGATCTGGTTACTATTATGTAGATAGTTACTTGTGAGTTTCATCTCACCGTGGTTTTTCCCATTTGGGTTTCCACGTCAAAATCTCTTGTGTTATAGTGATTGTGCTTCTGTGGGTGAATGCCTTACTTGCTTTTTGGTTTGCATTTGTGTTAACCGGTTTGTTAGTTGAACTGTTATACAAGTTTACCGCTAGACTGATAAAGTGTTTGAGTACAGTAATTTTTGGTACACTAATTCACCCCCCCTCTTAGTATTCATTAGAGCCAACCTTTCTATAAGTCTAACCACTTGGAAAGAGATATGGGGGAATACACTATGAGGTAACTTACTTATCGGCTCACTCAAACTGAGCAAGCCTATGATGAACTTAATGTCAAATATAAGGCCTCTTGGGCAAAAAGAAGAGAGCATGCTGAAAAACTGATGGAGCTAACTGAAAACAATTCTTCTGATGAAGCGGACATGGAAGCCCTAGTTCAAGAAGTTGAAAAACTGAATGAGTCCAATGCCAACCTAAGAAGGGAACTTGAAGGACTAACTATCAAAATGTGTCAAGAGCTTGAGAACCGGAGGAAAGCTGAAGATCTGGTAAAAGACAAAGATCATGAGATCTCCAAGCTGAAGCAAGAGATCAGTGCACTTACTGCTCATCTTCATGAAAATAAAATAGAAAAGGAAGAAATGCAAGGTGAACTACACATGGTTGTTTTTGAGAATGCAACCTTGAAGGAATCCAATGCTTCTATTACCAAAGAACTTACTGAATCAAAGGAAATACTTGCCAAATTCAATAAGAGCACTATCAAGCTAGAGCAGAAGCTTGAGTCAACTAAACCAGTAAAGAATACCAATGGACTTGGTTTCTCTGAATATGAGGAAGGTGAGACCTCTGGAACAAAAGATGGAGCATCAAAGAAACAACCAGCACCAAAGGATAAAGGTAAGAAAATTTTCAAACCTATTTGCTTTAATTGTCTCAAGGAAGGACACACTACTAATGTATGTAGAATGCTTACAATAACTTTCCTTATTTTCTAAACGATAAGCCTAGACCCAATAGATTCAATGGTAATTGTTATGCATGCAACAAGTTTGGGTACAGAGCATTTGAATGCAGGTCTGTCATGCACAACACCGGAAGGTATCCTCAAAGGAGTAAAGGACCTTTTTCTAAACCCTCTGGGAACCAGAACCCAAACCAGTTTATTACCTATAATTATCAGTCAGGAAGCAGTGGCTATCAAGCAGCAACTGGATAGAGAGCAACCTATTTGATCTGTCATGGTAATGGTCACATTGCTGCAACATGTAGAAGGAAGAATGGAAACATGAACAATGGACCTTGGAGAGCACCTGGAATGATTTGCTATCATTCCAACAAACTGGGTCATACACCAAGATTCTGCAGAACGAGAAAAAATATATCGGATGATATACCGGTAACTCTGAAAGGAAAGATAGATGCTGAAACCATTCAAACAGATATGAAGAAAACCTGGAAGAAGAAGCCAGAAGAAGTGATTCAAGAAGAACTGGTTTCTGCACCTAGTGTAGAAGTCACTCAACAGGCAAACTAAGCATCAGAAAAGCTTTGGGGGAGTAAATGGTGAAATATCTCGCACCCCCAGTTTAAACCGATAAAAGAACTTAACCGGTAAGTGATACCTGTCAACTGGCAGAAGACCAAAAACGGTAAGAGGCAAATTAGGGTTTACGCCCTAATAGTGGAGCATTTATTATGGTAGGTGGAGAAATTGTTTAAAAGGATTTTTCAAGTCATTTTTCACTTATCAGTTCTCGAGCGAAGAAGTTTTTTTTTAAGCACTAAGAGACGAAAAGAGATTTGGATTGCGATTCGAAGAATTCTCAAAATCTTGAAGAAGAATCAAAAGCGAATATCAATCGGTTAAGTGTAGAGCACAAAGCGGTATTTCAACAACCGAAGGAGTGAGTGACGAAGGTAATTTGCAAGCCCTAAATTTTGAATTATGATGGTATTTCTCAAAATCTCTCTGTTTATCATGGCTTCCGTATCACATTCTAGCCCTAGTGCACCTGTTGATCCAGTAGACTTCATTCAACGGAAGTCAAAATACAATGCCCTATCTCAAATACCTGCTAGTGTTATAGTGGAGGAAGGCATTTCTGATTACATTGACTTCAAGATTGAAGACTTAGGATCTCTTGTAATCCATTCCTAGTTGAGTTTGTTCTACGGGAAGGACAAGAAGATTAAACCAAAATTTTACATCCTGGAAAAGAAGAAGCTTCACAGTGCAGTCTATTTCCTTGAAGAGTTTTCAGATGATCACATCCGCATCATTCTGAGTAGAGTGCACGGTGATAAAATGTACTTAGAGCGGACACATGACATCACACCGGAAGCAATTCATGCCATCACTGGTTTCTGTAATGTCGGTGAAGTGATAGCCCTAAGGAAGATCAACAAGACGGAAATGACCAAGCTCACTGATTCTGTGAACGACTCATAGGGAATGACTGTCAATTCCATCAAGGATGATCTGGTCAAATATGTGTGTATGGTGATAGGATACCGAACATTCCATGCCAGCAGAATCAACTCTATCTCTACTACAGCGGTAAATGCTGCCTACCGGATGATCATGGAAGATGCATCATTTGACTTATGCACCTGTATGCAAAGGCAACTTCTGGTGAACCTAAAGGCGATTAAATAGGACAATGCCTTGAGATTTAAGTTTGGACAACTATTGGTTGGGTTGTTCTTCTACTTCCAAGGTTACTTCCCAGGAGTCGAAGATATTCAGTGGTCTGCCGACCAACCAGTTACAAAGCAAATCAAGGAAAGCCTTCAATCTTTCCAGAAGTTCTGAACAAATACTTTGATGAGTTCAGATGCAAAATGAGCCAAAGAGTGAGAATATCAAGTGATATTGTCAAGAAATATGAAGATGACATCTGCTTCACCATCGGAGTTGATGAGTGCATAATGGAGGCGGTTGAGCCTAGACAGGAAGAAGTGGAACCGATGGGATATGAGGTAATGTATAACATGCTAGATGGGTATGCGTCTACCCTAATCGCCTGGCCCCTTGATCCAAAGGCAAAGATAACCAACACCTATTTGGAAAGGGTTACACCGGTTGAAGAACCGTTAGTAAAGAAGGGAAAGGCGGTGCCTTCAGTATCAGCACCGGTTACCACAACAAGTCCCAAAGTGACCAAGCGGTCACCAGCAAAGAAGAAATCAGAAGCTGTACCTACCAAAGTCTTTGAGAGAAAGCGAAAGACAAAAGACACCACACCAGACTCAGAGGACACAGTGTCTGAAGAACAACCTAAGAAGACTAGGCAAATGAGGAAAAAGACAAAGAGTGAACCGGCAACATCTACACCGGTAAATATTGATATTTCCTCCTACAAACCTTTCACACATTGTCAAAGAACTATTAAAAATATTAGAAGAAAAGTACTTGGTGATTTGAAAGAGTGCTTTGATGATTTTAATGATGATGAAAAGAAGGAAGTTGAACAGACAGTTATCAATTATTTATGTATTAATGACCGGTGGCCATCAAAAATTAAATCTGAGACACCTGATTCTTTGTATAATTCTTTAGATAACAAGTGTCGCATTGCCATAGAAAAGGAACAAGAAATAAGAGAGGAAGTATTTGCACAATACTTTCCTAATGTGCCTAAAACTGAACTTTATGAAGTAGTGGAAAGATATAAGGGCCTCTTCTTCATGAAAAGAAGGAGAATCTTGTTGCTGGAAGGAAAAGTTCCTGTAGTGGTAAAAGATACCCACTCTCATGCCCAAGCGGCTTTAAGGTTGCATCAAGTGGCTGAAGCCAACAGGAAAGCTGAGCAAGAACCAGCAACCAATAAACTGGATGAGGTATATGATAGTGAAGGAGAATAGGTCACTGATCAAATGGATCCTATTGATGTTGATGCCTTGAATGGTGAAAATGTCACTCCGGGTACACCATCAGAAGTAGCAGGATAGGAAAAATAGGACAAAGAAAAGGCTGGCAAGGAGCAAGCGGAAAAAAGAGAAAAAGCAACAGGAAGTTGAAAAGAAGAAACAGACAGAAGAAGAGAGAAAGAGAAAAGAGGAAGAAAAGAAAAAGGAGGAGGAGAAGAGTAAACTAGAAGAGGAAAAGAAAAGAAAGGAAGAGTAGAAGAAGAAACAAGAGGAAGAGAAGAAGAAGAAGGAAGAAGAACAAAAAGAAGAAGAGAAATGGCAGGAAGAAGAAAAGAGAAAGGAAGAGGAGAAGAAGAAGCAGGAAGAGGAGAAGAAGAAGAAGAAGAAGAAGAAGGATGAAGAAGAAAAGGAGTGGAAAGAAGAAGAGAAGAAGAAGGAAGAAGAGAAGAAGAAGGAAGAAGAGAAAAGAAAGCAAGAAGTAGAGGAGCAAAAGAAGGCAGAAGAAGAAAAGTTAAGAGCCAAAGAGAA
This sequence comes from Cryptomeria japonica, assembly GCF_030272615.1. Taxonomy (NCBI): domain Eukaryota; kingdom Viridiplantae; phylum Streptophyta; class Pinopsida; order Cupressales; family Cupressaceae; genus Cryptomeria; species Cryptomeria japonica. The sequence goes on along the minus strand of NC_081407.1, from coordinate 575,099,979 downwards.
GGAGGAAGCGACACAGAGCACACAGTTGGAGACCCCAAAGGCAACTGGTAGTCAAGCCAAATCAGCTGACATTACCAGTCCCATTGACCTCCAATCTGCTAATGAATCGAAGCTGCTACAAAGCATTAAACTTGCTCAAGAAGGCCTAGAGGTGATAAGGAGGAGGAAGGAGAAAGACGTGATCCAAGCTGCAATGGACACTCTTACTGGTTTGATACCAGGTACCAACCTCCCTAGTACCGATTCCTCTCTGGTCCAACTGAAACTCTTATGCACAGTTGTGGAGGACCAAGTACAAAGCCTGGAAGAGGTTGTCGAAGCGCATGCCAAGAAGGAGCATCAAAAGGCTTTGAACACTATCTTGGTGAAAAAGTTCCATGAGCACTGGTCTGATCTGCAAAAGGCATAGAAGGACATCAGAGATGCAATGGATGAGGGGAAATTGCTTCTCAGTAAGATATGTCTACCCCATCTATTTTGTGATGATGTGCTTGCCTAGAAAGACAAACTGCAAACTGATTTGCAGACTTTCATAAGCACCTTCAAGACCCCATATGACTCCTTTACTGCTTATGGGCAAACCGTTCACCGGTTTCAACTTCAGGCTGCAAGAATTGATTTGGAGATCAGCAACCAGACCAAGGATTTGAAAGAACTATAACGTGTTCTACTACCAAGACTGTAAATACTTCAGAAGTGCTATCTCAATCCGGATCCCTTGACAGTTACTCAAGAGATGAGTACTTTGGATGCCATCGAGGAACAGGCATCCTAGATGCAAACGGAGAATGAGGTTAATACTTCATTACTTGAGTCATGGTCCTTATCCATGAAGCAATTTATGCATGACTTTAAATCAGTTTTTGACAAGTTTCACTCTTTATTGTCATAAATATTTATTCAGCTAATAGAACTAGGGATTATTCAACTATATTTTGTCATTGTTGGCAAAGGGGGAGAAGTATTCTAGTATTTAAAATTTTGATGCATGCTATGTATACTCATATTTATCTCTGTAAGGAAGTAGTATACATTTTCTTTTTTGCAAAGGGATAGTGTATATGCTTAGGGGGAGTATTTTTTATTATGGCATTTTTTTTTTTGTAAAAACACTTAGACGTCAAAATTTTCCTAAGTGTTGCCATCAATGCCAAAGGGGAAGATTGTTGGCATTTTTGATGATTATGTTATGATTATCATTGATGGACACACACTTGCTATGAGATCACTTTTTGTATGTATAAGTTATGCTCAACTGATATTTGTTTCAAACTGGTATTATGTTATAGTCTTTAGACTATCAGTGTCTTGCAGAAAGTATTTATCAATCTCAAGTGGCATGAGGACCTCAAGCGGTTCGAGGATCTCAAGCGGAATAGAGAAAAGGAACTAGAAGCGACAGTTATCATTTTCCCAATCTTCATTTCTGTCAACCAGTAATCTATTAAACCGGTATTACTCTGAGTTACCAACCGGCAATTGGTAAAGTTGTATAAACCGATAAAACTCTGTGATGAGTTACCAACCGGTATATCTTTGTGATGAGTTACCATCCACTAACACTTTGATGGTGATTTTGTGTCATGTTACCAAATGTGTCTAGATACAATGAACCTAGGAACTTGCAATGTAGTCCTATTGGACCGACATGAAATTAGATTCCTTTTAAGGACATCATGTCTAGGGTTTTAATGTGTGTGTAGCTGTTAGGGTTTGAAGTGGTTGATGAGTTCTTGTATGTGTGATCTTAACAAAAAGATCAAGTCTATGTACTATAATAGAGTGTGGATTTATTGAAGACTGAAGTAATGCTGAAATGCATTAGCAATGAGCTATCATGGATCTAACCAAGCAGATTGTGCTATTTGCTAGATCATTCACTTGTTGATTACTCACATCTTTGACAAGTTAGAAACCCTTAACTAGGTACGCCTAGAAAAGCCTTTGTAAATCCTCTAACAAGGTGATTCACATCTGTGGATCTAAAATCCTCTCACAAGGTAGTCTTTATTCGGACTTATCTCCTAACAGAGATTGAGATTCCTAATAGGATATGTTCTGGTAAAGAACATTGTATGACCTTAACCGGTCTGACCTTAACCGATCTGACCTTAACCAGTCTGGTTACTATTCTGCAGATAGTTACTTGTGAGTTTCACTTCACCGTGGTTTTTCCCATTTGGGTTTCCACATCAAAATCTCTTGTGTTATGGTGATTGTGCTTTTGTGGGTGAATGTCTTACTTGCTGTTTGGTTTGCATTTGTGTTAACCGGTTTGTTAGTTAAACTATTATACTGGTTTACCGCTATACTGATAAAGTGTTTGAGTATAGTAATTTTTGGTATACTAATTCACCCCCCCTCTTAGTATTCATCATGGGTATCCAAAAGTGTTATCATATTTTCTAAATATTGTCTGTATAGGAAGTTATGCTCAGAAAACCTCTGTTGGAGGGCTACTAGGGAAATAGTTAGATTGTGAGTGAAATTCATCAAGTTACAGTCCCATATTTATAAAGTTTGTTTGATTTGAGTTAGTTTGTGTTTCAATCCCCTCCCCTTCATCATTTTTAAAAAACTCAAATAAAGAGAATGCCTAATTTAGAATATGAAGGAGAGAGCAACTTGGAGAATGGATATTTCTTAAAGAATTAATCATGTTCATGGAATCACCCTCTATCCAAATATTCTTGTGGTCTTTGTATTTAGTCATTGTTAGACCACCTAGCAATGCTTAAGCCATAGCCTAATTATTTGTGCTATGTGACAATCTAATAGCATGGGATTTGATTACCTACCCTGATTGATTCTTTAGGAAACACTCTTCCCCTGAAGTTCCTAGATTTTATTTTTTGCCATCATCAAAATTAAGCTTTATTATGTCAAGAAGAGGAGGAATCCAATAGATAGAAGATCTATTTACCAACGATTAACTTTAGATTTCCATGTAGCTATATTAGGTGGATGGAGATGGTTTCAAAGAGAATATTTTTCAATCCCATGATGAGGAAGGATTTTTTTATTCCATTTTTAAATCACTTGACCTTACGCCCTCTAAAATTTACCTCTCTATGATGCCAACTATCTCCTCAGCCGATTGGAGTTCTTTCCATAATATCCTTTTATTTATTTCTTGCCACAAGTTCCATAACTATATAGAGGCTAACGAGCGAAATGCCTAAGAAAAATGAATTTTGGAATAAACTTGGCCAAGAGGTAAATACTTTGAGAAATTTTTTACTTGCAACCAACTCCAACATTTTTTAGAGAAGGGACATGATGATAATAAATAATTTTATATTTCTTCATGTTGACTACAAAGGGGTAAATTGAAGTGCGTATTTATACCCATATTCACTAATATATAATTGGTGAGAATTCTTTTATTTAGTGTTAACCTAGAATAAGTTATTACTTTTGGGAGAATGTCTAAATTCCAACAAAGTTTGTGTAGTCAGTCCTTTGTTTCAGGAGTACCTTGGTGGATTAATAATGCATAATCCAATAAAACTTTATAGTAACCTAATTTTGATTTTTCCCAAATGAGTGAATCCTACTGACTTGAAAATAAAATAACATCCTTCAAACCTTTTCAATTTTATAATAGATAATGAAGTATCATCTGGATGGAAGTAATCTAAAGTAATTTAGAAGTAATCTATTCAAAACATTATGATATTTATTTAATACGATAAATATAATATATTAATTAATATTTATAAATTTATTATATTATATATTTGTTTTTATCCATTCAACTATTAATTAGTAGGTTAATTTAAATGATTATAAGTAAATTAATTTATTTTATAATTATAATCTAAAACTAATGTATTTATAGTCCCTTAATATATGTAAATGATTTTAAATAGATAAATTTTATAACTATTTTATATTAGCAAATTTGTACAAACAAAATCAAGTCATAACTAACTTTTTAATCAGTAGAAATAATTGATATGTGGACATAAGCCTATACTTGTATAAAGAAATAAGCAAAAATGAAGAATCACAATTTATCCATTTTGATCTTTTGATATCTACATTTTAATAATGAATAGAAGCTTACAAAATTATTTGGGGAATATATTTTGAACTATACAAGTCATGTCATCCTTGATCAAACATCAAGATGAATATTTCAATACCTTTAGAATAAGAATAGAGGACAAAAAGTAATTGTGTAATGGGTGTAGGTCAAGTTCACAATCAAATAATATAAAATTGGGTCATCATTGAGCCTTTTAACCAATAGTTTTTTCATATTCAAACATGATTTCAAATGAATAAATTAATCAATGAATTTTAATGCAATCAAATAACACATAAATCAACACCAACATGCACTAGAAGAGGTCACAATCGCTAATATGAATAAATGAATTTGAATAATCTTGCTCAATTACACAACCATAAATTTGATATAGGGAGATGAATGGTGGCTCGAGGGACTAATATGAATATGTAGAGATGACTCTTGATGTAATCCTTATATAGAATGCCATGCATTCAATCCATACAAGAATATGTTAGCTAGCCATTTGGTTAAATTGATTATGTGTTGCATTGATGTTTTGTCATTGATGTCAACACTATCTGTTTGGATGTGTTACTGGCACCCTTCTGGCCCCGGTAGGTTGAGTGGTTTCTGGTTAACTTGGATCCGATAGGCTCCGATATGATCTGATGATGGAATTGTCTTGTTCATGATGCTTATACTCATATTTAGTTAGTTGGTTTTGGTCTAGTTATTGGAAGTTGTCCTCCTTGTTGAGATGCTTGGTTTTCTGGTTTCAGCGAGGGTTTCACCGGCAAAGTTTCTTGGTGGGGATCTTTGATGAATTGCCTAAGTAATGTTGGTGCAACTTCTGATGGAGTTTTAGGAAGTTGTTGGTGATCTTGTTGTAGACTTGGCGATTGGAGATCATTGCTAAAACGTGTGGACCTATATTTCATCCTGGTTGATCTAGGTTATGGACCGACATTGATGTAATGTGTGGATAGGACCTATTGTTGTATTTATGGGATGTCTTATGTGTTGGATATTATTTGTTTGGCTTAAGGATGACATGGTTTGTAATTATGTAATTGGTTTATTGTCTGGTGGCCGACTTGATTGTTAATGGTCATGGTTAAGGAATATAATGGAGGAATAGTGTAATATCATTCAGGAAGAGGAGTTAATCGAACATTGGAGAATGAATTGGGTGTATGAGGATTTAGTCCTCTAGTATTGAGCTTTAATCGGAACTGTACTCTAGCATAGGAGATGCTATCTTTTGCAGTTGAACACTTCTCTAGATTGTAGTTTGGATTTGTATGTAGTCAGTGAGACTCCTTTTGTGATGAGCAGTGTGCTATAGGTTGTTGGCCTTCCTGCAAGTGCAGGCCCTTTCATTGTAATCCACATACTGCAAAAGTATTATCCGACTGTGGGTAAGCTTCCCATTGTGGTTTTTCCCTTTACTGGGTTTTCCATGTACAAATATTGGTGTTGTGTGGATGTTATTTATTCTATCATTACTGTTTATGCTTAATTGTTTTAACTTCTATTCCGGTATTATTTTTTGGGGTTCCAGTATTAATGTATAAATTTGTAATGCTTCCGATAATCTATGACAACTTTTTCACCCCCACCTCTCAGTTGTCTTCTGGTTATCTAAATTGTCTAACAATTAGTATTAAAGCTTTGGTCCTCTTTGCAGAAACCTTAACCGCTTGAGGAAGATCCTATGGCGACTAACAATTCAAGTTCATCCAGTCCTTTTAGAGATATCTTTTGAAGGGATATACTGAGGCTTGATGGAACAAATTACACAGTATGGAAGATTCAGATGGAGACTCATCTAGGATGTCTTGGCAAGGAGATTTGGGAGATCACACAGAATGGTGTCACACCCTATAATCTGGGATTCTGGCATATTGGCAATCGACACTCTATTGGTTGATTTCATTTTGTTATTGATGGCAACAAGATTTAGGGTTCCAAATTCATATGGTGTACCGACAGGCACTTCACAGACTCTACACCGGCACCAGTACCGATGGGATAGAAGACCGACAATGCAGGCTAATAGGGTATAGAAAAGGTCATTGGTATTAGAGGCTAACACATCTTGGGTCTGGCAGCAACAAATTGTTTTAATGCTTATTAATTTTATCCAGCCGACATGTAAATATGATATTATATATATCTTTTTAAGGTGACATAAGGCATGAAATTGTATAGGGTATATAGGGAAGATTGATTAGATCATTCTGATATAGAAAAATAAGGATAGACATATGGATATGGTTATGGACAAGGAAATTTGATATGATGTGAAATCATTTTGAGAGATTATGTATGTGAGGAATTCATTGTAAGGGTTATTCTGATACTAAGGTTTAGGGTTTTAACTGGAACAAATAGAGCTTAAACTAGAACTATATTCTAGCATAGGAGATACTATATTAAGCAGTTCAACACTTCTCCAGATTGTTGTCTAGATTGCTATGTAGTTAGTGAGGCTCATTTTGTGATGAGTAGTGTGCTCTTTTCTATAAGCCTTCCTGCAAGTGCATGCCCCATCATATATTGTAATATCTCTTCATATGACCAGTGAATTGATATTGTGGGTCACAAATCCCACCATGGTTTTTCCTCTTTGAGGTTTTCCACGTATAAATATATGTGTTATGTTTCCCATTTATTTGTTTGGCTTATTGGTTGCATTACTTCTTTCAATTCTATTAATACCGGTATACCACTTGGTGTATGAATGTTTTGTTAAGATTAAAATCTTCTATTCTGATATAACATTGATTCACCCCCCTCTTAGTGTTATTGGTTTCCAACAATTGGTATCAGAGCCTTATGCCTTGGAGGAAGTTTAATAGCTTGAGGAAGATCCTAAAACTGGAATCATTGAATATGGCTTTGGAGAAATAGCTTGAGATGGCACTTGGAGATTATGATGCTGAAAGATTGAAGAATTTAAAGCTACACCATGAGTTGAATTTTGCTAAGGAATTCATTCTTGTCCTACAAGAAAGACTATCATTTGTTCGAGCTAGGAGGAAGGAACTTTTGCAAAATTAGGATGATGAAAATGTACTTAAAGATTAATGTCAGAAATTGAGTTAGGGGAACATGGTTATGAAAAATTAAATGCAAACTATGACTATGAGGATGTCTAAAGAGATTGAGGAAAGCAAGAAAAATGAAGAAAGTATTGTTGTATCCTTGAAGAACAAACTTGAAGAATGTGGTAGGATGACTCATGAAACTGAGATATTGAAGACTTATTTGGTACAATCCCAAAACAATAAGAAATAACTTGAATGATAAATGATGATACTAAGAGAAGACTTAACTGTTGCTAGTGCATACAGAGAAAAATTCAAGATCAACTCAACTCAACTTGATGACTTATTGAAGAGACAGAGGTAGATTGGAGATTCCCGTGGACTTGGATTTGAGAAAGGACAAAGCTTCGGTATTGCTAATGATGATCAAAACCATAAGGCATTGGTAAGATAATTCACAATAAATTTGGAAACATGGCTACGCATGTAGAAATAGAGCAAATTAGGACCCTGAGTCTGCTCCCGGTAAATATTCTAAATGCAATAAGTTTGGTCATAAGATAGAAGATTGCAGAATGAAAGTAAAATGCTATGCCTGTGGAAAATTTGGACATATGGATAATCAATGTATGTCAAGCAATTTCACTGGTTTTAGCAAAGCAAATCAAAATAACAATGTTACATTTTATGCATGCAATGAAATTGGACATATTGCTAAGTTATGCAGAAGCATAAATCCACCAGTACGCAATGGAGGATCAAATAATAAAGGCAAAGAGAAGGTTACTAAAATCCGTCATGATCACACTTAGAGATGGGTTAGGAAGACTGAAGAGAAATCATCAGATCAGAATGTCCCGGTTATCTATCTGTCAGAAGAGGTTCCTCCTGCACGGGCAATGAGCTCAACCAGTAATTAAGGAAGATGCCTTAGGGGTAGGCAAATTTCATAGAAGATAATGCATATTCCCTTGTAAGAGATTTTGGAAGATGTTCTAGATATTGGAGAGGATTATCCGGCATTGATACGTTGAGAGTGAGATCCAGTATCATTCATCGATAGTCATTTATGTCAACAAAAGAATAGGGTATTCTCAATGGATAAAAGATTGATTAGACTATGTTATCATTCACCCAACATTCAGAGTGATTTTAGAGCGATTCAAAGCAACTTAGTGCAATCAAAAGCTACTCAGAGGTGATCATATTTCTTATTGAGAAATGACACCGACATCTGGAAGGATTTGTTAGAGTTTTTCACCAGAAGCATTATAAAGGTATTTTTCTTGAATCATGGAATCGGGATCATCTTCTGCTCCTATTTTCATTACAAATCCAATTATAGTAGAAGTTAAGGAGCACCACAAACCAATTTTCAAATGGTATCCACAAGTGGCTACCAATGAAGATTCAGTTGGAGTGTTTTCTCATATTCTAGAGGGAGTGGTGCATGTGGAAGATGTTAGGGCTTATATTAATTGTAATATAGAGGACTTAGGCACTTCGGAGATCAAGGGGATGCATATGAATGAACTCATTGGAGAATCTGGTAAGGTCAAACCAACATATCAACACATCAAAGATATAGGGCTCACTGATATTCTAGATATTCCAGAGTTTGAGGATGAGATAGTCAAATATGTACTAAGCAGAGTACATGGGGAGTTCATATGGCTGGATAGACCCTAAAAAATAACTAAGAAATCCATCTGGACAATTAAAGGCTTATCATCAATAGGGAAAAATCTGGACACGAAAGTATCAAATGACTTCATAAGGAAGATCATCGGAGCTACATCAAACAAGAGATCAATGAAGGGGAGATTAAAGGTGAGAAGAAGGGCACTTTCCGATATGGAAATCTGTTAGTCTGTTTAATGTTATGCTTTTTGAATGATACTCCCAGTACTGGAAGAAAGCAATGTGCTTTTGACATCCTGGTAGGAAGATAACTTAAGAAATCAATTGCTGCATTGGTAAGTCTTAGAGATGATAAGGTATGGGGTTATTTCAAAGATTTTCAGAAATCTATGAGGTCTAGAATAAGATTACCTGAGCATATAGTAGAGAAATACTCTACCAACATATATTTCATAGTCAAGAAAGATGAGACCCTCATGGAGGCAGTCAAGCCCCAGAAGATATGGATAGCATAAATGGGATATGAGGTTGATGCATTAATTCTTGATGTGTATGCAAAAATTCTACTTGATGCAGAGATAGATGAAGTAGAAAAACCTTATGGAATAGTACTGCAAAAGACTCTTGAGGTTGAAACCGAGTTCAACTGAAAGAAGAGGGAAAAACAAGAAGGTAAGGCAAGAAAGTTTTTACAAGAATTTTATAAAGACATAAAGGCTCTTATTGATGTTGTCCTAGAGAAAGGGAGAAAGAGGAAGGATCTCATAGTTCACATTGAATTTGTGACTGCAGAATCTAAATCCGAAGATAATACACCAATAGCTTTCAAAAGAGTTGTGAGGAAGAAACCAAAAGAACCTAAGGTGGAAGCAAAGAAACAACCAGTTAGGAAGGTTACCATCAAATTACTGGCACAAAAGTAGGCACCTAAGGCCACACCATCAGCTACATCTGATACTACGAGAAGGAGGAAGAAAAGTGATATTGACTTGGCACTTGAGACTGGTAATGTAACAATCATTATGCCCAAGACTTGTGCTAAAATTGTTTTTGAAATCACTAAGGATGGAATATTAAAAAATGTTAAGTCTTATTATGATACATTAGAAGTTGATGAACATAGAGAGGTAGAGGAATGAGTTCTTCTATATTTAGATATCTATAAGAAAACATTAATTAAAATAGAAAATCAAATACCGGTAGAGCTATACAACATATTAGATGCTAAAAGGTTATCTGCAATGCAAGAAGACAAAAACATTAAGATGTAGGAACTTTTAGCCATCTGTGTTACTATAGCTCCAGATGAGATGGAGAAAATAATAGAGGCTACTAACAGAAAGGTCTTTAACAACAAACACAAAATAACTAGCCTAATGTTAGGAATAATGAATGAAGTGATAAAAGAAACATTTTCCAAAAGGCTTGGATAAAAATTTTTGGAGAGCATGGAGGATTCTTCACTTCACCGAAGACAAAAAATGAGACTGTAGATATGAAGGGAAAGGTAATGGAATTATGGATACTCCACCCACATTTTTTAAGAACATCAAGATAGTGGAAATTGAGCCATCGGTTATCACAAATGTATAGACACATATGGAGACACCGATTATTACTAAGAACATTGTACAAGACACTAACATTGAGGACACTTCTCCTCTGGATATTAATGTACAATTTGAGGATAGTGTTCCTAGAGAGGAACTAATAATTGCTCAGACTGCACCAAGTGGCGAAGCCACTGGTGCAAGTGAGGAGACAATAAAAGTTAAATCACTAGAAAAAGAAGGGGAATTCGGTAAGGCACTAGTTGGGAGTTCATCATTGTTGACAATTGATGCTTCTCAAGTTGAGAAAAAATCCATCACAAAAATGATTCCCACAGAGCCAATGATGATGGCTACTTAGAAACTAATGAAGGAGGGATCCACAGATAAGGGGATAATAGATCAGTCAATAACAATTTTGCACAGACTAGTCTCAGAATATAAGATTGAGATTGAAACAAGCCCTTTTGGAAACATTAAGGTAATAACAAAGCACATTTCTAAAGATTTTCAATCATTACAACAGATCTCTAACTGGCAAGCACTTGAGAGATTCAGTCTAGCTAAGAGAGTCACTTTTGATCAAATTATTGAGAAAAAGAACAAGAAGATTGAGGAGAATCTTATCCTTTTTGAAAATTCTTTAAAACAAGGTAGTAACATATACAGGGTATGTTGCAATACAAAGATTCTTACAACAAATGTAGACAAGAAGACAAAGGAGTTACAGGAAAAGATTGCTAATATTGCTAATTGTTTTGATGGACTAACTTCACTAACCACATCTATTGATGGACAAATTTTGACCTTAGAGAACCAAATTTATTCTCTTGAAAAGGAAAGAGATAAGATCATTCAAAGAGATAGAAGTCTTAGACATTTGGTGAGTTCAAGATTGGATTCACTTGGTGTACGTAAGAGGGAATGCATGGATATGCTTGGTAAGCCCACACCAACAGAAGTCATTGAGAAAGAATCACTTGCATATTTATTGAGTGGACTTGAATCCATCTCCAACACATTCAAATCCAGTTGGGATACCTATGTAGAGTTATTAGATAAAGCTTTCTAGAAATCTTGAAATTAGTCAAGCTTTGGTAAGACATTTTTGGAGGTATTCAATGTACAGTTATTATTCTTTGACATTCTTTTATTTATGGGCATTGATGTCAAAGGGGGAGTAGTATACATGTAAAAATGAAAGAATGAAGAGTTGAATACATTAGGGGGGGCTACAGTGTTTTTGGAATTTTGGATGGAAGTACTTTGCATATTCAGCCTAGGGGGAGCAGGGCAGGATGAAACCGGTAGAGGATATCATGACCATTTTTCACATGAGTGTTGCCATCAATGCCAAAGGGGGAGATTGTTCGCAATTGACATTGTAATGGTTGATTTAATTTTCTTGTCATTTATGGCAACAATATTTTGGGTTCTAGCTTCATATGGTGTATCGGCAAGCACTTCACAAACTCTACACTGGCACTGACACCGACACCAACACCGACACCAACACCGACACCGATAGGATATAAGACCAGAAATGCATGCTGAGAGGGTATAGAAAAGTTCATCGGTATTGGAGGCTAACACATCTTGGATCCATCTTCAGCAAATTGTTTTAATGCTTATTCATTTTATCTGACCGTCATTTAAATATGATATTGTATATATCTTTGTAAGCCGACATAAGGCATGAAATTGTATACGGTATATAGGGCAGATTGATCAGATGATTTTGATATAGAAAAATAAGGATAGACATATGGATATGGTTATGGACACGGAAATGTAATATGATGTGAAATCATTCTGAGAGATTATGTATGTGTGGAATTCATTGTAAGGGTTATTCTGATACTGAGGTTTAGGGTTTTAACCGGAATAGACATAGCTTAAACTAGAACTGTATTCTCGCATAGGAGATGCTATATTAAGCAGTTCAACAGTTCTAGATTATTGTCTAGATTGTTATGTAGTCACTGAGTCTCCTTTTGTGATGAGTAGTGTGCTCTAGGTTGTAAGCCTTCCTGCAAGTGCAGGCCCCATCATATATTGTAATATCTCTTCATATGGCCAGTGAATTGATATTGTAGCTCACAAATCCCACCGTGGTTTTTCCTCTTTGAGGTTTGTGTTTGTCTTATTGGTTGCATTACTTCTTTCAATTCTGTCAATAACAATAACTGGTTGGTGTATGAATATTTTGTTAAAATTAAAATCATCTATTCTAGTATAACATTGATTCATCCCCCCTCCCCTCTCAGTTTTATTGGTTTCCAACATGGTAATCATCTTCTACAAAACCTAGACAATGATCTTGAGAGTGATTGCAAAGCAAGAGAACCTCTCTTGTGTGCACTTTCAGATCAGAAAATAATGGGATTAACTGATAAATCATCTAGAAAAGATAAATAGGATAAGTTGGAGAATCTTAATGATTGTGACCCTATAGTGAAGATTGCTAAACTCGATGGTTATCGGGTGAGATATGAGAACCTGAAGATGGAAAAAGATAAAAGGATTACTGCATTCATGGAAAGGGTAAATGAGATTGTTATGGGAATTCAATGTTGTGGTGGAACTCTGAGCGAAGATAAAATTGTTTCTAAAGTCCTAAGAACCCTACCACCAGCTTACAAAATGAAGGCTACTACTATCAATGAGCTGAGAATAATGGATAACACATTTTTCAACAGAGATACCTTGGTTGTGAAACTATCTTCTTTTGAGCTTGAGGAATTTGGACCTTCTGGAGCTATGAAGACTGAACCTACTTTTCATGCATCTACATTTGCAACCAGTAAGCAAGACTGGAAATCTTTATATGCAAAAGAGTTAGAAGATATGAAGAGAGAAGATGATGAGTTTAAGCAACTTGAAGCACTATTTGCCAGAAGAGTACCAAAATGAGGGATAGGAAGTAAGTGTGAAGGAAAAGAATATTTTAAATGTTTTCCATGTAATAAGATTGGTCATTTTTCATCTAGATGTCCTGGAAGGAATTCAAGATTTGAAGAAAGAGTTAAAAGATCATTTAAGCCTAACTGTGGATATCATAACAAGTATAGATTCAAGAAAAACAACGACAAATCAAGCTACATAGCGGATGAGGAAGGCATTACCAATTCAGATGATGAACTAACAAAAGACTCTACTAGTGGATCCAGTAATGGGAAAGATTGGGTATTCTTGGCTATCAAGGAAGATGATCTGGCACTTGCTTCTAAAATTGAGGACAAGGATGAATGGGTAATTGACAGTGGTTGTTCACATCATATGACTAGAGATAAAAGGAAGTTTCTATCTTTGCAATAATTTGATGGTGGACTAGTTAGATTTGGAGATGACAAGACATGCATGATCAAAGGAAAATGAATTATATCATTGGATGGTATGAGAAATACTGACAATATTTATTATGTTGAAGGTTTGAAGCATAATATTTTGAGTGTAGGACAATTGGTAGATAGGGGATTTCAATTACAATTCAAGGATGGGAAATGCAAAATCATTAATAGATCTTCCTTAGAGATTGCAACCGGTACATAAAAAAAAGGTAATATCTTTCATTTGTACTTCGGTGAGAAAACATGTTTGATTGCACAGATTGATGAGATTTGGTTATGGCATAAAAGGTTGTGTCATGTGAACTTTGATTGCATTGTGAAGATCACTTCAAATAAGGCAGTTAGGGATATACCTAAGATTATGAAGACCTATAATCTGGTATGTAAAGAATGTCAAATGGGTAAACAGGTTAGAACCTCTTTTAGAAGTATACAAGATAAATCAAATGATGTTCTTGATCTTATTCATACTGATTTGTGTGGCCCTCCTAGAGTTAAAAGTTTTTATGGTGATAGATAATTTATGCTAATCATTGATGATTATTCTAGAATGATGTGGGTTACTTTTTTGAGAGAAAAATATCAAGCATTTGAAAAGTTTAAAATATTTAAGGCTAAACTGTAAACTAAGACAAGATTTAAGATGAAATCTTTGAGATCAGATCATGGTGGAGAATATACATCCGGTGAGTTTAATAACTTTTGTGCCAAGTATAGTATAAGAAGACAATTTTCTACTCCCCAAACACCTTGGCGGAATGGAGTTGTAGAAAGGAAGAACAAAACTATCTTGGATGCTGCTATAACAATGATGATGGAAGCTAATCTACCTCATATCTACTGAAGAGAAGAAATGAGTGCAATGGTTTATACATTCAATAGATTACATATCAAAGGAGAAACCGGTAAGACCCCTTATGAATTATGGTTTGGCAATACACCTACAATTAAGTATTTCTAAATTTTTGTTAGTAAATGTTATATCAGGATAGATGATACTATTGGGAAATTTGATCCTAGATGTGATGAAGGCATACTTCTTAATTATTCTAATGAAAGAAAAGCATATAGATGGTATAACTAGAGATTGCAAAGAATTGTGGAGAGTGCTAATGTCAAAGTAGATGAGCTGAGAAAAAGTCAAATCAAAGTTTATGAGAAGGAACCGGTAGTGGAAATGATTATATCTGAACCGGTAGTACCTTTACTAGAACAGAGAGTTCAACCTGTTACTCCACCAACATCAAGGAATTCTATAGTGACTAAAGAATAGGGAAGAGGAACAGAGAGTCAGAAGACTCCTAGGTATGTGAAATTGAATCATTCTGAAGATCAAATCATTGGAGATGAGAACAATGGAGGGATGACAAGAAGAAAAATGGCAACTAATGAGGTATGTTTAATTTCACAAGTTGAACCAGTATCAGTAATTGAGGCTTGTAAAGATGAACATTGGTTAAAAGCTATGGAAGAAGAATCAGATCAGATTGAGAAAAATAACACATGGACTTTGGTTCCTCGGCCTAAAAATAAAAATGTCATTGGAACTAAATGGGTTTTTAGGAATAAATTGAATGAGGATGGACAAGTTATAAGGAATGAGGCTAGATTAGTTTGTAAAGGATAGTCTTAGAAGGAAGGAATTGATTATGGAGAGACTTTTGCACTGGTAGCTAGGATTGAAGCTATAAGATTATTTCTTGCCTATGTCGCTTATAAAAAATACAAAGTTTATTAGATGGATATTAAATGTGCATTCTTGAATGGGGATCTTGATGAGGAAATTTATATTGAGCAACCTGATGGTTTTTTAATACTAGATGATACTAATATGGTTTTCATGTTAAGGAAAGCTTTATATGGACTGAAACAAGCACCTAGAGCCTGGTATGCAAGGTTGGATAAATACCTTTTGAAGATTGGCTTTACTAAGGGCAATGTTGACAATAATTTATAATATAAAATCACTGATGATGATATACTGATTGTTTAAGTATTTGTTGATGACATTATTTTTGAAGGTGAAGATAAATTATGGCTGGAATTTTCTAAGAATATGGAAAAAGAATTTGAGATGTCTATGATTGGTGAGATAAAAAATTTCTTAGGTTTGCAGATTACTCAGATTGACAAAGGCATTTTTTCTATCAAACTAAATATGCTAAGGAATTATTGAAGAAATTTGGTACGAGAGATTCTAAACTGGTAAGTACACCTATGGTTACAAGTGGGAAATTGACAAGAGAAGATTTCTGCACCAGTAAATTCTACAAGATACAAATCTATGATTGGAGGTCTTCTTTATTTGACTTAGACTAGACCAGACATTATGAATATTGTTTGTATTGTTTCAATATTTCAGAGTGATCTTAGAGAAAATCATGAGATAGCGGTGAAAAGGATTTTTAGATACTTGCAAGGTACATTAGAATACGACTTATGATACCCTAAGGATGATAACTTCACTTTATATGCATATACAGATGTTGATTGGGATCGAGATATTGATGACCAGAAAAGTACTTCTGGTGGAGCTTTCTTTCTTGGGAAGATGTTGGTTTCATGGATCAACAAGAAACAGTCATGTACTTCTCTATCTACTGTTGAAGCTAAGTATGTTGTTTTTGCTACTAGTTGTACACAAGTTGTATGGATGAAGAAAATGTTGAAGGATATAAAGTTGGATTATGATGCACCAGTAGTTATTCACTATGATAAATCTATTGCTATTGATATATCAAAGAATCTGGCATTTCATTATAAGACAAAGCACATATCTATCAAGTATAACTTTTTGAAGGAGAAGGTGGAAGCAAATGAAGTTAAACTGGTTTATGTGAACACTAAATAATAGATTGTCGATTTTTTCACTAAACCTTTATCCAAGGAATCATTTGAGTACCCGAGAGACAAATTAGGGGTTTCTACCTATTGAAATGTGGTGACTAATCAGCAAAGTACTGTACACTCAGCACGTATCCTCACCGGGGTCCGGGGCTGGGTTGGGCCCCGGGCAGGGGTTCGGGGGCGGCAGCCCCCAAGAAATTTTTTTTTGGGGGTATTTTTTTTATGAAAACCGACATTGTAATAAAAACCCTAAAAAGGCCAACTTTGTTTTTGCCCTAAAAACGCATGTTATAAGCGGCTAGGATGCTTAAGGCATTGTAAGGTTGGTGTACTATTTTTGCTGGATAATAAGAAAGATTGGATGACTGTGTATGGTGGACGTAACCCATTCTGGGTGAACCACATTAAATCTCTATGTTATTTGTGTCATGTTTTATTTCTTTATCTTTTGTATTTAAATCTACATATAATTTTTAGTTCATATTTGCTTCGGATCTGCTTGAAACCCTAACAATTGGTATCAGAGTGAGGTTTTCTATAAATTGGAAGGACTTTCAGATTTGAGTGGGAGCAATGGAGGATTCCAAATTCAAGGTCAAAAAGTTTAACGGCCAGAATTATTAGTTATGGAAAATGCAGATGGAGGATTACCTGTATCAAAAGGATTTGTGGCGGCCATTGGAAGGAAAGGCAAAGAAATCGACCACAATGTCAGAAGAAGAGTGGGACATTTTAGATAGAAAGGCACTGGGATCCATTCGATTGTGCCTTGCGCCGTCTGTAGCATTCAATATAACAGAAGCAAAAACGGCTGTAGATTTGATGGCAACATTGGCTAAGTTGTATGAGAAACCCTTGGCTTCGAATAAGGTATTTCTTATGAAGCATTTGTTTAATTTGAAAATGAGTGAGGGAGGATTTGTAGTGGAGCACTTAAATGAATTTAATACAATTACTAGTCAATTGTCTTCGGTAAAAATTACCTTTGCAGAAGAGGTTAGGGCTCTCTTGATTTTATGTTCTTTGCCAGAAAGCTGGAATAGCTTGGTTATGGCAGTAAGTAACTCTGTCTCTGGTAAAAATACTTTGGTATTTGATGATATTGTTGGTGTTATCCTAAGCGAGGAAATGTGAAGGAAAAGCACAGGTGAGACTCCAACATCATCGGGTAGTGTTTTGAATGTGGAGAACAGAGGAAGATCAAAGGAAAGAAGAAAAGGCCCTGGGAATGAGAAGTCACGAGGGAAGTCAAAGAAAGGACACTCTCAATCTAGAGGAAAGAAAGATTGTTGGTACTGTGGAAAGCCTGGTCATGTAAAGAAAGACTGTTGGTCTCGGAAAAAAAAAGGAGACAAAAATGAAAATGACAGTAAGGAAGCTAATATTGCAAGTAATACTTTACAAGATGCTTTAATCTTATGTTTGGATAATGTTAATGATTCCTGGGTAATAGATTATGTGGCTTCATTTCATGCTACACCCCATAGAAAATATTTTCTAGATTATGTTCAAGGTGATTTTGGACAGGTATATTTGGGTGATGATGAGCCCTATCAAATTGTTGGAAAAGGAAAGATAAAGATCAAGTTGCAAAATGGAAATGACTGGTTTCTGTAGGAGGTAAGACATGTTCCTAATTTAAGAAGAAATTTAATTTCTGCAAGGCAACTAGGTAGTGAAGGTTGCATAGTTACCCTCTCAGACAATATGTGGAAGGTCACTAAAGGATCATTAGTAATAGCTAAAGGTGCGAAGGTAGGCACATTATATATGTGTACAGGTAACACTTACTCTACCCTAGCTGCTACAGATAAAGTTACTGCAGGGACAACAACAACAAATGTTGCAAGAACATATTTGATAATGTGGCACCATAGGCTTGGGCACATGAGTGAGAAAGGGATGAAAACACTTCACTCCAAAAATATATTGCCAGGACTAAATAAGATTGATTTAGAGTTCTGTGAAAACTATGTTTATGGTAAACAGAAAAGAGTCAGATTTCTCAAGGTTGGGAAAGAGAAGAAGAGTGAGAAGTTAGAGCTTGTACATTTAGATGTATGGGGACTGGCTCAAGTATCATTTCTTGGTGGCTCTTGTTATTATGTTATTTTTATTGATGACTCAACCAGAAAAATATGGGTATATTTCCTAAAACAAAAATCAGATGTTTTTGAAACTTTTAAGAAATGGAAAGTTTTGGTTGAGAATGAGACAAGAAAAAAGTTGAAGTGTCTCAGATCGAATAATGGAGGTGAGTATTGCAGAAAATCATTTGAAGATTGCTACTCCTTAAATGGGATTGGAAAGCAGAAGACAGTTCCAGGAACTCCATAGGAAAATGGTGTGTCAAAGAGAATGAATAGGACTATCATGGAACGCGCGAGGAGCATGAGATTGCATACTGGATTGCCTTTACATTTTTGGGTAGATATTGTACATACTGCTGTCTATTTGATAAATAGAGGACCTTCAACCCCTTTGAATGGTGGTATTCCAGAGGAGGCATGGATTGGTAAAAACATAAATTATTCTTTTCTAAAAACTTTTGGTTGCGAAGCTTTTTTCCATGTTGATAAAGAAAACAGAACCAAGCTTGATGCTAAATCTTAGAAATGTACCTTCATTGGATATGGGATAGATGAATATGGCTATTGGTTATGGGATTTTGAAAATAAGAAAATAATTAGAAGCAGAGATGTTATATTCAATGAGAAGGTTATGTATAAAGAACAGATGCAGGAAAAGAAGCATGAAGAGGACAAACAAGAACATGTGGTGTTGGATGAGATTCCTGAAAATGAAATGCCACAGGTACCTGATGTTCAGCAACAATAGATTGTCCCACAAACTCCTGCAAGTGTTAGACGTTCTACAAGGACAAGTAGACCCCCTGAAAGATTTTCTCCTTCTTTGTATTCTATTTTATTAATGGATTCTGATGAACCAGAAGAATATGAAGAAGCAATGTAGGTAGATGCCAAACAACAGTGGGAGCTAGGCATGAAAGAGGAGATGGACTCCTTGATGAAAAATAAGACTTGGGACTTAGTCCCTTTACTTGCAAAAAAAAGAGCCTTGCCTAACAATGGGTTTATCAGCTGAAGGAGGAGGAAGGAGGTTAGAAAAGATATAAGGCCAGACTTGTGGTAAAAGGTTTTGCACAGAAAAAGGGTATAGATTATGATGAAATATTTTCTCCAATTGTAAAAATGACTTCAATTAGAACTATACTTAGTCTTGTGGCTGCAAATGATTTACATCTTGAACAATTAGATGTCAAAATAGCTTTTCTCCATGGATATTTGGAGGAGGAAATTTACATTTTGCAACCACAGGGATATGAGGTCAAAGGTAAGGAGAACTTGGTGTGCAGGTTGAAGAAAAGTCTGTATGGCCTAAAGCAAGCACCCCAACAATGGTATTTAAAATTTGATAGCTTCATGGCTGAACACAGTTATCATAGATGTCATTCTGATCATTGTGTATATTTTAAGAGATTTGATAATGGCATTTATATTATCCTGTTGCTTTATGTTGATGACATGCTTGTTGCTGGGTCTAACATGCAACATATAAATAATCTTAAACAGAAATTAGCCAGGTCATTTGCTATGAAGGATTTGGGTGCAGCTAAGCAAATTCTCGGTATGAGGATTACATGGGACAAGAAAAATAGAACCTTGAATTTGTCCCAAAGTGAGTATATAAAGAAGGTGTTGAAAAGATTTAACATGCAAGATGCAAAAGCAGTTAGTACACCTTTGGCTAGTCATTTCAAATTGACTAAGGAGATGTGCCCAAAGGCACAGGAAGAGGTTAATAAAATGTCTAACATCCCATATTCATTAGCTGTTGGTAGTCTGATGTATGCAATGGTATGCACAAGGCCAGATATTGCACATGCAGTGGGAGTTGTGAGCAGGTTTATGAGTAATCTGGGTATGGAACATTGGAATGCTATGAAATGGATTCTTCGGTATTTGAAAGGAACTACTACGAAGGCATTATGTTTCAAAGGATCTAATGTTGCTCTGAGTGGATTTGTTGACTCTGATCTGGTGGGTGATATTGATTCATGGAGGAGTACTATAGGGTATGTTTTTACTATAGGGGGAACTGCACTCAGTTGGATTTCTAGGCTGCAAAAGGTTGTTGCACTTTCAACCACTGAAGCTGAGTATGTTGCTGCTACAGAAGTTAGCAAGGAAATGATTTGGTTGCAATGTTTTCTGGAGGAATTGGGTCAGACACAAGAGGATAGCCCATTGTATACTGATAGCTAGAGTGCCATTCATCTTGCGAAGAACTCTACTTTTCATTCAAGGACAAAGCACATTCAGCTCAGGTACCACTTCATCCGGACTGTTTTGGAGGAGGGTCAGTTACGGCTTGAGAAGATTCACACAAGTGAGAATCCTGTCGATATGTTCATGAAGGCAGTTCCACAGGAGAAGCTGTTTTCTTCATCAATTTCTGTTGGTTTTCTTGATTGATAATTGTGGAATTTATACCAGTCGAGTCCTAGTGTTTTATCCAGCAGATGCTACATGTACAGTGGTGTCATGTAGTATCAGTCTCCAAGTGGGAGATTGTTCGGTGTGGAGCCTGATCAGTCTCCAAGTGGGAGATTGTTGAAATGTGGTGACTGATCAGCAAAGTACTATACACTCAACATGTATCCTCGCTAGGGTCCGGGGCCGGGCAAGGATTCAGGGGTGGCAGCCCCCAAGAAAAAAAAAATTTCGGGTATTTTTTTGATGAAAACTGACATTGTAATAAAAACCCTAAAAAGGCCGACTTTGTTTTTGCCCTAAAAATGCATGTTATAAGCGGTTGGGATGCTTAAGGCATTGTAAGGTTGATGTACTATTTTTGCTGGATAATAAGAAAGATTGGACGACTGTGTATGGTGGATGTAACCCATTCTGGGTGAACCATGTTAAATCTCTGTGTTATCTGTGTCCTGTTTTATTTCTTTATCTTTTGTATTTAAATCTCCATATAATTGTTAGTTCATATTTGCTTCGGATCTGCTTGAAACCCTAACACCCCTCCAGCAGAGACTCGATTGATGCGGTTATGCATAAGTCTGGCATGCATTATCAGAAATACTATTCATTATATCAGTGATGTGGGATGATAAGATAACAACACTGTGGAGAGTGGTAGCCAATCAAATGACACATATGAAATGAGGCTTATAAAGCCCAAGATTGTCCACAAAGCTCAGTGAGAGTAGTCATCTTTTGTGATTCAGAGGTTTATGCTTTGATATTTCTGTCAGATTTCTAGCATTGATGTCAAAGGGGGAGTGATATTGATGTAAAAATGTTAAAGAGAAATTCAGATCTTTATAGAGATATTATTCAAAGGAGAAAAGATATTGATATTAAAAACTATCTATGGGAGATTCTTGGTTGTCTTCCACAGGGGGAGACTTGTTTGGAATTTCTTGGTACTTAGATGTTTTTCACATCTAGTGTTGCCATGAATGCCAAAGGGGGAGATTTTTGGCCATTTGGTGGAATTGATAATGTGTTGCATTAATGTTTTTTAATTGATGTCAACACTATCTATTTGGATACTTTACCGACACCCTTCTGGTCCTAGTAGTTTGAGTGGTTTCTAGTTAACTTGGATCTGGCAGGCTCCAGTATGATCTGATGATGGAATTGGCTTGTTCATGATGCTTATACTCAAGTAAAAGCACAAAATTGTGTCACGTTTCAGGCTAACTTATCAGCACAAGTGAATTTAAGTAATTCTAACTAAAAAATATTTTTTGTCAAACATATGGTCTATATAGATTCATTATAGCTAAGTTATATATGGGCCACAAATTTTCCAATTGGAAGTGTCTACTAAATATATAATTTATACTACTTTTGGTCTAATTACAAAAAAAAGTAAAACATGATGTTTCAACAACTCCTACTCTTATAAATTTTTATTTTTTTTAAAATGTAAAAATACCCTTTTATAGATCTATAAGTGAATTTCCCAAAATATATACCTTTTAATATTTTAATTATTTTTTTTTATTTTTTTTTTTTTATTGAAATTAGGTCACCAACACTAAAATATAAGGTTGATTATCTTGTCGAGGAAAAATACTAAAATTTATTTAAAAAATTGAAAAAAATATGATACAATAGAGAAAAGAATCTATGTCAAGATGATATAATTCTTTTCTTATTTGGATAAATAATTAAGAAAAAAGGTGGTGGGAATTGAAAAGTGTTATATTTCAGCACACGCAAGTTTTCAAATTTATTAAAAAATATGGATCTATAAAAAATAGTAAAAAATATATCCATGCATTAAAGTTTAAGGTTATAAATATAAAAAGAAAAAATCAAGAAAAAAATGTAAAATTTATTGTGTAACTTCAATTTCAGCAACTAAATTATAGTGTTTACTTTATAAAAAACTACATTCAAATAATTTTTAAAATTTTTATTAAAATTACAAACATAAAATAGACATAAGAATGTAAATTTTATTAGTTTACATCATTTCAAAATTCAAAACATGTATTTCACTTTCTATTGATTTAGTTTAAAAAATTGAATCAACATTGACCATTTGCTTTATAAGAGTGTGACACGGCTTTGTACTTTTACCCACTCATATTTGGTTAGTTTGTTTTGGCGTGGTGTTTGGATGTTGTCCTGCTTGCTGAGATGCTTGGTTTTTGGTTTTGATGAGGGTTTCACCAATAGAGCTTCTTGGTGGAGATCTTTGATGAATTGCCTAAGTAATGTTGGTGCAACTTCTGATGGAGTCTTAGGATGTCCTTGGTGATCTTGTTCGAGACTTGGTGATTGGAGATCATCGCTGAAGCATGTGGACCTATACTTGGTCCCAGTTAATCTAGGTTATGGATCGACATTGATGTAACTTGTGGATAGGACATATTGTATTTTCGGGATGTCTTATGTGTTAGATATTATTTTTCTGGCCTAAGGCCAACATGGTTTGTAATTATGTAATTGGTTTATTCTCTGGTGGCTGACCTGATTGTTTATGGTCAAGGGTTTGTATATATGGATGTAAGATCTCATTGTAGATCATCATGGTTAATGTAAGAGGTCATGGTCAAGGAATGTAATGTGTGAATAATGTAATATCATTCAGGCAGAGGAGTTGATTGATCATTGGAGATTGAATTGGGTGTATGAGGATTTAGTCCTCGAGTATTGAGCTTTAATCGAATATGTACTTTGGTATAGGAGATGCTATCTTTTGCAGTTCAACACTTCTCCAGATTGTAGTCTGGATTTGTATGTAGTTAGTGAAACTCCTTTTGTGATGAGAAATGTGCTCTAGGCTATTGGCCTTCCTACAAGTGTAGGACCCTTCATTGTAATTCACATACTTACTACAGAAGTATTAACTGATTGTGGGTAGGATTCCCACCATGGTTTTCCCTATAGCAGGTTTTCCACGTATAAATCTTGGTGTTGTGTAAATGGATTTTATTCTATGATTATTTATTATGCTTAATTGGATTAACTACTATTTCGATATTATTGTTTTGGGTTCCGGTATTAATGTATAAATTGGTAATGCTTCCGGTAATCTATGACAATTGATTCAACCCCCCTACCTTCCTTGTTGTCTTCCACTTATATAAATTGTTTAAGAATTCAAACATGATGTCAAATGAATGAATGACTGAATTTTAATGCAATAAAATAACACATAAATCAACACTAACATGCACTAGAAAAGGTCATAGTGGATAATATGAATAAATGAATGTGAATAATCTTGCATTTAAATTTTTAAAAATTAGGTTTTAGATTAGTTATTATGAAAATAATCTAGCTCAATTACATAACCATAAATTTGATATAGGGAGATGAATGGTGGCTCTAGGGACTAATATCAATATGTAGAGATGAATCTTGATGTAATCCTTATATAGAATGCCATGTATTGAATTCATACAAGAATATGTTAGTTGTAAATTTCTCTTGTGTAAATGACACTCTAAATGAAGTGGACCAAAAAGATAACAAAAATGCACATGAATATATTTTTTACCATTGGATTTAAATAGCATCCATTTGATGTTCATGTGCACCATTAGGGACATGTATGTAAATGCAAAATAAATATTCACAATAGAATTTTTTTTTCAAATGCTTAGTGAATATTAATCTACATAAAATTATATAAATAACAACTAGGAATATTGGTGGATCAATAATAATAAAGGGTCTACTTTTAACACTCATTGTAGGTACACTCACTAATAGTCATTGAAACTATAAAAATAAAACCGATTATTATTTTAAATCCCTTTTTTTATAATTTATTTTTATATTCATTCACTAGATTGTAATAATTGTTGAATCCCTTTATGTATATTAGAGCATATCTGTTTCATTACTTTCAAATTTTCTTTATTGTAAGAATATAGTTATAAACACCTACTGGTAGAGTTGTATTCTAGAAATAGATATGAGCTTGTATTGAAAATAGATTTAGGTAATCAACTATTCTTCTTCTTGTAAGCATTAGCTAGCAATAAAATTTATTATCAAATTATATTGAAGTGACTTGGGAAACGTTTTGAACCTAAAGAGCTTATCTAGGGCAACAAAAATATATCTATGGATTAGTGTTAAAATATTTAGGCTTGAGTGATTATAGGATCATGATATAGGAGTATCATGAGCCAAGTTTAGGCAAGAATACATATATGAACTAAATGTGATTGATGCACAAGCATATTTGATATTACAAAATTGTGAAAGATGGTTGAACAAAGAGTTGAGATAGTGTTTATGGTTAGATATGTTTTCCATGAAATTGGCCACATGAAACAATGATTCAAGGATAATTTTAAGATCAAGAAAACTTGTTCATTTCAGTTCATTTGACTCTTTGTACCTGCTGAAAGAAGGTGTGGTCCTTTTGGCAGTTGGTGCACCCTTGTATCTTTCCCTAAGGTAGTGTGCATTATTCATACAATTACTTTTAGGGTTCATGAGCTCCTCGGCCTCAAGCCTAAACATTATAATTAGTTATTCATATTGTGAGTGTAATTCTCATTGTGGTTTCCTCGTATTTAAGGTTTTCCACTTAAAACTAGTGTTCATGTGTGTGATGTGATTTTTGCTTTCATTCTTCATAATTGTAGTAATAGGTTAAATATGGTTGAAATTAATTATTCAAAATCAAAGTGTTTCGAGGTTTGGACTGATTCATTCCCTCCCCACTCTTAGTATTGTGGTGTGTTTAACAAGGGGGTGACAATATAATAACATCTCCCACCACCAATATAACAGAGGTCATCCTCATTCACATCATCACCATCATTGTTTTCATCTCTTAAGCTCACCTAACTTCCAACGGTTACCCCAATAGTCACAAATATCTTATCTCCACCCCATGCTTCCCTTTAATGCTTCTTTAGCTATTTTTTCTCATTAGCTGCCAACACCTACCCCAATAGTGGGCCCTTTAGCTATTTTTCTCAATGCTCCTTTAGCTATCTTTAGAGGCCCATTATTAGATCTTGGTGGGCCTTTAATTATTGATGCAATAGAGACTTACTCTACGAGGTTTGGACCTTTATTGTTGTTATTACAAGAAATAATCCCCACCATTTTACCATAAGGTCACCCTTAAACCCATTTCTAACCTGTATAATCCATAAATAAATACTTTTGTTGAATAATATTGAGCAATAATTATTTCTATTATTTAATATTATTCAATAAAAAATATTATTTATATATTCTATAAGTAAAAAATTATTTTGTACATTTTATTTATATTTTATTATAGGGAATTTTTTAAATGAACAAGATATGAAATATTCTTTGTAATAATAATAAACTTATAGGTAATTTTCCAAATTTACCTTTACAAATTCAAACATGGACCTTTTTGTAGGATAAAATTTTGACTAAATTTGCTAAAGGGTAGATCCATAGAAATCATTATTCAAGATTAATCCTTGAAGAAAGTTTTATAAATGTCTTTTAATTATTTCATCTTGAAAAATTGTGGAATAAAATCTAGGTTTTTAATCTTGTTGGTGATTCTATTCTATTTGAAATATCACATAAATGTTATTTTTCAATGGGGGATGCTATATAAACATATCAAACAACCTGTGTAAACATCGCGCTTCTAGACCATCCCCAATTTTAGAGAAAGTATAAGTTTGAAATCATGTTCTAGGTTTTTTGATAGCATCATAATAATAATGGTAGTGCTTAGTTGTCATACTCACATCCTAGATTGAAAATTTCATAGAAATATTTTAGAGTTTGAGAGGAACTTTTAAATTTGAATTTTTTTAAATTTTTCTTTTTTAACAAAATTATGCACAATTATTTTCAAACATTTGTTGTGTAATTTTTACCTGGTTAGGAATATTGTAAAACTCTACATTGCATGGTCTATGTTATTTTAAGTTTATCTATAATTGTTTCATATGTTGTAAAAAAATTTAGGACTATTCATTAAGTTTAAATATATTTTCCCCTTTCATTCTAATTTTTTAATTAAATAATGTTTCCTTTCTAGATAATTAAAGAATATATAGTATTGTATTAACTAGTGTTAGTAAAAAAATATAAACATTAAATGATTGCATTTTATGACTAGTTGACTTTCTTAGTTATATATCGCTTTATTAATGAAGGTGTGACATTTCATAGAATATGGTTTAATATTTATGTTTCATTTGTAAAGTTTCTATATTTTAAAATTGAAGTCAATGAACTGAGGGTGTACCATTTTACATTTAGTAATTTTTTAGTGGATCCATTGTTGAATTATTCAAATAAAAAATTATATTTTTTGTGAATAAATTAAATCTAAGAAGGATCATAATTTTTTTATAAAATGCTTTAATGGTTGTTAAAATTCTTTCCTTTTATTTATGAATCATTAACATACAAAATAATAATTTAATATGTAATTGATGGCTATTCATCTAGAATTTTTAACACATGTTTCAAGTACATGTCATATTTTTTATTGCCTCTAAAAATGTAGCCTACTATAGGGTCCATACTAAGCTTGAAATTGCCACCCATGCTTTGAATTAGTCTTAACCACCTTACATCTCAAATCACTATTTAACAAACTAGAAGATTTGGCACATTGGAATTCATATAAATAATTCTTTATACATTCAAATATTTCTCTTATACATTTATTTATGTTCTTGATTTGTAGCATCCTAATTTGTACTCCCTTGCAATTTTATCCTCATTTGGGCCCTCACCTTGGTGTTCATGTCCCGATGCATGATTGGAGCCTTGATTCTAATCACACCAAGCAAATAACTCATTTTTTAAGCATGCACACTTTCTTAACCCATTTTATGTGTCCCTGATTGGTCAGGACTAGGGTACTAGCACTCTGGTCCTCAGGGACCAGAGAGCCCAACGCTCTAATCCTCCTATGACTAGTTAATCATAAATCATCAAAGCAATAACAAACTAGACAACCACCTAACTAGATTGCAATGAAATTAATCCTAATACACACAATGAAGGTATGAAGACAAGATGCTTAAAAAAAATAAAAAACATAAGACATCAAAGCATCTCCTCCATGTCTCTTCATTGGCTTTCTTTCTCCTCCAAATTGGGCTTGTGTGGATATCACCTACAAGTGCAAAAGGATGAAGCAAGATTGAAAATGTCATTATTAAAAATGAGCAATGAGAGATCAATTTATTAAAAAAATCATGGATTGCTTAGATGGTTAAGATTGATTCGAGACTGAAAATAATCAACACACGAGATTGAGTGCATAGTAGAGCTGCCATTTAGGGAAGGATATTGATAAAAGAAAGCAAATGAAAAGATATTATGAGTAAATAATTAAATATTTAATTATCTTCTCATAAATACCAAATTAGCAAGTTGAAAATATCAAAAAAAAATTAGTAATTAAAAATTATTAAATATCTTCATTCGAAAAGATAAATAAAATATCTGTTGGTAGTGGGCCAGCATCCCTCATGGGGATTCGTGACATGGTTTAATAGCCTCCTGTGGATTCTATAAGTCTAGTGATTGTATCGAGCATTGATAGGTCGATATTTTGGTGCAACGACAACCCTATCTTGTAACAAGTGGTAACAGAGCTTGGTGACATGTTCGAATCAAGAAGGTCGTGGCGAGTGACGCTAGGAGGGGGATTGTTGGCAGTGGGCCAGCATCCCTCGCGGGGATTCACGACATGGTTTAATAGCCTCCTATGGATTCTATAAGTCTAGTGTTTGTATCGAGCATTGATAGGTCGATCTTTTGGTGCAACGACAACCCTAGCTTGTAACAATATCCTCTCACAAAATCTAAATTTTTGAAGATGCATACCTCATTTTTGAAAATTAAAATTAAGATTAATGGGATATTGCCAAAAAGATTGATTATTGAAAATCAAGGAAAGATATTAGTTTCCAAATTCAAAAACTAGGAGGATTTATGAGAAGATTTAATAAAATTAAAAATTATTAAACATTTCCATATAAGAGGAGAAAATAGAAGAATACAAAATTAAGAAAAGCAAGAAATAAAGATGAATTAATAAAAAAAAATTTAATTATCTTTATTTTGGAGGAAGATAAATATGATAAATTAATAAAAATGATTTATTAATTTATTGTTGATATTTATGAATTAGTTAATTAAATAAAATGAATTTATTTAAATAATGGACAAAGGAGACATAAATAAATTATTAAATTTAATTATTTATGACGTAGAAGAATTGTTAGTAAAAGGGGTGTAATTGAAGACCATGCACATGATATGTTAAAAAATAAGGAGACACGGGTGTTGACCATTTTTTAGTGTCTACATTTTCCCCCTATTTGAGACAATGCGATTTTGAATGTTGTTTCAAATAAAAATTTAAAAAATCATGCCCCAGTAGATCAAGAGATGTAGGTGGGATGCCCCCTCTAGAGATTGTTTATGTATGAAAGAAATGAATGATCTCTCGAAAGAAGAAAAATTTGTTAGGTGAAAGAGAAAATATGAAGAAAGAGAAAAATGTTAGTAAGAAGTGAAGAATGTTAATTAATTGCATAAAAGGGTTGATTGATATGAAATGAAAAAAAATTTATTGATCAGATAGAATAGATAGCATGATAATGATTGATCTGATGACTAGATAGAAGGATTGATGGGATAAAATAAATGTTAGCTGGAAGAAATACAAATGAGAAGTGAAGAATGATGAGTGTGATGAAATCATGCTTTCACAAATGCAAATGATAGGTGATAACCTTTATTTGATATGGCAAAATGGATGTGGTGCACCATGGCAATGAAGCCCATGGTGATAATGCAATCTATTTGCATAAAACATACATGTTGCAAAAAATGAATGGTTCGACCATCCTAAGACATACTTGCCCCAGAATAATATGAAACACCCCACAAACAAAAGACAAAAGAAAAAGACCATGAGCCATCCTGACCACTCTAAATCACTCAGTGACATCATCAAGAAACATAGGAACATGATCGAAGATAAATCAATGAAAAATAAGATTCACAAATCAAAATAAGTCAAGAACCATTCTGATCTTGTTGTCAAAAGTGATAATGTTGTAGTGAAAGAACGTTCATGTTGTTCAGTTTCAGGGAATGCAGTACCATGTCTAAGACAGGTTACAATCCAGTTTCAAGTGTATTAGACCCTGCATAAGACCCATGATAATGTTGACAAGGATTGACGATATTGATGTTGATGCTGATTGATTGATAAGACAAGTTCTGACCAGTTTGAAAGCTTGCTTGGTTGAATAGTTCATATGTTTATATGTGATTCGTTAAGTGAAATTTTTATATCATGTTATCTATTATACGTCCACTCAAACCTCTATCTATTTACAAAGGGGACAATTTATTGGTGAAATAAAATGAGCGATTTTTTTGGATTTTGATGTTTTCCAATGTTTAAGGGTTTTAAAAGTTTTGAACTTTTTGTGTGTTTTCTTCAGGACATTTTACAATGTTTTTGGATTATTTCAAGTCATTTTTCGATGTTTTTGGATTATTTTAGGAGATTTTTTTAATGTTTTTTGGATTATTTCACAACATTTTTCAAAAAAAATTTATTATTTCAGGACGTTATTCATTCTTTTAGTTGTCTTTTTTCAGGAATTTATAGCTATGCACATGCCTTAGTGTCTGAGTTGTTCACTGTGAACTTTGTCAAATGAGCATAACAAATATTTGCCCCCAATATCTAGCAAGGCAAGGAATATGACAAATGGACAAATAAGATTTCTGAAATGTTGATGGATAGATGAAAGATAAAGCTATTTATTATGAAAATCGAGCGGATTCAATTCCCAAGGACTATCATGCACTGTGATAAAGGATTGGATATGACAATGTAAAGCAATGGCATGGGATGAGGGGAATGTTAAGAGATTTTATAAACTGTGTTTTTCATTTTATGTCCTCAACTTGATTCAAGATCAAGGGACAAAAAAGTGTATAGACAGTGATAAGATATGGATAGGAACAAGCAAGACCAAGAGTGGATAAGGGACATGAATAGGATAAGGATGTGATAGGCTAAGGGATTGTGACAAAAGGTTTCAATGATCCAAATAATATGGATGAAAGGTTGTGATAAGACAAAGGATAAAGACCAAAATATATGATATACTGAAAGTTATAAACAAGATGTATGATATTCATGAACATCCTCAGCCTTGTCAAGATCAAAGGTGGAAAAGAGGATATGGACATGAGGGATGATAGGATAATGGAGGGTATGATAGGGGTACGATATGATAATGAAGGATAATATGACATGATAGTAAATGAAACCTGCCCCCAAGTGTGGTATGCAAGAAATTCATAGATTACACATGACACCTATTTGCCAGGTTTTCATCATGGTACTTGCTCAAGGTGCCTGTTTGCCAGGTTTTCATCAAAGGAAATGAGATCTTGGATTGTATATGGAGTATTAGGACATCGAGATGGAGGGATGATAATCTTGTGGAGGATATGAAGGAATGATATGGTCTTGTGGTGGGCATGAATCTGAAAGGAGGCTTTGATCTTCACAAGGAAGAAGATCACTAGATTCCTCTTTAAAGGTTTTATTCTCTTGAATTTCAATGGGATCATTAGAAAGGATGGAAAGGATATCTTGATCTTGCGTAGGAAGTGGAAATCCAACAAGATTTGAAAAGGTCTTATCTTCTTGGATAGAATGGATAGGAATAGGGGGATCACTATGAATGTCTGGGAAGATGGGATCTTGGTCAAAAATTATATGGGGTAATAAGATTTTAGGATCTTGATCTTAGTTTATTTTAGGACTCATTTGTTCGTGCTCTAAATTATCCTCTTGACATGGGTTTGGACTTTGAACATGAATGGGATATTTTGGTAAGGAATCAATACTATTACATGAGGGAGATGGACCATTTATGGGACTCTCTAAAAGAGAAGCATCTAGTGGCATTGGGTCTATCATTTCTAAATCATGGAAGGGACTTTCATCATGAATTGTATTATCTTGGCAATGAATTATGGATAGATGTTGAGAGATTTCTTCTTTGGGTGTATCATTTGATGAGGGTGATATAGAAGGTTCTTGCAAATTTTCAAAAGGTGGAGGGATAGATGCCATTGGGGGGTCAATTTTCTTATGAGGAGATGAGCCATTGCTAGACATGGGTACACAATTTTGATCTTTCTGAGAAAAATCACTTAGGACTCTCTTTAAGAGATTTGTAATAGAGCTACCATTCTTTGCAGAAGGAATTGAATCCTTGTGAGGTTGTAATATGGTTGAGTTTTGATTTTGGATTTGTTTGAAAGGGATTTGGTCTTGGTTTGATGTCATGTTTTTATTTTGAATTGGTTTTTGGTTGAATTGCTCGGACATGTTTAAAATTGGTTTGGTTTGTGTTGCAACTTTTATTTTTGAATCTTTGGTTGTAGTTGTTGACATTGATATGTTGATTGAACTTGTTGATATTTGACAATTGGTCAGACCAATTGTTGATATTGTATGGTTGGTTGAGCATATTGTTGACATTGTACCATTGATTGTGTTGGTTGGACATGTTGGAATATTGGTTGTATTGGTTTGATATGTCAGACGATTGGTTGTATATGTTGGACATGTTGGACCATTGGTTGTTGGTTCAAGATTTTATTGAACGAAGTTTGATGAAATTTTTTTTGACTTGGGACTTGGTTGAATGAAGTTTGATTTGAGACTTGATTGAAGTTTGTCTTCATTTCTTGAAATTGTTTTATCATCTCTATTTGTGAGAGGAGAGTAGGTATGTTTGGTCATTCGATGAGAACTTTTATGTAGACTGGATCAATGTTTGGATTTGAACCTAGAAATTTTTGAAACATTTTCATCTTCTGGGATCTAACTTTTCCATATTTTTCACTTTCTATTCTAATATTTCTATTTCTTGAGATAGTTTCTCCTCTAGTTTTCATATTTGGATGCTTCTTTTGCCATAAAACATTTGATCAATATTGCCTTATTGTGTTGGATAGAATTGTGATTGCCTTGGAAAAAATCTTGATTGAATTGTGTTATTTATTGGACAAATCATTGGTTGATATGTCAAACTTTGTTGTAGCATAGGAACTTGGAACCTTGTTTCAATAGGTATGTCACTATGCAATGCAGTAAATCGGGGATTTTAGATTTTAAGGATGATGTATGCAACTAATGCAACCTAGAATGATGACAATGCAAGTTATGTTTTTGGACCTTTTGAATTTTTTGAATGACAATTAGATGTAAGTAAATGCGACTTTGGGATATGAACAAGAAATTTAAGGCAGGAATGCAACCTATATTTTTTTGTTATTTTTGAATATTTGGACAAACTTTAAAATGCAACCCTAAAGATGTGACCCTTAGTAAATTGAAATGATGTCAAGACCTTAAAAGGACAAAGGGTAAAATGACAATAGGACAAAATGACAACGTATCACCTATACACTTGGATACTAAGCTAGGTTTGACAAAATGATGTTGATGACAAAAGGAAAAATGTTGGAAAAGGTCAAGACTCCCTAACAATAACTTAGGATTTAATCTGATTTTTTGGTTCTTTAACCAAAAAATGTCAGGAGCTGGAGCAGGAGTCAGATCTAGAGTTGGCACGAGAACTGGTTCAGGTTTGAATCTGTCTCCCGCATGATCTGAGAGCTCAGGTAATTCCCCCACTAACCCTTAGGATGGGGCCATGAATGATATATGGGATGGTGGTACCAATACTACCAATGGTTTTCCTGTCACCTCCAACAATACTGGGGAGGTTGAGGGCCCCAATAATAAGATTCCCTATGTGGAATGCAACAAGAAATGGGCCTCCCTTTTTTCCTCAAAACTTAAATGAAAGGCCATTTCGTCGGTACCGCATAAGATTGACCGGGACTCGGGTGCTTTCTCCATCTCCACTCTGAACATTATTGTTGATGAGAATATGGCTCATATGCATCTGGTCTTGGTTGGGAAGTTTATAGGCCCTCACCCTAATATTGAGTTTGTCCGCTCCTGGGTGGCGAGGAAATGGAAAGGTAAAGGCTAAACCAATGTTGTGGCTATGGCAATTGGCTTCTTCTCCTTTTCTTTCTCCTGTGAAGAAGATTTTTTATTTGTTCTGGCGGGAGGTCCCTGGATGCTAGGAAAAGCTTCATTGGCCCTCAAAAAATGGGAATTGGGGTTCAATCCCAAAGACTAGGTATGCAATGAAGCCCCTATCTGGGTCAGACTACTAGGTTTACCCATGGAATTTTGGGGGGAAGAAATTTTTGTAGGTATTGTTGCCTGCTTTGGGGATCTGATCTCTATCGACCGAATGACTGCGGCAAAAAGATGTCTAGTCTATGCTAGACTTTGTGTTAATGTCAAACAGTCCTCTAACCTACCTTCTGAGGTTGATTTCTTCTCTAAGCTCGACAGATGGGTGCAAAAATTAGAATATGAATCCATCCCCTTTGCGTGTTTCCACTGCAAAAAAGTTGGTCACTAGGCTAGACAATACTCGTCTAAGACCAAGAAGGAATGGAGAAAAAGGAATGAGTCGACCCTAGATAAGGTGGATGTCGTGGTTGATGTATCTCCCTCGATTTGTTTTGGACTCAGTCCTGATCTTCTCTTGTCCTGAGTCAGTCTTTCCCGCAGACCTTGACCCAACCATCCTAAACCCTGGGGATGTCGTCAAGGCTCCCTCTTCCTTTGACGGGGTTTCCCTGGCATCTACTGGTTCTGCCCAAGATATTCCCATTCATTTGATTGTTGACATGGATAACTCTTTTGAGTTGAATGCCCAAACTGGCCCCTTGCAAGGTCCTCCTCCTGAGGACCCATCTCCTTTTATTGAATTGAAGCCCAAAAACAAAAGAAAGAACTCTCCTATTAGCCAAATCACGTCGTCTCCTGGGGGAGTCCTAACCAAAAAAAGAAAAACAATAGATTGTGGATCAGATTCAAGGGGGGTGGGGAGACCTTCTAATGCAGTTAGCAGAGAAAGACAGAGTCAGGTCGACATTGTTGATGGAGCCTAGAGAACTTTACTAGAATGGGGGATGGGATCTCCCCCACTTGCTAAATGAAGGTCATCTCTTGGAACATAAGGAGATTAAATCACCCCCATAAACATGACCTTCTTTCTAACTTGATCAGAGAGAACAAGCCTGATATTTGTCTTGTCCAAGAAATGAAAATGCCTAGTAATAAGTGGAAAAACTCAAACTAGCGATTTTTGGAGATTGTGGTGTTCACTGCGTGGATGTTGATGGTGCTTCTGGTGGTATCGCCACCCCTGTGGAATCCTATTTTCTTTGTGATAAGGTGATCCTCTCTTCTCCCAATCACATTGCTACTAGATTCTTTAATCTTAAAGATGGATCCTCCTAGATCATTTCCAACATCTATGCTCCTAATGGGAGATCAGCTACGAAATCTCTATTATCCTCCATTTTCCTTGCTTGATCTCTCTTCCCTAATGAGAAATGGATCCTTCTTGGTGATTTCAATACCCCCATTCTAATTTAGAAAAAACTGGTGGTTTGCCTAGTTCTATTGATAGTAGACAAGACTTGGTGGACATGATTAACTCTCTGAGCCTTTTAGATCTTGATCTCATTTGAGCTATATTCACCTGGTCCAATAGATGTAGTGGAGAGGATCTCATTCAGGTCAAGCTGGACAGGGGCCTTATTTATCTAGATTGGCTCTGGCTGGTGTCCTACAGACTCAACGCCTAAGCCCATGTTGGTTCTGATGACTTCCCCATCTGCCTCTCAGTCTCTCCATTGTCTAGTAGAAAGGTGTACCCCTTCATATTTGAGAAAATGTGGCTCATGGCCCCAAAAATCCAAGATAGTGTTTTGGAGTAGTTTAGTATTAATATCTAGGGTACGGCTATGTTTCGAGTAGTCAAGAAGCTCCTCTCCAATGTTAATTCTAACATTCAATGTTGAAATAAATCCACTTTTGGTAACATCTTAAAAGCTAAAGAGAAGCTCAAACTAGAACTTGTGGAGGTCCAAGAGCATATCCAAGCTCACGGGTTTGATATTGATGTCTCGAATAAAGAAATTGATAGTTTGACTAAATTGCATGACATTATCTCCAAAGAAGAAGAATATTGGGAGCAGAGATCTAGAGCCCTATGGCTTAACAGCAGTGACAAAAACATTAAGTTCTTTCATATGATGACTCTTAAAAACAACGCTACCAATAGAATAAATGAAATTCAGATCGAGCAAAGACAAGTTGACAAGCATGATGAGATCTATCCAAAAGCCATCAATTTATTCTACAATCTCCTCTCTGTGGATGATCCTCTAGATTCTTCTGCTTAGTTGGATATCTTGCAAGAAATTCCACCCATCATCTCTAGGGACATGAACTTGAAGCTTACTAGAATCCCCTCCTTTGAAGAAGTTTGAAATGTTGTTTTCTCTTTCGAAGGTAACAAGGTTCCCGGACCTGATGGCTTCCCTCTTTTTTTCTTTCAAAACTTTTGGCATATTGTCTTCTTTGATGTGGTCACTGATGCTCAAGAATTATTTGGATGTCACTCCCTCCCGAAGGAGTTGAATGCCACCTTCCTGGTTCTCATCCCTAAGAAACTCAATGCCTTCTCTTTTTAGGATTTTAGACCTATTAGCCTTTGCAATTCTATTTATAAAATTTTCACCAAGATCCTTGTGCTAAGGCTTAAGCTTTTCATTCCCTCTTTAATATCTAAACATCAAAATGGGTTTGTGCCCAGAAGGTAGATCCTAGATTTTGCTATTGTTGTCCATGAGAACATCCACTCCCTCTCTATTAACAAAAAACCCAGCTTTCTCCTAAAACATGACCTTCTAAAAGCTTTTGATAGAGTTAATTGGTGCTTCCTTCTCAAAATCCTCATATCCTTTGGATTTAGAGAACTTCATCCAGATTATTGAGAAATGTATTTCCACCCCTAAATTCTCTATGTTGATTAATGGATTTGCCTCCGGTTTTTTCTCTAGATCTAGGGGCATCTGTCAAGGGGATCCTCTATCCCCTTTCCTTTTCATTTTGATGAGCAAGGCTCTTAGCAGAATAATTCAGAGGGATGTCAAAAAGGGCAATGTTATGGGTTTTTGGTCCTCCTCACAGGCCCCCACTTGCTCTCATCAGCAATTTGTGGATGACACTCTCTTGATGGGGGAAGGTTCGATCAAAGAAGCCAAGAATTTAAAAACGACTCTGAATATTTATGAACATGGCTCGGGACAAAAAATCAGCTTGACTAAAAGCTCCATCTTCTTCTTTAACACCCCCAAGCATAGGAAAGCTAAAATTGCCTCGATTATTGGTTGCAAAATTGGAACTTTTCCTGATTCCTACCTGAGCCTTCCCCTCTACTAGGGTCGGGCTCCTGACTCCTTTTGGGTGAATCTTATAGACAAATTCCAGAACAAGCTGGCTAGATGGAAATGCACCTTGCTAAGCCAAGCAGGCAAGCTCCAACTGCTCAAGGCCTCTCTTCAGAGTCTTCTGGTGTATGCTATGAGTCTTTTCAAAATCCCAACTAAAATTGTAGATAAATTGGAAAGAATTCAAAAAAAATAATTATGGCCTAGAACTGAATCCAAAAATAGATTACACCTGGTGGCTTGGAATCAAGTCTGTTTGCTCAAACTCATGGGAGGCCTAGATATCCAAAATTTGAGAGACTTCAATAAATCCCTGATGTCCAAGCAGCTATGGAGATGTCTTAAGGAGACTAATGAATGCACTAATATATTCAAACTTAAGTATCGCATCCCTGATATCCAAAGCACTCTGGAAACTTATGAGCTCCCCAATACGGTTTCTGATTTCTAGAGCAATTTCTTTGGTTCCTCCATAGTTATCTTGCATGGTTATAGATGGATGCTTGGCAATGGTACCAGAATAAGATTTTCAGATGACTGGCGGATCGGTGAGGGCCCCCTATTAGACTCTATTTGGGCTTCCCCCTACAAATAATTATGCCTCAGAAAAATTAGCGCCTGGGTGGCTGATTACATTAGACATGGTGAATGGTTGGATCTCTCTTCTGTTGATAATGACCTAATACCTATGCAACCTTGGTTGAATTTTATCCACATGCCCCACTCTTAAGGGGAGGATGAAGTGTTCTAGAACTCCTCCTCTTCTGGGAAATTCAAAGTGGTTGGTGCCTATAAGTTCATCTCTAGATCCTTCTCCCCCCCCATTTTAGGTGGGTATCTAGAACAATCTCTTAATTCCTAAAATTAAAATATTCTTTTGGTTGTTTATGCAAGGATATATCTCTTCCATTGATAATGTTTGCAGAAGAGGTATTCCTCTCACTAACAAACGTTTTCTC
The DNA here is from genome assembly GCF_030272615.1 of Cryptomeria japonica. NCBI lineage: Eukaryota > Viridiplantae > Streptophyta > Pinopsida > Cupressales > Cupressaceae > Cryptomeria > Cryptomeria japonica. The sequence goes on along the minus strand of NC_081407.1, from coordinate 575,061,649 downwards.
TATAAAGAGGCAGAGGAAAATGCCAACCATCTTTTGTTACATTGCGCCTATTCCAAAGATATCTGGAACCACTTCCTCAACATTTGGAACATTTCTTGGGTCTTCCCTGCTTCTACTAAATGAATGTGGTTTGAATGGAAATGCCCTTTTGATAATCAGGCCTTTGGTGTTCTTTGGAATCTTTCTCTTCCTCATATTGCCTGGGGCATCTGGAAAGAAAGAAATAATAGAGTCTTCAGGGACTTGGATTCTCCTCCCTTTGTTGTGGATACTAAAATCCATAATTCTATCAAAGAGAACTTTCTCCATGCTTGCCCTAGCAGAAAAATGACTCCCCTATTCCTACCCTCCAGGAGGATTGGGATACTATCAATCGATGGATAATTGATTGGAACATTGCCAACCCTATTCACAAAACTAAGCAGTTCAGACAAAATGTTGTTTGGAATCTTCCCCCTTTGGGTTGGATCAAAATCAATGTGGATGGGGTGGCTAAAGGAAATCCTGGGTCGGCTGGGTGCGGGGGAGTATCTAGGAATCAATCTGGTCTTCTGGTTTGTGTGGTGGCACTCCCCTTGGACACCCAAACTAACCATTATGTGGAAGCTAGTGCTACCCACATCGGGTTACACATGTATAAAAGAGAGGGGTTTACTAAAGTGTGGTTGGAGTCTGACTCGCTGAATACTGTCAACTGCTTGATTGGCCGCACGGATCCTAGCTGGATGATTGTCATAATATAATTAATGATCTGATAGATTTCAAAATCTCACACATATGCTAGGAAGGCAATAAGGCGGCGGATCTACTGGCCAATCTGGTGGTAGGATACATGGCAACCAACTGGTGGAGCAGTAGGGATGCCTTCCCCAAAAATCTGTGTGATTTGGCATGTAATGATTACTACGCTAATCAATGCTCTCATCACGACATGACTGAGTTGATAGGAAAAAAGCTCTTTCTAGGTTTCCCTAATCAAAATTCTAGAAACCTCCCCAGCGACTGATTTTCCCATCTCATTGTGTGGCTTTTTTGCTACTGTTTTGATATCCTTTAGACGTGGCTCATTTTCTGTGACTGGTTAGTGATTGTGACCTCCTATTATCTGGCATCCAAAAGTATAATGGGATGAGATAAGAACAGACAAGATCCCTCTACTTGCGAGAAGTGGAACAAGAATAAAGATGTCTAGCAGGAAGTTGTTGATGGGGGCCTCGTCCCCTTCCTGGACAAGCTTCATGGCCCCTCTCCTCTGATTACAGAGGCCTTTGTTAACAAATGGAAAAAAGAAAGTATTTGGGCTTATGAGGTCGATTATCAGATTAATGAAACTCTAGTGGCAACGGTCACTGGTCTGGCTACAACTGAAAGAAGGTTTTACAGAGATAGAAAAATAGGGGAGGAGGACTTGTCGAGCTCCTTTGACAAAGACAAGGAGCGCTCCAGAGTCACCAAGATGGCCGACGATGGCTATAATAGAAAATCCCTCATGGCCCCTTGGGCGGATATGGCTAAGTTTATAATGAGATATATCACCCTTGATGATAGGTATGCTAGCCTCTTCTCCTATCATTTCACTATTTTAAATCATTTCCACCATGGTAAAATTATCTTTGTTCCCTTTTATCTGGCCTCCTCCCTTGAAAAAATCCTTGAAAAGCACCTAGAAAACCCTAACAACCCTGTTCTTCATGAGGAACTTATCATTCTCATCATGGAACACACCAAATCCCTTGAGATTGTGCCCCTACTTACCGAGATTGGTTTACAGACGGAGGTCCAAGATGTCTCTGACTCGGAGATGGACTTGCATGATATCAGGGTCCCTATTGATGACCTTGAATATGAACCTATTTGATGATAAGGACAATTTGGTCACTCCTGAGATGCATAGCAAGAAGAACCCCCCTAGATGGGCTGCTAGTAAATACAAAACCAACAACGAGCTGATCTCCAAGGCCGAACCCCTCACCAAAAATAAAAAGTTGTTGGCGCAGGATCACATCCCGAAGACTACGGACCAAGGGATAAAATTGGACATCCCTATCAATGTCCAGAAAGATAATCAGGGGAAAGATGGTAGTCTGATGAATCTTGTCATGGAAGCCACCAGAAGCCAGAAGCATTGCTAGGAATGGGTTGATCGCAAAATTGACACTCTCAAAATGGGGATTAAGGAAATAATTGTTATTTTCATTGCTTCCCCTGAACCCAACAAGCCACAAAAACTCATGCTCATGACCCAAAATCTCTCTCAAAATGTTGAGGTCATGAAATGTAATCCTAAACAGAGGATCGAAAAGGTGGAACAATCCATGGTTTAGATTAAGAAAAATCTCAAGAATCTTATCGACATTAGCAAAGAAGCCATGAACAATAGCATTGAGGGGCTAGAAAAGATCAATGAGATGGTTGTTGATTACAGATCCTTCCACAGTGATCCAGTGAAAGATCTTGGAGGAGATGAGGTGGCTGCTAGAGACATCAAAGCCACTAGACCCAGTTCGAGAACCAGGAGCAGAAGCAACAACAAGGGTACCTCCAAATTCATCATGGAGGAACTTGAGGAAATTAACAGGATTTCCATTCAAAAGAACAAATATCTGGTGCTATCGCTCAACTGAGATCTTTTTTGCTTTTTCTTGCTCGCGTTTTTTATCTCTGTTTCTGTTTGGGGTCGATCCCTTGTTTTTCTCTTTTTTCTTGCCGGTTTGGCTATTGGCCGACTATTGTAAAACTTTAGGTTTCGGGTCCTTGTAAAACCCGTTTACCCTTATCAAAAACTTAAGGTTTAATCTAAAGCTTTTAATTTTAAAGTTTGGTAAAACCAAATTGTGAGATTATTTTGCAAAACCACAATGATAATGACAATGTCCTAGGGATATAAACCCAAAATATGATATGAGAATGATGTCAAGATGTCTTATGACTTGGAGATATGAAATGATATGACAAGATCAAGCTAATACAAGACTGAGGTTTGAACTATGTAATGATAAAGCCAATGTGATATGAATATGCAAGGACAAATGACTTTGGAAATGCAAAATGTAAACTAGGAAAAGACCTAATTTTAGTATGACAATGATAATACAAAAATGTCACCTAAGCAAAAACCTATCTTGGGTATGACAATGAAATGAAGAATTAGGGAAATGATTTTATACCTAAGTGTAAAATGAGGATGATAAGAATGAAATGGACTAATATGTCCTAAGACCTAAGTTTGAACCATGCAAAACCTTAACCCTAAGTGACATGAATTTTGAAACTAGGTTGTCCAATGTTTTGAAAAGCCGTGTTTGTAAAATCTTTGCAAATTATTGGATGAATACTTTGAAACTCTTTTGACCAAGGTGTTTGAATCTTGTTTGGACAATTGTTTGGACTTTTTGAAAACTTATTTGCTTTTGAAAATCAAGGTTGTTCATGACCACTTGTGACAATTGCTTTTAGTTCAACTTTTAACAAGCATAGAAGACAAGATGTTTGTTTCACTTAGACCCCAAACAATCATGCACCTTCAACAACAAATCCTATGGCTGGGAAGGAAAATAGTTGTCGGATCTCACTTGGTTTCCCAACTATGCTTACTCAAAGAAGATACTTAGATGCTTGACCCCACTGGATCCACTCTATGACACTCACTTCTTCGGGGCAGCCAAGCATCAGTTCCTATGAAAAATCCCCATGGAGAACTTTTTATCTCTACTAAGAGACGTAAGAATGTGAGACGTTATCAGAGGTTCGACCTCTTGTACCAACAACTAGAAGGTTTTGGGCTTCTAAAACAAAGGAATTTTATTGATATTTCCAAGGGATCTCAATCCAACAACGAATTCTTGAAGAAAGCCACTTAAGGATTTAGTTGATCTTATCTATGCAAATAAGGCCTCCACATACATCGAATTCACTCAACACTTCAGCTACGTGACCAGTATATTTATATAGCAGCTCAGAAAACCTACTCGAGATCGCGCTAAGAGAGATGATATCCCCAACGTGTCCCTATTCGATATACCCTTGTGAGGTGATGAAATACTTAGTCAAATATATCCCTCAACTACAAGATAAAAGATGGGCATCGTAAATCACCTTTCTCTTACACCCAAGATCCACGAAGCTGAGGGGAGAGGGTAGTCAGTGTAACAGTGGGTCCACCCTACAGATGTACAAGCACACCAATCACAGAAGATAGATGTTCATTTTAAGTACCAAATTGAAATATGATTTAATCTAGAAAAATCAGATAGTCATTTGTTTGAAAATCATAATTTCTTTGACAAATATCCTGCACCAAATGCATTAGTAATTTATGTTTGCTCTTCTCTCAATGAATGCCAAGGTGTTCCACAAAATTATTACTAACACATAAAACCTTTAAGCTGAGTACATAAACAAATATGCAAAGGAGCAACATGCAAGGAAAAAGCAAAATAGAAACATGCAAACTAAAAAATAGCAATCAGCAAAAAAGAAACATGCAAGGAAAGAAAAGTGACATGCAATGAAAAAGGCTACATGCAAATTAAAAAACGCAACATACAAGCCAAGAAAAGAGACATGCAATGAAAAAGCTACATGCAAATAAAAAAAAAAATGTGCAAGTGAAGAAAAGCGACATGCAATAAATTTTAAAAAAATAAAAATAAAAATCTATTTGTAATTTGAAAAAAAACTACATGCAATTAGAAAAATTTATATGCAATTAGCAACTAAGTGATTTGTGTCAAATTGAACAAATTGATTGTATATTGGCTTAGAGTGTTGTTCACTCAACTCCTAGATTAATCTAGATGGAGATCAATTCCCTATCCTAATTAAAGCTAAATTGAGAAAACTGATCAATTAACCATCCTAATTAAAGATAGATTTTGAGAAAAAAAATTTTAATCAATTAACTATCCTAATTAAATCTACATGAAGATTGTTGTTCATTTGCCTTCCTAATTAAAGGTAGTTTTTAATATCAATTCTTCCTATAATTAGGCTAGATTTGAGATCCACGAAAAAATTCTCCATTGGTGATTATGAAATTTGATACCGGTGGTTATACACCACACGAAAATCAAAAAATTATTAGGTTGTTGTTCATGTCGGGTTCACCAGAAAATGTGACTAGGAAATCAGAAATCATCAAAGCAATAACAAACTAGCCAACCACCTAACTAGATTGCAATAAAAGTAATCCTAATACACACAATAAAGGTATGAAGACAAGATACTCAAAAACAAATGCAAACCATAAGACATCAAAGAATCTCCTCCATGTATCTTCATTGACTTTCTTTCTCCTTCAAACGGGCTTGTGTGGATCTCACCTACAAGTGCAAAAGCATGAAGCGAGTTTGATTTTGACAGTGCAAGGATACTTGAAAATATGGTTGTTAAAAATGAGCAATGAGAGCTCAATTTATAGAAAAACCATGGATTGTTTGGATGGCTAATATTGATTCGAGATTGAAAATAACCAACAGACAAGATTGAGTGCACAACAAAGCTGCCATTCGGGGAAGGGTGAAGATAGAAGAAAGAAAATGAGAAGATATTTTGAGTAAATAATTAAATCTTTAATCATCTTCTCATAAATACCAAATTAGGAAGCTGAAAATATCAGAAAGATTTTAATAATTAAAAATTATTAAATATCTTAATTCGAAAAGATAAATAGAAGAATTGAAAATAAATAAAATATCCTCTCCCAAAGAGCAGATTTTTGGGGATGCATACCTCATTTCTGAAATTTAAAATTAAGATAAGTGGTATTCCTTAAGAAGTAGAATTCAGTATTTTATTGATAATAATACCATATCTGCAGGTGGTGTGAATGAGAAAGGACACAAATCATTATCTCCTCCTAATCAAAATATTCAAATATTTAATAATCCTTTTCTTTTCCATTTTACTAATGTGATTGAGTCTGATAATATTGCATTTTCTCCAATGACCTTTACCTTGAGTCTAACAAAGTGGCGAATGTTGTGGATAAACCTATACCTCCTAAGGACCTATGCATAACTTTTTATCCTAGTGAGACTATTGAAGCACCTGATGGCCCACTATATATCACTAAAAAGATCAAAGGAAAACTCTCACGAGGGGTGATCATTGATCTAACATATATGGTGAATGTGATAACTAAATAATGTCCCTATATATTACAATTGCATCAAGTAACATATGTTAAATTTGATGTAGTGGTTAAAATATTTGAGGGTTTCTCTTTTCTTGCCATAATTGGTTCTATTATTATTGTAGTTAAGGTTGGTACTAAGTTCTTAAATTTCATTTTTTCTATCTTACTATATCGACTAAATTTTTTGTGAAGTTGGGACATCCTTGGCTCTCTTCCATGAAGCCAATTCCTTGTACTATTCATAAGTATCTTAAATTTCCTTGTAATGACAAAATTATAACTATTAATCATAACATGTACCAACCCATAGTGAGACATTGATATTTCTTTGATTATGGAACAAATAGGTTTTGAAGGGACCCAAAACCCTTTAACAAATATCTACATTGAAAAGTTGCATTAAAAAATACCCTTAAAACAATAGCCCAAAGATAGAAAAGAACTAGCAAAAACAAAAATCTAGCAAAGAGACTATTGGGTATTGTTGGCATATGATGAATCGGCATGATGATATGATGATAATGTATGTTGTCATTGATGTCAATAAGTGAAAGTGAATCGGTATGCAGATTGGAAGAAGACGGTTAACCGATATGAAGATATGTAGTGAACCGGTGTCGAGGTTTCACTAAGTGTGACTACTGGTTGGTAGTCTCAGCTCTAGGGTTTCTGGTTTGGCAATCCAGCTTGTGTGATGCAACCGAAGACATTCTATGATGAGTTAGCTAAGAGATGCAAATGAGATCGAGGTGCCATGTCATTTTTGTGCGCGTGAAGGATTTCCTTGAGGATCTTGCATGTGAAGATCGATTGCATTAAATGTCTACCTCGAGAATGAACATTCTTCTTAGCAGTATGAGAAGAGAGCATGATGGGTTACTGATTCCCATATGTGGTGAAGAATGAACGATGTAGATTGTCTTGTGATCTGTTTAAGATTGTATTTCTCTATGCAAAGTGTTTGGACGATTAGGATTGGACGACTTGTATTGTAAACCTAAATGCTTAGGGTTTAGGGTTTATGCTACCGACCTAATTGTTGTCTATAAGGTCGATGATGATTGTTATTGTTTGTTGTTGGCAAATGTTGTGTGTGTATCCAAGTGATAAGATACTTGCTAGACCAGTAAGAGGAAAAATGCAGAGTGTGATTGCAGAAGAGAGGAACTGAAAAGGATCTTCCTTGGCATGTAGTGTTGTTATCAGATTAGAGTTTTACCCTTTGTCTTCTAACCATTTCAACAGTTGGAAAATCCCTTTACCGGGTAGCTTTAATAGGCTTATTGTAAATCCTTTAACTGGGTGACTCAAGATCATTGAGTTCTTCAAATCCTCTAGCGAGGTATCCTTAGACTCTATCATTGCAAAGTTGACTGCATATGAGTTGAATAGCTATGATGGCAGTGTTGAGAAGACTGAGTTAGCCTTTAGAGCATCTGCTGCACCATCCAGTAAAGGAAAAGAAACTAGTACCAGTTATGAATCTAGACAATGCAAAGATATGGATGATGAAGAGATTTTGATGGAGTTTGAAGCTCTTCTTGCTAAAAGACTTCCAAAAGGACCTAGTAAATATAGAGGCAAGCTTCCTTTAAAATGTTTCTCCTACAATAAGATAGGAAATATAGCTGTTAATTATCCTAACAGTGATAATAAGGATAAACCGGAGAGGTTTAGAAAGTATAAAGGAGGAAATGGAAGAAATTGTCTTGTTTTTGTGGATGAAGGTGTTACTGATGAAGAATCTGAGGATGAAGAAAATGAAGACATAGTATTTGTAGCTATGAAGAAAGAAGTGTCTGACAAGAAGGCACTTTTCTCTCACATTGACAACTCTAATGAGTAGATTATAGATAGTGGGTGTTTTCACCACATGACTGGTGATCAGAGAAAGTTTCTATCTCTAGAAGAATATCATGGGGGTGTTGTCAAGTTTGGCAATGATGCACCATGCTTGGTAAAAGGTAAAGGATCCATCTCACTGAATGGAAAGAGAAGTGCAGATGATGTCTACTGGGTGGAAGGTCTGAAGCATAACCTTTTAAGTGTTGCTTAGCTGAATGATAAAGGACTCACTCTAAAGTTCAAAGGTGGAATCTGCAGTATAATTGGAAAGAGTGGTGAACTTATTGCCACTGGTAAGCAGACCAAAGGTAACCTATTTCAGTTGAATGTCAAGATTAGTTAGTGTCTAATGGCTAAGTTTGATCACATTTGGATATGGCATAGGAGACTCTATCATATGAACTTTGACTATATTGTTAAAGCCGGTAAGATCAAGGTGGTAAGAGGATTGCCTTTGTTGAACAAACCTGAGAATTCTTTATGCAGAGAATGTCAACTTGGGAAGATGTCTTCCTCAACTTTTAAAGGTAAGTCTTTTTCAGCAGAGAATTTACTTGATCTTGTGCATACTAATTTCTGTAGTCCTATGAAAACTAGAAGTATTCAGGGAGATAGGTATTTTATGATTCTTACTGATGACTGCTCAAGAATGATGTGGGACACATTCTTGAAAGATAAGTCTAAAGCATTTGGAAAGTTCAAAGCTTTCAAAGCATTAGTAGAGAAAGAAAGTGGTAAAAAGATAAAATGCCTGAGAACTAATCAGGGAGGAGAATTCAATTCTGATGAATTCAATAACTATTGTGAAGATAACGGTACCAAGAGGTAGTTGTCTACCACAAGGACACCTCAATAGAATGGCATAGCAGAAAGAAATAACAGGACTGTAGTTGAAGCGGCTAGAACAATGTTGATCCAAGAAAAGGTTGCTCACACTTTTTGGAGAGAAGAAGTGAGCACTGTAGTCTATATTATGAACCAGGTACTCATCAAGAAAGGCAAAGATAAAACCCCTTATGAGTATTGGATCGAGAAAACTCCCATTGTGAGTTACTTTAAATTGTTGGGTACTAAGTGCTATATCAAGAGAGGTGAGCATTTGAGCAAATTTGATGCTAAATGTGATGAAGGAATGTTTCTAGGATATTCCACTAAGAGCAAAGCCCTCAAGTGCTATAATAACAGAACTCAGAAGATTATTGAGAGCATCAATGTCAAGGTTGATGAATCTCCTGAGAAATCTGAGGGAACCAGTAGCGAGCAAGTGGAAGGTGAACCTGGAATAGCTTTCTGAGAACTAGTTACAAAAGAAACAAGAAAAGATCTCAATGTTCCTGTACTGGTAGAAGCTGCGGTAGGAGAAGAAGGAGAAGAGGAAAAGCAAGAAGAACTAGCTAGAGTCATTCCTAGATATGTGAAATTACATCATCATCTGAAGTAGATCATAGGAGATAAAGATGCAGGGATACTCACGAGAGGAAAGGTGAAGGAGAACTCTTGCATGATCTCCGAATTGGAGCCGAAGACTATTAAAGAGGTGCTTATAGATGAAGATTGGACTAAGGCAATGGAAGAGGAGCTAGATCATATTGAAAAGAATGAAACATGGTATTTGGTACCCAGACCTGAACACAAGAATGTCATTGGTACCAAATGGGTCTTCAGAAGTAAACTGAGTGAATAAGGTACAGTTATAAGTAACAAGGCTAGGCTTGTATGCAAGGGATAAGCTCAAGAAGAGGGAGAAGACTATGGAGAAACCTTTGCTCCTGTGGCTTGACTAGAAGGTGTACAAATACTACTTGCATTTGTAGCATTTAAGGGATTCAAGGTCTATCAGATGGATGTGAAGTCTATTTTTTTAAATGGAATCCTTGAAGAGGAAGTATATATAGAGCAACCAGATGGGTTTGCCCTATCAGAAGATAGTGACATGGTGTGTAGATTACACAAGGCCCTATATGGATTAAAACAAGCACCAAGGGCATGGTATGAATGATTACACTCATCTTGTGAAGCTTGGATTTGAGAGAACAAGTGAAGATAGCAACATCTACTTGAAATTAGAAGGTGATCAGATACTGATCTATGAAGTGTTTGTAGATGACATAATCTTTGGAGGAGATGATGAAATGAGCCATGCATTTGCAGATGTAATGAAGAAAGAGTTTGAGATGTCTCTGATTGGGGAGATAAAATTCTTCATTGGTCTATAGATTCAACAAATGAAAGAGGGTCGTTATTACCTAGTCCAAGTATGTCAAAGAGGTATTGAAGACTTTTGGGATGGAGGAGAGCATACCCGTTGGTACACTGATGGTGACCGGTTGTAAGCTAACTAAGGAAGATGATTCAGTATTGGTTAATGAGAAGGAGTATTGTTCAATGATCTGTAAGTTGCACTATGTGGTGCACAACAGACTAGATATTTCTCATGCAGTGGGCATAGTAGCTAGTTTTTTAGAAATGTCCTAGAGAATCCCACTTGGTAGCAGTCAAGAGGATTCTTAGATATCTGAAAGGAATAGTTGAATATGGATTGTGGTATCCATATAATGGTGACTTCAATCTCAAAGTGTATACCGATGCTGATTGGGCAAGTAATGTGGATGATCGGAAGAGCACAACCAGTGGAGCGATCTTTCTCGGTGGAAGATTAGTATCATGGATGAGTAAGAAGCAGAGCTGTATTTCCCAATCTACAGCTGAAGCAAAATATGTGGCAGTAGTTATGAACTACACTTGAGCAATCTAGATGAAACATGTATTGGAAGGTTTCAAAGTACCTATATCAGAACCGGTGAGTATATTTTGTGACAACACAAGTGCAATAAATATTTCCAAGAATCAGGTATTGCATGCTAGAAATAAGCACATTGAGCTTAAGTATCACTTCTTGAGAGAGAAAGTTCAGAATAAGGAGGTTGTACTACAACATGTTTCCAGTAAGGAGCAGCTAGCAGACATATTCACAAAGCCCTTACCAAAGACTATATTTACCTATTTGAGAGGTGAATCAGGGATTCTGCCCCTTCCTGAAGTCAACTAAAGTTGTGTGCTCCGCATCAGTCAGGAACTACAGTGTCAAATCTTTCAGGATTAATGTGTTGAAGGATGCTACTCCATAGGGGGAGCATCATAATAGAGAATGGAAGCTTGTGCCTCCACTTTGGCATTGTTATCAAAGGGGGAGAAGATATCTGATGAGTTATGGGGAGAAGATATCTGATTTATGGAGAGAAGATATCTGTTAATGCAGATACACTAGTCTATGATGTCTATAGTTGCAATGCTACACTAAGTATTGCCATCAATGCCAAATGTGGAGATTGTTGGATATTGTTGGCATATGATGAACCCGTATGATGATATGATGATAATGTATCTTGACATTGATTTCAATAAGTGAAAGTGAACAAATATGCAGATTGGAAGAAGATGGTGAACCGGTATGAAGATATGTAGTGAACCGGTGTCGGGGTTCACTAAGTGTGACCACCGGTTGGTAGTCTTAGCTCTAGGGTTTCTAGTTTGGTAATCCATCTTGTACAATGCAACCAAAGACATTATGTGATGAGTTAGCTAAGAGATGTGAATGAGATCAAGGCGCCATGTTAGTTTTGTGCACGTGAAGGATTTCCTTGAGGATCTTGCATGTTAAGATCGATTGCATTAAATGTCTACCTCAGGAAGGAACATTCTTCTTAGCGGTATGAGAAGAGAGCATGATGGGTTACTGATTCCCATATGTGATGAAGAATGAATGATGCAGATTGTCTTGTGATATGTTTAAGATTGTATTGCTCTATGCAAAGTGTTTGGACGGTCAGGATTGGACCGCTTGTATTGTAAACCTAAATGCTTAGGGTTTAGGGTTTATGCAACCAACCTAATTGTTGTCTATAATGTCGATGATGTTTGTTATTATTTGTTGTTGGAAAATGTTGTGTGTATCTGAGTGATGAGATACTTGCCAGACCAGTAAGAGGAAAACTATAGAGTGTGACTATAGAAGAGAGGAACTGAAAAGGATCTGCCTTGGCATGTAGTGTTGTTATCAGATCAAAATTTTACCTGTTGTCTTCTAACCATTTCAACAGTTGGAAAATCCCTTTACAGGGTAGCTTTAACAAGCTTATTGTAAATCCTTTAACCTATAAGCTTCAAAAGAGTTCAAAATAAGCTTGTGGGTATTCATGTGATGATTAAGTATTATGTGTTTTAGTGATTATGCATGCAGTGCTAATAGGTTATGGTATTGCTGGTATACCATATGCATATGTTTATGGGTGAAGTTGTTATCAAGTATTGAATGTATTTGAAGTGATCAGACTTATCAGTTTATGTTGTCTGAAGTCTTATTGTGTTTAACCAGTATTGCCATGGTTAAGTTCAGTGATGAAGACAACTGGTTGGTATTGTTTTAACTTGATAAGTTGTTGAGAAAGTTTTTGTCTGTACTGATTCACCCCCCTCTTATTACCGATTAGGGTATTTGTTGTTCATCACTATTCATCAGAGACAACAGAAAAGAAGAAGCTAATGTTGGTATTATGGATAAATTTGTCATGTGTTGCATTGGTTTTCTCATTGATGTCAACACTTATCCTTTTGCAGGTCTACATTGTTGATTTGTCAGGAGACTTGAATTGAGGCACTAGAGAAATCCAACATTGAGGAAATGTTAGAAGAGTATTGGACAAAAGAGTGGTCTAAGTTGACTGATCAGGTTGATACTTTGAAGGAAGAAGTTTGTTTCCTCAAAGAGGGTCAGAAAATTTATCATTCGTTGTTGCCGGGAAGCGGTCAGGCTTCTAAGCCGACTCGAATTAGCTCTATGATGGTGATCGTGATGATAAGGAATTTGAAAAATTCTTCTAGGATGTCGAAGAGTATCTTTCATGCGCACCAAAACTATCTGATGAGGCCCAGGTCAAGGATATTGCAACTTGCTTGACTGGGAGTGTGAAGCTTTGGTGGCTGACTCATCAGATGGATGAACGTGCTGACAAACCTGTGAGATCAATCAAGTCTTGGGAAGATTTGAAGGCATCCCTACATGATTAGTTCAGGTCATGGAACTCAAATTGGATCATTTGATCCTTTTGTTGTTCACCAAAAGTGATTAACCCAAGTACACCTGCAATCCTTCTATGAAATGGCCAATTTCAGTCTATGAAACACATCAGGGCATGGACAACATAACATAGGACCCTAATTGATCCTCCTACACTTCAGGTTCTGCTAGACCAAGGGGGAACACCCTTTTGATGCATGAAATTAACTCATTTACTCACCATGACAACATCAATGAAGTAGATAAACCATTCCACAAGCTCAACAAATTAGATAGCACATACAAATTAGTTGGATCTTATACAAATAATGGGTGAAATAGAGCTTTGGAAGGATAGAACACAAACCCCTAAACATAAAGGGAAATAGATTTGTCTTTAATTTGAATTAATCTAAAACTATCCCCAAATCTGCAAGACCAGTGCCTTGTTCATTGGGCAACAAAGTCACACACAGAACTGCAAATGTGCATCCATAGCTACAAATTAGTTTTCCTTAAACAATATTCCTACATTAACACCTTATACTAATGCATTACTTAATTCCATTCACAAAATTTATTAGATTTGGGACACATTCCATTGTTTATGACTGATTATAGAATTTAAACTCTTCACTGGAGAATGCCTACAAACAATCATACGATCTCCTTGAGATGACAAATTATAGCCTCCTTGAGGATTCAATTTATAACAATGAAATATATGCACAAAGACAATATTGTGGGAAATTTACTCGTGCCTGACACAAGTAAGACTTGCCACTAAGAAACCACATCTACAACACTGCACTGCAACCTCTATACCCTGAAAAGATCCATATAATTTTACACATTTGGGTCAAGTAATTCAGAAATGGAAGCCATGAAAAATGGAGCCATTCTCACAAAATTCTGGAACCCTTACAATGAGAAGTAAACTAGAATAAGAAGGAAGAGGGAAAAGATTAGGTCTGCAACCGAAATTGCCAAGTGTCTCCTTTGTCCCTAACTGCAAAAATATCTTCTTCATTCCCATGGAAATTTCTCTTAAAATATCCCATATCTGTTAAAATTAATTGTAAAACCGCATTCCTCTTCTCGAGAGCTTTCCGGCGATATATAATACTTGGTATTTTGGCCAAAAATGGACTTCTGGGCGAATTAATTCTTCATGTGGCTCTGTCATTAAAATTTTTCGAATTTCTTGTATGGTTGAGACTATACATTTAATTTTGATTTTTCATCCATTTTTTCCTATGATTTTGGCTTGATACCCTACCATGTGGCGGTCTTTTATTGGCTCATAGGATCCATTGGGCACCATCTGGGAAGACACCTCATCACTCCGCCATGTGTCCACCACCAAGCTGCTTGCTCGTCGCCACATCATCACCATGTGTCTGCCACCTGTGTGCCAACTATATGCCATGTCACCGCCACCTATGTGCCACTGGGATGGGACTCGCTTGCTGGACGCCAACTGGCCCTGCCACCTGGCTTTTGCCATTTCGCAATGAGTAATTTTGTGCATCTTCGGGCTCCAAAATCACGCGAGCCATTGGATCTTCTTCAACTTGAGCGATCTTTACCTCGATTTTTGTGCACATGGTTTTTCGCTATTTTGTGAAGGGTATTTGGCGTGCGTCTTCCCTTCGCGAATCCACGCACACTATTGATCTTTTTGGAACATGCTCACTGGTTAAGCCGTTCGTTTCCTACAAAACTCGACTGCCTGCCTCAAGATCCATGCCTGCGTGGGGTCCACCTGTCGCCATTTGTCGGCCTCCTCGATTGCCTTGGGAAGCATTCTAGCACACGTGGGGTCCACTTGGTCACCCAACCGACACCTTGTGCCAAAGGCCTTGAGGCTTTCACATTATACATTGGTGGAGATTTACTTATAAACATCGAAAAGTTCCCCTCCACAGTGAATGTGGGATAATGTCATTTGCCTGGGAATGCATTTTTTTAAGCTTTTCTGAGTTTTTCATGGCTTCCAATGGATTTGTTTGAAATTTTTGAATGCCTCCTTTGTTGCCACATGATCTTTGAGAGGAAAATGCTTCACACCTATAGACTACATTGTTTGCACAATTCATATTGCCCACTCCAATATGCATTTTTTTTAAAACTTTTAACTTGCCTTCCATCTCCCACATCAACTGCACAACAAAAAAGAATTGGTTTGGCAATGCTTGAAGGTTTTATTTGGCCTTTTCCAACCACTATAGCATACTCAGAAAATGCTTGGGTTTTAAATGGTTTCCATTTGGCTACTTTCACGGGGGAGGGAGTTTGGCTGGGAGCCTGCCCATTGCATATTGCTTTAAAGATTTCCATGCCTGAAGGTTTTGATGGCTGCCAATCACATTTGCTATTTGCATTTAATTCATTTGGAGCTGCTCACACATGGAGGGAGGATTCGGACTAGCATTTCACATGCCAATTGCAATTTGCTGCTATTTTCTAATGATTTTATTCATTGTTGCACTAGGAGAAATTAAAAAAAAAAGTAATGGAATTTGGGATTTCAACAGCCAATGCATTTGCTGAAGTTTAGATGCCCATTGCATTTGTTGTTGTTAGCATTCCATTCTTATTTTGTTGAAGAAAATCTACTGGTTTCTTATAGTTAATGTTCACTTTGTTTTGAAAATATTTAACTTCTTCTCCAAACCTCCATCTTTTACATTTTTAATGACAATACACTATGTTGTTTTCAAGTCTAAGGTTCATTTGTCAATTATCTTATTGACCATGTCAATCTCTTCCTCTTCCATACCAGGCCTAGAACATTCAACAAGAATTTATAATAACATTGCTATACAATCCCATATCTTTATGCATCATGAAGTCATTTACTTAAGAAAATTTTCACCATAAAAATAATGCATGGGCATGAGCCAAGTCGGGCCCCAAAGTGGGTCGGGCTAAAAAAAAATCATTTTCACGCAACTGACTTTAGAAATGTCTCAACCTTAAACATACCTCTGGAAATGATTGGCACCATTTTCGGATCATCGAACTGAGTTTTACAACTTTCAGGCACTTATGCCACATTTTCGCATTTAATCGCGAAGACGTAATTTTCAAACCTGCCAAAACACCTTTCTGGACCTCGCCATCTGACAGGCGTGTACTCTGATTCACAAGCATGAACTATACCAACCGGTTTTTCAAGACGAGTCCCGAGTGAAGAGATATTAATTTTTGAAAATGTCCAACTGGCTTTGTCGACACTACGGACCTAACGAAGTCAATGTTCTGGCAACACATGATGTCTTTCTTAAAAATATCAAACGACCTCCGTAAAACCTCAAATTTGAAACACAGGTACCTTGAAGTACATATTAAATCTTTGGATTATCAGTTCGACCAAAAGTTTGACTGGGTGCAAATGGTGCACTCATGAAAATGGCTACATTAAATTGATGCGGCAACAAAAGTATGGATAACTGAAAAAGATGGCTCAATAGACCCTTTTGAAAACCAATCAAACAGATTGGTAGAGGCTTGAAATTTGAAACATGACTCATCATTTATACCAACAATAGCTCGGAAAAAACATTTTGATGTGACATTCACCGAAGCATTTTTACACTTGTGTAAACCACACACACTACAAACAATTCGAGCTTGGTAAACTGAGCAAATGGATTCATGAAGACTTGAAATTTTGCATGCTGACTCACATTTATACATAAAATTCAATCCATTTTGAAATCCTTCATGATTATCAATAGGGAAAAATATATAAGCACTCAAAGTAGGCTACTTACTAAAATATGCATTTGTGCCTAAAATGCACTTTCAGCTCACCCCTTGAAATGGGTACCTGGTACACTTATCCAAACTGAATTCTGAAAGTTGCACATCACTGCATAGGCCAAATGAAAGGTGTACAACAAGTTTCCAAAGCCTTACCCCCTGAAAATAAACTGGCTCCATTTTACCCCCTCTCTAAATAGGCCATTCAAACTGACTGATTTGGAAATCCAAAGCAAAAATTTGAATTGGGCCTCAAAACTTGACTCAATTTTAATGAGTCCCAATAGTGGCTCTGACTGGGGATGGTTGATTTCTAGATCAACACAAGAATATGGAATCTATGGTTAAGCAGACCACCCAAAAATGGATCATTCTCTTCTCTTCTCAAAAATAGGGTTTCCTTATTCTACCCAAGCAACAAAGCACTTTATTGAAAACCGCACAACTAAAGCAAAGCAACTGTACAAAATATACAACTTATAAATGGCCCCGGGCCATCAAAACTAAAATCAATTCTTGTCTCTATCAAACACATGATTTTCATTTCCACAAACTGGAGGTAGACAGAAATCATCGTTCACATCTGCTTGACCAATCACACTTCCATTTCTAATTAGTTGATACATAAAACATAATCAACAACATGTTCATAATCGTAAAATCCTTGAAAACCAAACAAATGCTGAAAGGGCTGATCACTAGGTGACATAAGAGTGCCATACTCTTTACCATTCCTTCCCAGCTGAAATGAAAAGTGGCCTAACTTATTCTGAAAGTTGAAAACATCAGACACATCTCTATTGCTAGTTTTCTCAAATGATGAACACTCTTCCACAATAATGGCTTGCAAACTAGAGAGGAAAACTTCCTCATAACATGACTGCACTTCCACTTGCTGATCACAATTTCTATCAGCACTTTGCACAGATGAAAATACATGATTGTCACTTGTCAATGGTTCATTTCCCACTTGCAAATTAGGGAAAAAAAATTCAGACTTGTCATGCCTTTTAACAACAAGATCCACACAATGCATACCAAAATCTAAGTTCATATCAACATATGAATCTACATTATCACACCTATCAACTGTATATGCATCTTCATCTTGTCCATCACTCAAATCAAATATAGGGAAAAAATCAATAGCATATGTATCATAATTCACACCCTCAAAAACATCATCAGTATCTAAACATGTACTGGTTGGGTGTGAGAGATTGGGCACATTTTTGGATGCATACCTCTGAAAATCAGCAGCTAAGAGTTCTGAAATTTGTTCACTACTTAGTGAACCTTCTTCTTGATTTTCATTTTCCTTGGCTTCATCCTCTGAGTTGTAAACATTGTCCCAATCTGATAAAGGAATTAAATCAATGGTACTCATGTCTCTATGCACATTTGTTTCATCATTACAACAACTCGCATCTGCATCATAACCTTTATCATGCTGCTCATAAAGTGTTGCTATATGTTGCAACATAGTTTCATAATTGGGGTTGTAAACATTTTGTGGATTGAACTTAACAACAAGGTGATCCATATCATTAAAATCTGAAACCTCAACAGGCTCATGATTACTCGAACAATTACTTATGTTCTCACAAATTTCTTCTTGCTCTGAATACACATCTAAACTATCATGTTGAGAATAAGAAACACCTTCAACATCATAGGAGGCATATCCACTCATGGATTCATCTCCCTCACTGTCCTCAATCTTGTGTACATTTTCATATTTTATTCTTTCAATCTCATATATCCATTCTTTTATACATGCAATACTCTCTTCTCTCAAGGTAGTAGACCAATTAATTGAGTCGGGTTCATCAAGCTCTAAGAACAACTCAATCCAAACAGACTCATGGGGTCTAGCATCAGTTGAAAGCTAATTCAATGCAACTATAAATCTTTCATAGAAAACAATTGATGACTCTTCTTTTCTTTTCCCTACTTTCCTTCTTAAAACCAGACAAACTTCTCTTGGATCTTTTGAAGACATACTTTAATTTCTCTATCAATCTCTTTCAGATTTGACAAAGGATTTTCAGATCTACGAACTGCATCTAGATCCATCAGGTTTAAAACATCTATTGAACCATTATCATGTTGATGCATTTTAGTGTTTCATAAATTCTTTTCAAAACATTGCAATCATTAATTTTCAAAATTATACACACTTCTCCCATCACTTATGACTGAAATTTATTGTAAAACATGAAGCATGCATACTGCAAATTTCTTTTCCTTTCAATGGTGACTGTTTCACCTTATAAGGAACATAATTATTTCATAATAACTTTGAGGAATACTTGGTAAAATAATTGTTGTTGTTGTTCACTTCTTATTTCTCTTTGACTAGACCTTCAATCTCTGAACTCCTAGCATCTGTTACCTCTTTGCTGCAAGCTCACCAAATCCTTTAAATTTTTTACAATAATGCACACTGGTGCAGAGATCTTTCAGAGTCGCCACTCACTGCTATGAGAATTTATAAAATCATTACAGAACATGAACAGATCTGGACTTACACAAAGATAAAAAGATAGCATACTTTCAACACTTGGATAGGAATTGACTCTCATGACACAAAGAAGACATTCCTAACCTCATACACCACTACCAGGCAGATAACAATAGATTTGAAAACACTTTCAAATTTACAACACTTTTATGACTCTTTCATCAAATGGATATGGCAAGACTCATGGATTTGACTTGACAAAATTCTTACATTTCTTTCCCTAGCAGAGTCGCCAATTTTGTTGTTCACCAAAAGTGATTAACCCAAGTACACCTACAATCCTTCTATGAAATGGCCAATTTCAGTCTATGAAACACATCAAGGCTTGGACAACATAACATAGGACCCTAATTGATCCTTCTGCACTTCAGGTTCTGCTAGACCTAGGGGAGGACACCCTTTTGATGCATGAAATTAACTCATTTGCTCACCATGACAACATCAATGAAGCGGATAGACCATTACATAAGCTCAACAAATTAGATAGCACATACAGATTGGCTGGATCTTGTACAAATAATGGGTGAAATAGAGCTTTGGAAGGATAAAACACAAACCCCTAAACATAAAGGGAAATAGATTTGTTTTTAATTTGAATTAATCTGAAACTATCCCCAAATCTGCAAGACCAGTGCCTTGTTCATTGGGCAACAAAGTCACACACAGAACTACAAATGTGCATCCATAGTTACAAATTGGTTTTCCTTAAATAATATTCCTGCATTAACACCTTATACTAATGCATTACTTAATTCCATTCATAAAATTTATCAGATCTAGGACACATTCCATTGTTTATGACTGATTATAGAATTTAAACTCTTCACTGAAGAATGCCTACAAATAATCATATGATATCCTTGAGATGACAAATTATAGCCTCCTTGAGGATTCAATTTATGACAATGAAATATATGCACAGAGATAATATTGTGGGAAATTTACTCATGCCTGACACAAGTAAGACCTGCAACTAAGAAACCACATCTACAACACTACACTACAACCTCTATACCCTGAAAAGATCCATATAATTTTACACATTTGGGTTAAGTAATTCAAAAATGGAAGCCATGAAAACTAGAGCCATTCTCACAGAATTCTGGAACCTTTACAATGAGAAGTAAATTGGAATAAGAAGGAAGAGGGAAAAGATTAGGTCTGCAACCGAAATTGCCAAGTGTCTCCTTTGTCCCTAACTGCAAAATTATCTTCTTCATTCCCATGGAAACTGCTCTCTAAATATCCCATATCTATTAAAATTAATTGCATAACCGCATTCGTCATCTCGAGAACTTTCCGGCGATATATAATACTTGGTATTTTGGCCAAAAATGGACTTCTGGATGAATTAATTCTTCATGTGGCTCTGTCATTTAAATTTTTTGAATTTCTTGTATAGTTGAGACTATACATTTAATTTTGATTTTTCATCCATTTTTTGCCTCTGATTTTGGCCTGACGCCCTACCATGTGGTGGTCTTTGATTGGCTCGCAGGATCCACTGGGCGCCATCTGGGAAGACACCTCATCACTCCGCCACGTGTCCGCCACCAAGTTGCTTGCTCATCGCCACATCATTGCCATGTGTCTACCACCTATGTGCCAACTATACGCCACATCACCACCACCTATGTGCCACTGAGATGGGACTCGCCTGCTGGACGCCAACTGGCCCTGCCACCTGGCTTTCGCCATTTCGCAATGAGTAAGTTTCGTGCATCTTCGAGCTCCGAAATCACGCGAGCCATTGGATCTTCTTCAACCTGCGCAATCTTTACCTCAATTTGTGCACTGTCGATCTTTTTGGAAAATGCTAACTGGTTAAGTCGTTCATTTCCTGCAAAACTCGCCTGCCTGCCTCGGGATCCATGCCTGCGTCGGGTCCACCTGTTGCCACTTGTCGGCCTGCTCGATCACCTCAAGAAGCACTCCAGCATGCGTGGGGTCTACTTGGTCACCCCACTAGCACCTTGTGTCAAAAGCCTTTAGGCTTTCACGTTATACATTGATGGAGATTTACTTATAAACATCGAAAATTCCCCTCCACAGTGAATGTGGGATAATGTCATTTTGCCTGGGAATGCATTTTTTGAAGCTTTCCTGAGTTTTTCATGGTTGCCAATGGATTTGTTTGAAATTTCCGAATGCCTCCTTTGTTGCCACATGATCTTTGAGAGGAAAACGCTTCACACCTACAGACTACATTGTTTGCACAATTCATATTGCCCACTCCAATATGCATTTTTTTAAAAACTTTTAACTTGCCTTCCATCTCCCACATCAACTGCATAGCAAAAAAGAATTGGTTTGGCAATGCTTGAAGGTTTTATTTGACCTTTTCCAACCACTGTGGCATACTTAGAAAATGCTTGGGTTTTAAATGGTTTCCATTTGGCTACTTTCACGGGGGAGGGAGTTTGGTTGGGAGCCTGCCCATTGCATATTGCTTTAAAGATTTCCATGCTTGAAGGTTTTGATGGTTGCCAATCACATTTGCTATTTGCATTTAATTCATTTGGAGCTGCTCACACATGGAGGGAGGATTCGGACTGGCATTTCACATGCCAATTGCAATTTGCTGCTATTTTCTAATGATTTTATTCATTGTTGCACTAGGAGAAATTAAAAAAAAAAGTAATGGAATTTGGGCTTTCAGCAGCCAATGCATTTGCTGAAGTTTAGATGCCCATTGCATTTGTTGTTGTTAGCATTCCATTCTTATTTTATTGAAGAAAATCTACTGGTTTCTTATAGTTAATGTTCACTTTGTTTTGAAAATATTTAACTTCTTCTCCAAACCTCCATCTTTTACATTCTTAATGACAATACACCATGTTGTTTTCAAGTCTAAGGTTCATTTGTCAATTATCTTATTGACCATGTCAATCTCTTCCTCTTCCATACCAGACCTAGAACATTCAACAAGAATTTATAATAAAATTACTATACAATCCCATATCTTTATGCATCATGAAGTCATTTACTTAAGAACATTTTCGCCATAAAAATAATGCACGGGCATGAGCCAGCTTGGGCCCCAAAGTGGGTCCAGCTAAAAAAAATTTTGTTTTCACGCAACTGACTTTAGAAATGTCTCATGATCCTTAAACATACCTCTGGAAATGATTGGCACCATTTTCGAATCATCGAACTGAGTTTTACAACTTTCAGGCACTTACGCCACATTTTTGCATTTAATCGCGAAGACGTAATTTTCAAACCTATCAAAACACCTTTCTGGACCTTGCCATCTGACAGGAATGTACCCTGATTCACAAGCATGAACTCTACCAATCGGGTTTTCAAGATGAGTCCCGAGTGAAGAGATATTAATTTTTGAAAATGCCCAACTGGCTTTGTTGACACTGCGGACCTAATGAAGTCAATGTTCTAGCAACACATGATGCCTTTCTTAAAAATATCAAATGACCTCTGTAGACCCTCAAATTTGAAACATAGGTACCTTGAAGTACATATTAAATCTTTGGATTCTCAATTCGACCAAAAGTCTTACTGGGTGCAAATGGTGCGCTCATGAAAATGGCTACATTAACTTGATGCGGCAACAAAAGTATGGATAACTGAAAAAGATGGCTCAATAGACCCTTTTGAAAGCCAATCAAACAGATTGGTAGAGGCTTGAAATTTGAAACATGACTCATCATTTAGACCAACAATAGCTCGGAATAAACATTTTGATGTGACATTCATCGGGGCATTTTTACACTTGTGTAAACCACACAAACTACAAACAGTTCGAGCTTGGTAAACTGAGCAAATGGATTCATGAAGACTTGAAATTTTGCATGCTGACTCACATTTATACATAAAATTCAATCCATTTTGAAATCCTTCATGACTATCAACAGGGCAAAAGATATAAGCACTCAAAGTAGGCTACTTAGTAAAATATGCATTTGTGCCTAAAATGCACTTTCAACCACTAGTACATTCGGGTCAAAATATCGATGGCAAATCGTCGGAATTTCGACAAAATTTTGTCGCACTACCGACAAAAAAATCTGTCGAAAACTTTGTGTCAGAAGTTCTGACTATCCTTGTGGTTGTCGCAATTTCGACATCACCTCCAACCTTTCTGATGACTGCCATGGATGCTCATACCCCAAAAGAATACCGTCATGATCTCGGCCTATCGTCGGAATTCTGACTACAAAGGGTAAAATTTTGACAGAGGAGTGTCGTCGGATGCACAGCATCCTCGTCGGAACTCTCCTGGAGGCCGTCGTAATTACAACAGCCTCCAGGAGAGTTCCGATGAGGATGCTGTGCATCCGACGACACTCCTCTGTCAGAATTTTACCCTTTGGAGTCGGAATTCTAACAATAGGCCGATTTTTCAGAAAAAAAAATTTATAAAAAAGATTGACATTGGTATCTCTCTTCTATCTCTCAATTACAACAGCCTCCAGGAGAGTTCCGACGAGGATGCTGTGCATCCGACGACACTCCTCTGTCAGAATTTTACCCTTTGGAGTCGGAATTCTGACAATAGGCCAATTTTTCAGAAAAAAAAAATTATAAAAAAGATTGACATTGGTATCTCTCTTCTATCTCTCTTCTCTATCCCTCTCTATTATCTCTCTTCTCTCTCCCCTCTCTAGGTCTCTTTCTCCATCCCTCTCTTCTTCTCTCCCTCTCTACTTCTCTTTCTCTACCCTCTCCAGGTCATTATCTCTTCCTCTCACCCTCTCTCTCTCTCTCACCTCTATAGGTCTCACCTTCCATTCCTCCATCATTACCCATGTTGTCAAGTTGCAAGATATTTCCCAAAGTACTTGGTTGCTAGGGTTGATTTTCTTAAGTGTTGGAGTCAGAGTTAGATGAGACCTACATAATTAAGCTGTATTAAGTGATCAAGTCACCAAGATCTCAATTGTAAACATGACTAGGTTCTAGGGTTTTAGGGTAGCATAGGTCAAGATTGAGGTATGGTGGTCAAGAATTACCTTCCAATGATAAAAGACATCCAAATGATGAAGAATGAAGGAAATGAACTCATAGAAGTTTGGAGGAGATAATTTGACTAAGTTAAAATTTTGTTTAAGTCATGGTCATGATACTAGCTTGCTCATCAAGAGCAATTTGTGCGAATGAACCCTAGAAATGTGCCCATGCTAGAGAAGCAAGAATTCCAATAAAACCTAAGGCAATGCTAGTAAGGGGTCAAAATTAAAGAATTAGGGTACAAAAAACAAAATTTGGCTAAGTCGAGATGTTGCTCAAGGATGACCTAAATCATGGAGTGTAAATCAATCATGAAACATGAGAATGGATAGGTCTTGACCCAAGCAATGTAAGTCCCCCTTGTGATTCCAGCAGATATCACATCACAATCATTGAGTCTATCTGCAATATAAAGTCAAGACCTGACTATTGGAATCTTGGAGTCATCCCATTTGATCACGTAGTTTAGCACTTGGGAGGATTTTGTTCAAGAGAGGATAGAATACTTAGTATTTTATTTTGTGTTGCATAGTGCATAAAAAAC
Source organism: Cryptomeria japonica (assembly GCF_030272615.1). NCBI lineage: Eukaryota > Viridiplantae > Streptophyta > Pinopsida > Cupressales > Cupressaceae > Cryptomeria > Cryptomeria japonica. The sequence goes on along the minus strand of NC_081407.1, from coordinate 575,036,808 downwards.
ACATCAACAGAAACCATTGAAAGGTTTGGTTAAAGCCTTCGAATCACAATCTCTATGAGAAGCTATCAAGAGTGCCCAGAATTTGGAAACTTTAGTATCCAAGAACATAATTCATAAGGCACCACTTTTAGAGCAACCAAAGAAGCCTATCAATGTAATATTTTATTTACCTTGGATATGTTTTATCCTAAGTGTGATATTCCACTATTAAAAATCTTAATTAGGTAATATTTTTACTTAGGTAGAATAAGATAATGAGTTGCACATTCTCCTTCTTTGATTGGGATTCTACTTTTTCCTTGTCACAAATTTGGAAACTTGGATAAGCAATTTCATTTTTTGGTTTTCTACCTCTGTATGATCCTCATGGATTTGGAATCTTGGAAGCTATATATTGTAGGTTTTTCCTCGATTAAAATATCAAATGAAACTATTGTGAGCTTTCATATCTTAACATACCAAGGGCTTAAGTTTGGGGATGATAGGGGGATGACGAAGGGGGCGAGGTGGGATGCAAATATATATACAACTTAAAAAATTGATTATAAAAGGATGTGTATAGAATAAGTATAACAACTGTAAATAAAACTTTGCCACACTGTAAATTTTACAATAAACATTAAAAATATGTCAATGATTGCATTGAAATTTGAACATTAACAATGGTAGTAGAGTTTTGGAACTTTGGGAACAAACTAAGAATAAGTATAAGAATTGCAGATGAAACTTTGGCATACTAAGTGTTTAAACTAGTCAACATAAAAAAATGGAAATGATTGCATTAACAATAATAATGGTGGGTAGAGGTTTGGGGTCAATGGGCAGTGCCCCTTGTGGGGGGTTTGGGACAGAGCCCCCATCAAGGTTGGGGGCATTGCCAAACCTTTAATACGGATGACATTTTCACAATAATTTCACCATTTTTGTTTAGAATTGGAGTTTCTAATTGGGGGCCATGGGAGACTCATAGGCATCCTCAAGATGGTCAAGAGACTCCTTGGAGTCCCTAGGATGTCCCTAAGTGGTGCGGCAAGGGAATGTTTCCCCTAAGTATTGCATCCTAAAAAAATAGGGATTTTGGAGGGGGGGAAGGGGTCCCCATGTTTCAATGGTTTCAAAAGATTCTAAGTTTTTTTTTATCTTGTCATAACAAAATATACTCCTCTTGCGTCCTTGGATGATTTGAAAATTGAAAACAATTTGACAAGAAAAAACTAACTTCTAAAGTTTAGACTTAGTTTTCCTTTTTTATCCAAGTCACTACAACATTTCAATGATCAAAGTAGCTTTTTTTTTGTGGTTTCGAAGCATCCAAAAGGCTTGAGAAATTCAATATTATCTTTCATTCCACCAAAATTGGAGATCAAGAAGCATGCTCACAAACAAGGATTTGTTTGTAACTTAAGGCAATCGACTAGTTTTTGGGGCATTTTCAGGTCTAAAGAACCTACCATTGTGTCAAAAAGGCCCATAAGACCCCATTTTCATCTAAAACTTGTCTCTTTTGGTCGTAGAAGCATTTAAGGAAAAAAAAAAAATCACACAACCAATGATATGCCTATACCATACATATTTAAGTTAAAATAAAAATAAAAAATTGACAAGGTTTGGAGACCATTGAACAATTTGGGAGATTGCTAATACATACACTCAATTTATAAAGTCTCAATTTGATGTACTTAATCTTTGAGAGGCCTATACAAAAGCATTTTGTAATTGCGAACTAAGATAAATTTCCATTTTTGGTAGTTTTCATCATGGATTATGGTATTAAATTCCGACATTCTATTGTCAAGATAAATTCAGAGAACCATTTCTACTCGAAACAAGGGATAGTGAAAAATTCCATTATGTAGGATCTCCTACCCTATCTCATTGAATTCATTCCTACACCAAGTGACTATGAACAAAAGCGTAGGTATTTAACAACAATGACATGGTCCATGGACTAGTGATCCTCCTCTTGATACTCCATCTACAAATGAGAACATCTCTTATACACATTGCTACTTCAAAATTAAAAGTTGCTTCTTCTAGAACTTTCCAAGATTCTTTGCAATAGGATTATATGTCTTCTAGATTCACCCGGCCACTAGGACACATTCCTATCAATCATCTTTACTTTTTTGAAAAGTAGACCACATTTCAGATCTAGATGACACCATAATGACTTTGGTTTCCTCTTGCAAGATATTCCTCCATCATGTATTGCTTCATCGAAGTTCAAATTTGCTTCTTCAAGGGCTCTCAATGATTCTCTATATATGATTCTTCGTGTCTATGAGATCCACTTCATTGGGAGGCCTACTTAAACATTTCACATCTATTTTTGGACTCTCACCTTTCAAATATTGATGAAACAATTGAGAATATTTGTCTTCTCATTGATGACAATGCCCATTGAGTTACATCGTCTCCCATTGTAAATTCACTTGTTCTATCCCCACCATATCATGCAACATGACACATTCTATTTCACATTAATTAAGGTCTCACACTTCAATGATTGTAGTCCCTGAATCTTCTATGGAACAATCACAGCTTAACATCAACATCAAGACACATGAGTCGCTTCAAAAACCATACATCTTAATTCCTTTCTACATTCCACTTGAATGGGAATTCAACAATTTGACAACTCAAGATTTCCATATTGTGAAAGGAAGGTGGATCATTTGTTGCAAATGAACCTACTACAACATTCACCATTCAACATTTTGCATTTCTTTTCTCTCTTCTTTGTGGAGGCACCAACTTTAGGGGATGGGGTGGGTCTATATTATCCCTCACATATGTCACTTGGGATGGAGTTTTGTCCTATGGATTTTCTAGTCTCTACTTCAAGAGGGTACACTCTCTTTATAATTTGGGGTTATTTCATATTTTACATGGATACCTAACCTTGTGACCCATTTCTTCTTACCTCAATTGCACTTAAGGGGGTGTGCCAATGTACCATTTTATTCACCAAGTGGATATGTTTTATCGTAAGTATGATATTGCATTTGTTTGTTTAGTTTACTTAAGTAATTTCTTTTAACTTGAGATAATGACTTACACATTCTCCTTCTTTCATAGGATTATGTTTTTTTCCTTATCCTCAAAAATTTGGAAACTTGGATAAACAATTCCTTGTCTTTTTGTTTTCTATCTCATGCTCATCTTCATCCTCATGGATTAAAAATCTTGGATATCGAGTGAAGATATTGTGAACTTTTTCATTTTCTCTCTTATGAAATCAACTATGTTATGCTATTTTGATTTTATTATCATTTATATTTAACAATTTAAAAATTTTTATCACTTACATTAATTTCTAGGTTAATATTTATTTTTTAGATTCTAATGGAATTGAATACCATACCCAAACAATATCTAGTATGAACTAGTTAGTTACAGGCTAGGTTCCAAGCGTACTTGGTAACACAATTTTTGAGCTTGTGTTTGTTTATGATTTAACGATTGATGCATCTAGCTTTGCTACGCATCTACTTTGAATACAATGAGAGGGTGATTTTGTCTAAGCCAAGAGACCCTACTATCTAATATCACCCAAGAAAGATACTGATATTTTACCTTGGAAATATAAGCCTTTTTTAAGTATAATTCAATGAATTGTGATAATAACTTAAAACGAAGTGAATTAAAATTTGATTGAGTTCCCCATTGTATTTTAACAAATCACCTAGGAAGATGTTCGTTCCTAACAATTTCCGATTCTCTTTCCAAAAGGATTGAAAAGAAGAGAAAGGAACTAATTAATGTTGGGACAGAATTTAGAAGACCTATGTTTTGTGTCTGAAAGCTACTAGCCTAGAGAGCATGGAAACAATATGAAGTCATGGGAGAGAGTTTCAGTTCTATCTCCAGAAATTATGTCCATTACTCTTGTATTGAATTTTTAAATCCTTCTAAGTTTAAATGTTCACGAGGAAACTCTAAAATTTTAATAAAATACATAAATGAAAACCAATTTTCTTTTCATCGGAATACTTTTGAAAATCACACCACCTCAGTAATTGAACTATAACAATAAGATTGCATACAAAGTGCAGGTTTGCTATGAAACATGTTAAAAGGGTTAAACTGTTTCAATTAATACAAACACTAGAACTATTAAACAACAATAGCTTGTTGGTAATCAATATTTTGGACTATACCCACATTTTACACATTTTCATACAGTTACAAAGAACATAGAAAACATGTACGTGGAACTATAGACTCCAACATATGTAAAAATACAACAATCTAAATAAGAATGGGAAGCATGTGGAGAATAGTTAAGACATGCATAAATAAAAGGAAAACAAAAACCTCTCAATGTCTATCACAAACAAATCAAGGAAAAAAGCTTTTAGGCAGGGGACGGATATGATCATAAAAATTTCAAAACTTCCAAAGTATAGAGCATTTGAGATTTTACAGAGAATGCGCTAATTCAACTTTATTCATGATGAGGCATATTCACAACTTTTGCAGTCGCACCATGGTGTTGTTCGTGTTGGCTCTATTGGACCCTACAATTAAGATTCAATATACATACATTATTCAATAAGATTAATTGTGCAACATAATGAAATATTGAAAAGTGTGTTATCTTATTGAGCTTCACTTTTTTTCGAGAATAGTTTAATATTCTCTACTTAACAGGGCCAACCATGTGAAGGTGGAAGCTCATTTGGCCCCTCCCCCCCTCCTAACATCACTCTAAATTCCCTTTTAACATCTAACATTCATTCATTCTTTCATCCATTATTAAAATATAACAGTCATTCATTATCACATAACATTCATTAACACATAAAATTCATTAACTTTCATTAACACGCAACATTCATCAATAATCATCAACACATATCATTCATGAACATTCATTAGCACATAATTACATTCATTAACACATAAAAATCAGTCATTATCAAATAAGGTAGATTACAATCATTTCTTTCTTTGTTTTTTTTCTTAAGCTATGTAAAGTCTAAGTGGAGCATCGTCTTCTTCATCATTTCCCCCATCTTCGGATGTTCTGCCCCTTCTCGTGCTCTTGATGTATGCCTAGTCCTATACAAAGGATGAGGATGCTGAACCAAATGGGGGTCCTCTGCAATAACAAAGAATTGGGTTAAATTCAAAACATTTTTTTATTACTGTTACAAGTATTTCATTAATTTAAAGAACACAACCATTACACTCTTTACCTGATGGGGCCACATCATCTTCCACATCATTTTGTCTAGCCTCAACCTCGACATGTTGAACACCCTCTAGATCCTCTGGAGTTGAAATACGAAATGTTACATTAATCAATACACCAATTGCAATTAAATTTGTTTAAAGGAATAATAGTGGTCCTCTTTACCTAATTGGGGAACATCACGTTCCTGATGTTGTCTACCCAGATCATGCTCCACTTGGTCACCACCGACTACATGCTCTAAAATATTAACAATAAAGGTTACATTAATTACTGCACTAATTTTCAATTTAAGATGTTTAATTGTATTAATAATTACATAAAAAAAATTGAATAGAAAATGAATACCTCCACTACTAGGATGCACATCCGGACCCTCATGTACAGGTTTTGTTCCATGATTATCATGCTACATTCCAATGTCATGCGTAGTGTTATCGTTGCTTGCTTATTTAAAAAAAATACAGTCACTTTATGTTGAAACTTAACATCAAATAGATTATTGGTTAAGTATTCAATTTGAAATAATTTTCATTTAGCTTATTTACCATTGTGACAGATGCATCAGAATCTCGTGTTTGCCCACTCAATTCTTGTAGCCGTTTAGCCACGACTATATAGCCTTGCTGGTAGCCAATTCTCTTGTCATCTTCTGTGGGCACTCTATTGAATTCAGAGCCCTGCATTTTTGCTTAGTATTGTGAATTTTGCTTGTATTGTTTGATCAAAAAAAAATTATTTACAATTTATAAATATTTTGATGTGATACTTAATTTACTGATTCTTACAATTCATGTGGCAAGTTTCATATAACCACTAGAGCCGAGTTTGTGTTGCCCATGCTTTTCTTGTCTTGCCTTGGTTGCCTTTGACGTGTCACTCAATCTATGAAAAGTTTGAAATATGTTAGATTATATAAATATAATGAATAATTAGTACATATTCACATTCTTAATAGTATCACATACCTTCTTCTGGCGTCTAGTGGTGTATTTCCTTTTTTCCTTTCAATTCTCTCCTTTGCATCCAAAATCAGGTCCTTCCACTCCCTCTCTGGAATCATGGGGGGATGCTCATACTTTACATTCTTCTCTAAATGTGTCCTGTATTGGTCCCTCACATACTTTAGATATGTGCCAGCTTTTTCTAGGAGCTTAGTCTTGTCGAATGTGTCATTTCCAAACAACCCTACCATACGGTTTGTGAGTTCATCTTTTAACTTTTTTTCTTAGTCATTCCACCTTTAAAGCAAAAACAAACCTATTAGATTTAGAAAGAAACTGAAGCTACCTTTGATATAGTTCAAGAAATGGATAAAAGGAAAACTATTCTAGCAATGATATGAAATCAAAATAGTGGATAAGGGTTAGTTCACGTATGATGTTCCACCTTTTATGTATGGTGGGCCCAAATATGTGCAATGTAATGTCATTAAGATTTTTATAAAAAATATCATTTCCTGCAAAAAAAACATGGGATCATTAGTCCAAAATGAGTGATCAGTAAGTAAATTACAATTAGACTATATATAATAATAATTTTAAAGTACCTGGAACCTTCTGTATCTTCAAGGGAATCAATTCTTCGTCGCTCACCACCAATGTGGCCTACAACGTTCCTGTACTAGCAATACGGGAAGATCTCCTCATGTGCATGTCCTGCCACAGTAAATGAATCCACTATGAAATGCCTCCAAGAAAGAACACTTCAAGGGTAATAAACACATAATGAAAGAGAGAGAAAAAGAGGGATCTACCACCAGTGGGCGGGTCAACACAAGCCGGTGCAATGGATGATGTTTGCATGCTATGTGTTGTCAATATTGCAGTCGGCAATACAGTTGGGGTTGACCTTGGACCCATGTCAGCACCTGAAGAGTAATACATTAAATATATAAAAAATTAAAAAAGCAAGTTCACAAGTCCAAAGGAGTGGTTTTAATATATAGAACATGGTCATCACCTGAACTACCCACAATACCCTGATCGTCGCCACCAGGATGATGAGCCCTTATAAATTTCTATAAAAACAACACATACATATTTTAGTTAATGACATAAAAGAGAAAAAAATATAAACCAATATTGAACTTTTGTTATAATAAAAGCTTTCATTAGTGCTTACTTGCAAGTTTTCCACTGTCCACAACAATAATTGCACCCTCTCTATTATCTCATCAGTCTGAGGGCTTATGGTTTCCAAATCAACAATCTCTTGGCTAATTTTTCTAATATTCATTTGTACCAATTGTATAGGGTTTGCGCTAAGTGCGATGTCATCAGTGCATAACACTGTTGAGCGCCCCACATCCCTATGGAGGTGCTGAGGTACTATAGGTTCCTTTCCCTTATCCCAAACATCTGTCTATGACAAGAATACAATTAACACTATCAAAATTACTTCAAAATACTCAAGAAAAGATCATAATGTAACAGTTTGCTTCTATCTAATTTATACAATTACAATGAGGTTTACCTGCTTCGTAGAAGTGTCGGGACCTACACCCCTATCTGTGCTATGTGGTGGATCCATGTGGCCCTGTGACAAAGAAAAAATATAAAAACGTTAGCAAAATGAAACCAATAGACTTAGAAAAAAAACTTAATAATACAATGGTTTATTGGATTCATTAATTGGAAGTTGGCTTAAATGGTATATATATAGTACATACCACCCCCATGATAGTAACTTTGTTTGTATCTATACGATCCAAATTGTAGTTGATTAGCAGCTCTTCCCCTACACTTATTGATTTTATCACACATACAAACACACAATTTCCCTCATGTGCCTCAAATATGCAATTGGGTTGCTTATTAGTTTACCCAGGTCGTGTACTATTTATAAAACCTGCAATATTCCCTGTTGCTTTTGGCCTTCCATCAATGTATACAGCCACTCGTTTACTTTGATCATTATCTTTTTGTTGTATATAATTGGCTGACAGTGCATACCTATGCATACTTTTTTTATATCGAACAATCTACATCCAATAATTATAATTGTAACAAGGTCCAACAAACTCCATCAATTCAGCAACTTTGTTGTAACAAACCTTTATGCTGTCCATGGAAAATAGGCCCAAACCATGTAACGACGAAGGTGCTATGCGATATATCCTTTCATTAACACAAAAATAAGTGTTTATTGGAGGAAGTTCCTTGGGTACACATTGTTTCAGTAGATGTTTGTACCTCAAGGGCACCTCAATGTCGCCTTTGGTCTCATCATCATAAGAACATGACCCCCCTTGAGCAAGAAAAAATTCCATGCGTTTATTGAATTTTCTTCTAATCTTTTGACCTCTAGTTGATCTCCCTATTTGAGATCTACTACATGTCTCACTTTCCTCTTCTATTCCTACATTTCCCTCACTCGAGGAAGACACATCTGACAAATACCTATTTGGTGATACCTGTGCACCATCAAATGAGAGAGTTAGTTGGTAATGAGAGAGATATTTTGCAAATGAGGGTAATATTGATGAAGAAGTCAGCCATAAAGTTGATGTTGAGATTAAAATTTGAGTAAGTCCAACTGGGGCCTCAAGTGTTGATAACTGTATTAGATTTGCTGCTAATGTTGAGGTTTGAAAAATTGAGGAAGTTTATTTTTCTTGTAATTTTTTAAAAATATATTATTTCTATAAGGTGTATTGACTTATACCTATCGATCCATGAGACTGTACAGGATCCTCGTCAAAGGGGTTCAGGTTCCTGCACCAACAATTGAGCATCATAAGCATTACATTTGTAATTTGATAAACAATAAATACTGCAGTATCATAAGCATCATAAGCATCACATATGTATCATCATATATGTAATTGAGCATCATAAGAATCACATATGTATCATCATAAACATGTAATCCATCACATAGCTAATAAGTAGTCCACATTCCATAAATAAACACAAAGTTTAAAAAATGTCACATGTATCATCATAAGCATGTAATCCATCACATATGTATTTTAAATCACCATCTATCACATAGCTAGAGGTGCATAATGAATTAATTAAGTAATGGCATTAGAATTCAAAACATATGAATTATTTATGGAACCATATAAGTCAAATCAATTTCTATCAAGATATCAATATTAAATAGATAATATAATAATCGCATCTCATACATTTCATTCATGTCATTGATCTTCTTCTTCATCCAACACATCATCGTGACCATCATCATCATCATCATCATCATCATCATCATCATCATCATCATCATCATCATCATCATCATCATCATCATTGTTGTCGTCATCGTCGTCGTCATCATTGTGTTCGTCATCGTCATCGTCATCACCATCACCATCACCATCACCATCACCATCACCATCAACATCACCATCACCATCACCATCACCATCACCATCATCATTAGCAGTAGCATCATCATCATCATCAACTTCTTCTTCATGTACATTTCCGTCAGGAACATCATCGACTATCTATCAATCGTGATCATCATCTATATCATCTTCTACTTCTTTGGTATCTTCTTCTTCCATCACATTATACATTATCGGCCTTCCTCTTGGATCATGTCTAACAACAAATGACCAACCCAGTTTATGTGGAACCTCTGAGTAAAATACCTGCTCACATTGACTTGGAAGAACATAGGGCTCATCCCCAACTCATTCAAATGACCTTGTATTAACCATTGTAAATCCATTATCATGTTCGATAACAGTTCTATCAGGATCATTTTTATTCAGTCGTAGCCTATACCATTTGACAACGAACAGAACTAATTTGAAGGAATTAAAGTCACACTCAAGTATATCATCCAAAATGCTATAGTATCAATTTTGAGACTCTTGAGGATGTATGTCATTTCTAGATGAAATATTGGTCACCTCAAAGACTGCAGTTATCCCAGAATCACAAGTTTTCTTCGTGTCATCCAACTATTTGATGCAAAATTTATGACCATTGTAGCACATAGCCTTGTGGTGTTTGACCTGCAATATGTCTAACATATTAAAATTATTGCATCATGAGTTGATAAACATACGGGTGATTAATAAAATTATACGTACCTGTTGATCTCTTAAACCATATGCTAAATCAATTTCCCTTTGTGTAACATTGGAATCTCCATTACGATGAGCTTCTTTAACTAATGAAGCGACACCATCCCATGTTAATGTGTGACTAGAATGTTGACAGCGTTCAATCCACACTGTCATCCAATCAAGATTGTTTGCAATATACAAATGTAGCGCATCCCACTCCCGACCAACTGTACAAATAAATAATAGACCACTTACAACTGATTTATTTAGAAGATGAAGAATTAATTTACTACAATAACATCTTATAATTACCTCTCACTTTCTTCAATCTACCTTTCCCCATCAAGTGCTCCCCTTCGAATTTATTAATGGGGTTGGGATCCCAAATGCGATCTACGTGGATTTTTGCTGCAAACTTAAGAAGATATTCAGTAATGTACACCATAGTTTGGTATACCATATATCCCTCCACCAAAGAACCCTCAAGATGTGCTCTTTGTCAAACCAAAGCCTTCAAAAATTTCAAGTGCCTCTCAACCATCCACATTGACCTAGTGTGTACAGGTCCACACAATTCGATCTCCTCAACTTGGTGTATGAGGTAGTGTTCTTGTGCATTGAAAAAAGTTGAAGGTAGACACTTTTGCATTTCACACATTAGATGAGGGATTTTTCTCTTCCAATATTTTATATCTTCCTTGTGGATTTCTTTAGATGACAACCACCTAAAAGAGATTGAAGACGCAAAAATATATAAACGAGACTTTACAAAATAATATACAATATATTGCATAACAAGTAAAACAAATGGCAAATATAATATCTATACAACAAATTGAACAAACATCACTACTTACCTCATGTATTTTCCAAGATCATATATGACTTGCTTGATATTATTATCGAAGTGGTTTGGGAGAGATAGAGGTAGAACATACTGCAACAATTATAAAATGATCTTTTCATTGTTTTCTAACATAATACAATGAAAAGTACATGCGTAGTATACAAATATATAGTAAATACACAAGAACACGAATTACCTTAATGAAGGTATGCCAATCATGCATTTTCATCCCTGGCCCAAATTCACTCTTCTTTGATATGAGATTGTTTATGTTCGCAGCAAATCCTGTGGGAAATCGAATTTTTCATATGACTTCTTTTATAGAATTGCTTTGCTACTCCTTTAATAACCAAGGAAGGGCACTTATATTAATCTGATCTCCATTGCTATTTGATTGAATGACATTTTTCATTGCATGATCGGATTCCATAATGTCACTACAAATTTTGACAATTTTTTCTTTGTCACGCCTTCCATCCAATATTTTCCATAATGTCTCTGTTATATTCTTTCCAATATGCATTGTATCAAACAAATGCACAATTTGTATCTGCTCGTAGTAAGGCAACCTACTGAATTGTCTGGGATAACTTTTTAGTCCCTTTGGAAGGTGGTCATCCATGCCTTGATGACCTTCAATATCATTAATTACATCATTAGTAAATAAAACATGATAGAAAAATTCAAATTCCAAACATAAACCATTAGATGGAATGACATTACCTTGACGATTAATTCTATTATATTCCAACTTCCATAAGTGAGGAGTCATTCTTTGTGGCTTTGATGTAGTCTCTTCTTTCCCATTGAAAAGATGTTTTTCAGTATTTCGGTACTTATGATTTTTGTGAAGGAAGTGCCTATACTCATCAAACACCTGCTTTCCTAAACTTTTTGAATGACGGGATTTCATCTTTGGACCACAAACTAGACATGCAAATTTTCCCTGTGTTTGAAGACCTACAAGATAATGTATAATTCTATTAAATCTATTAATTTTTATAATTATAATTATCATGCGCAACTTGAACACTATAACATACCACAAAAATGTGTTAGCCCTGGGGCATCATGTATTGTCCATACAAGCATTGCATGGAATTGAGATTGTCTTTGTCCTATTGGTCTAGAGATTTCATACATGGTCACACCATTCCATAACTCCAACAACTCGTCGATAAGAGGCTCAATATATACATTCATATCTTTAACTTGGTACTTTCCTAGTGGAATGAACAAAAACATTACATAATTATTATGACCATTTTACTGCAATATTATAATTAAATGTAGATGACTATTAAATGATAAAATACCTGGAACAATCATTGCCAACATTATGTGCTCCCTCTTTATTGACATCCATGGAGGAATATTATTGTTGATAACAAAAATAGGCCACACCGAGTAAACAGATCTCAACTCTCCAAATGGATTGACACCGTCCACTGCCAATGAAAGCCTGAGATTACGAGGTTCTTCTTTAAAGTGTGGCCACTTTTCCTCTATGTCCATAAATGCTGAACCATCTGTAGGAATTCGAATAATGCCATCTCAACTTCTATTGTGTGCATGGTAATCCATAAATTGTGTCAAGCTAGTGCACCTGAATAATCGTTACATACGTGGAATAATGGGAATATAACGAAGAACCTTGCGAGGCACCTTTTTTGTTATTTGATCTGTTCGATATCTACTGATATGACATTTAGGGCATTTTTTTCCAAATTCATGTTGTTTATGATATATAATATGATCATTGGGACAAGTATCTTTTGTTTGATACTCCATTCCAATATCTTTCATAATGACAAATAATTCTCGGTATGAGTGAGCTAGAATATTTGATAGTGGTAAGAAAAACTCACCTATCAATCTACAGCAAAAAAAAAAAGTTTGAGGTGTTAATATAAAGAATATTAATGGTACATGATTCACCATTTATTAACTGTAATGACATGTATGACACACCTTAACATACGTGAGATTGTTATGTTGGATAAACCATTCATAACCTTCAAGTTCACCAACAACAATACAATAGAGAGCAGAGTTGTTTGGGAGCCTTTGTAAAGGGGCTCATATGCCTTCTCAAGAAGAGGTAAATCATGAACATCAAGGTCATCCTGATCATCATGATCAACTGTGCTAGTACTAAATGTGTCATGGATCAATGTATTTGTACCATCATCTTCAATTGTGTTTTCTGGTGCATGATCGTCATCTTCCATGGGATCATTATCTTCAGCTTCGATATTCGCACCTCCATGTTCCTCCACTTCGAAAACCATATTCTTTGAGTTGTGTTGGTCCATATCATGTGACCTGGGGTGCTCGACCTATATAAAAATGATCAACATAAATAAACCATGATCATGATCTCATTATCAAGTGATTTCTTATGTATATAAATTGTTAAAATGATATAATGAACAACTTACCAGTGGATAATAATCATGTCCCCCTTCAATGTGACCATGCTGCCTACAATGTTTCTTAGTTGTTTTGATTAGAAGTCTTCTAGTCTTTAAGCCCTTACAAATTTTGCAGGGACAATAACATTTCCCATCACCTTTTCTTTTCAAGTTAGACCATAATCTAGCAATTGTCTCCTTATTTTGTTCTTCGCTGATATTATCTGACATGGTCTTTCTTCACAGGCAAAAAAATCAGGCTATGGAAACTTCAATGCAAAAGCTTCACAAAAATTGCAAATCAAACCAAAACCATTTGACTCTTCTTTTTCATCTTAAATCATTGAACTTAATAGAGAACGTATTTAATGTAGCTGATTGTGTGAATTTCTGAGCATTGTGTCTGCAAATTCTTACTAAAAGTTTGCCTGTTGCAGACTTTTTGAGAGACATTTTTGAGTATTCTAAGCCTTGGTTCTTGTATTTTCACTGGTGATAAGTTGGAAACTTTATGGTAGACTTGTAGCCAATCAATCTAATTTTGACAAGTTATACACCAAGCAAACAAGCATCTAGAACTAGCATTGTTTGCAGGTCACCCCTACCCTATGCCATGGGTATATGACTACCCAGAACTCCATTTTAAGCATCAATCTTGGAAATGATCGGTATATGACTACCCAGAACTCCAGTTTAAGAATTAAGTTACATCATTATTGACCTTACTTTGGGATGCTATGTATGAGATTGGAACCTTTTGTAAGGTGTGATCAATGTGCTATCATAAATGCAAAGCCAAAACCATTTTGATGAGATCATGATCCCACTAATACTATTTTGCCTTGTTAATTTTGCACCCACAAAAATGATAGAACCAGATATAATATGCCATCAATGCCCATATACCGACAATGCTCAAGATGGACCACTTAGAGGTAGAGTTTAACCACTTTCCATATAGGTAGATTATCTCTAACCTCATTTTCCCTATAGGTAACTGATTAGGTTCATTTTAGAGTCTTATTTCCAAATATGTACCTCTATGTTAGCTTTTTGCTTTATTATTTGCCTTTTTATGCTTAATCTTGTCAATTTTGCATAATTTTACTTAGTTCTTGCATCTTCAATGAAATTATATCTAATCATATCCAATCACATCAAAATGGAACAATTAATCATATTGCTGGTCTCTCCTAGAGGAATTAAATTGAACCAAATTGACATTCCCCAATAAATTTTTTTGAAATGGTGAATGTATAAGTTTGTAGTTTACTTTCCTAGACTAGGACCCCATTTCGTCAGCATTTCACTATAAAAGCATAAATATTTTTTCTTGAAGAGAACATCTTACAGATTATGCTTCAATGTATAACACAATTTCATAATCAATCATTCGACTTCACATGGACAAAAGAATTCACATATTCTAAATCATGATCTGATGATGTGAACAACTCATATGCAACTATATGGCATGCAAAGCATTTATTTTAACATACACTTATTCATCCACATTGTAGGGATAACAATACAAGGCTCACATATTGGTCTAAGAGGATGCCATGGTCTCACAAAGTAACCAAGAACCATATGAAATGATGGTCTTGAATCCACACACAACTAGGGAGGATCCATACGATTATGTATGACTTCCCCCTTATTTTTTTAATGGGATTAGCCTCCAAGACATAGCCATCAATAATCACTAAGAATGTACAAGTGGATCGTAGCTACCCATACAACAAACACTTACCCCTATCCTCAAATTTTCCCAATGTTTGATTCCTTATATACACTCATCCAAGGTTATCTACGTCGAACATGGTGAGGAATCACATCACAACAAAGAAGGCAACATTTAAAAATAGCAAGAGTTTCACTAAACTACCAAAGATCATAAATATTGAAAGAAAGAAAAAATAGTACCAATAATAAGTCAAATAAATGTGTTCAATTCCAATAGCAAATCAAACATACCCATAATAACTACACAATAGAGAAAACTCACAATAGGGATTAAACTAATTCAAAAAAGATAAAATAAAATTGTTGGCCCATGCAACAAAGATGAGAGATCATCAATAATTGAAGGAAACTTCACAATCCTTAAAAGTGCACATTACATAACTATACGACTAGAAATTGTGGCTAAATAGAGTGAAGATTCATCATGAATCCAATAATAGTCCCTCATGTGTGCATTTGTGGCATGAACACAAAAACTCCCACATGGCATGGCCATGTACCTAATGGAGAAGACATGCCTAGGCTACATGCCCAAAAAACATGACTATAATAATAGTCCCTCATGCATGCATTTATGGCCTGCACACTACAAATCCTAACATATCATGGAAATACACCTCATAGAGAAGACACACCTAGGGCCACATTGCACATAGCAACGTGCCTCACAAAGAAGACATGCATAGGGCACATGCCACATAGCAATGTGTCTTATGGAAAAATGTGTATGCATGTCACACACCAAAGCTATATGTATACATCATGAGGCACATTCATATGTTATCAAACACAACCTATTGTATCTAACATGAGTTCCTCTCTACATGTGTGCAAATATTCAAACACTAATCGCCACTAAGAAGGAATAATATAAAATGCATCTTCAAATATTTGTGTGTGTGTGTGGAATTGTGTCTTTGAACCCAAATCGCTACCATCAACAACATGTAACCATCACCTACACTATATCAAAACATAAGTATGGTGTGACATCATATCTATTTGCATAATGTCAAAACACATGCAAACATGAAAATCATCATATCATGACAAAAAACAATCTCCACATGTTGGAACAAAGATATAAATAAGATAATAGGGTAAGAGGAAACCCGTACCAAGAACCACATACCAACTATCAGCAATGCCATCAAGATAAATGTAGGATAGGATACCACTATGAGCCATCCAATGGTCCATTCTATGAGGAGAACTAGGGGATACTATCTTTGAAAGGTGTGGTCAATAGAGCTAATCCCTACTAATGCCACAATATGTCACCATAGCTTCTAGAGTTTTCCATTCTTCTACTTAACACCACATTTATTGAGTTCCTCAACAATGAGGTTGGTTCTCAATAGGATGCACAAACATGTAAAAACACAAGCATGGTTTCATCATACTTGTACAACAGTATAAATTAATTTTTATAGTTAATTACTTAGTGTAAAAATAACTCCATTACATAACATAGGGCAATAATCACCATAAGTTTTCAAATAAACTACCCAAACATCAATTGGAGTTACCCTTTCTAAGGTACAAACATAATTTATTTATAACTTCAAAATTAAAATAATCACAATACATCCAAATAAGTTCAATAGTGCATGGAAATAGACAACATGATCCATAATTAAACCCATAAATTGCCCTAATTGGATATGCTAATAAAATGGTGTCTCAAATAATAGAGATTATGTTGGACCTATAATAGAGATCTCGACTTTGTTTCATCATACACAAGCATGGTTTCATTATACTTGTATCCAAATACACCATCCATAGATAGGTACTCAGTACCACAATCTCATGGGTACCCTTTTAGCTGAATTTACCCTATATTTAGGTGAATCTGCCCTTGTATCATTCCTTGATCTAGTATGTCATTCCACCAATCAATAATTTTTCCATATTCTTGGGAGAATACACTATCCCTTAGGTGAATATGCCATATCCTTAAATGAATCCTCCTTGTCATCATTCTAAGTCCTCTTTTTGTTAAGTCTTATCCCTTCATCTTTAGGAAAATCCACCTATCCTTATGTGAATCTACTTTCTCTTAGGTGAATCTATTTCACATAAATCATTTATCTTATCCATCTTTCTTACGCAAATGGTGAATTTTTCCTATCCTTAGATGACTACACTCCCATTTAGGTGAATCTATCTAGTTTTAGTCTCCTTCCATTATTTTGTCCAAATTTGTATCCTCTAGTTTACATGAATCTACTTGTTCTTAGGAAAATCAACCCTATCATTCTAAGGAAAATTCACCTTGTCATCATCCTTAATCATCTACCTTTCAAGTGTATAGTCCATCCATCCTTGGGAGAATCTAACATATTATTGAGTTCAAATCCTCATGAAATACAGTCATGTTTATCTCAATGCAACGTTTGCCAACATCCTCCCTGCATGTGCCAAAATAGGAGATTTGGAACAAGGTATGGACATCCATCAAAGCATAATCGAAGGGGCTTTTTTGTCCGAAATTAGTTGCAAATGCTCCAATAACAAAAATCGCAAAATGGGGTAGCATACACGGCATGTGAATTGTATGACGGAATACCTTAAAGAGATGTCATTTCATGGAATTTTAAGATCACGAGATATGCACAAAATGGATTAATTCACAAAAAAAAACCAGTTGCCCTTGATTGCGAAAAAAAATTAGTTTCCCTTAATTGAAAAACAAAGAGTTCCTTTGATTGCAAAAAAAACCTTACCTTGCTTGTGTAGAGATCGCTCTGGCAGGGGGGGCAGGGAGGCAAGACGGTCATCGCTTGCTTCCAAAATGAAAATGCATTGTGTTTTTTTTTTTAATAAAATGCCCGAGGTCATCAGAATTCCAACGAACATGGGCATTTTTTTTAAAAAAAATCAAATTTTCACACAATGCTCCTTGTCCGTCGGAAACCTCCGTCAAAATTTGACCCCAAATGTATTAGTGAGCTCACCCCTCGAAATGGGTACTTGGTACACTTATCCAAACTGAATTCTAAAAGTTGGACATCATTGCATAGGCCAAATGAAAGGTGTACAACAAGTTTCCAAAGCCTTACCCCCTGAAAATCAACTGGCTCCATTTTACCCCTTCTCTAAATAGGCCATTCAAACTGACTCATTTGGAAATGCAAAGCAAAAATTTGAATTGAGCCTCAAAACTTGACTCAATTTTAATGAGTCCCAACACCTTCTTTGATAAGTTGAAGCATACATGCACAATCAATGAGTATGTGAAGGCGTTCCAGGTGATGGATCTCGAGTGCTCAAAGTTGAATGATTTCAAAAAGTGGTTCCTTTTTACCAAAGGCTTGCAACCCTAGGCAAAAGATGAATTGAAGCATCAAAAGGTGCAAACTCTTGCTAAAGCTATCACTATTGTGGGTGGACTGCTCGACTATAGAGGCAATCCAGAAAAAGGCTTTGGAGGTGCCCAATTTGAGAAGTACAAGAGGTAGTTTTATTGCAATGACAAGAAGGGAGGTGCCCAGAATGGCGATCAGAAAATCAAGAAGGCTAAGAATCCTTATGAAGGAAAAAACTTCAAGAAGAAGGATCAAGCCCCTACTAAAAAGAAGAAAGATCATGATCCAGGTTGTTTCATCTATGGGAAAGATGATCACTAGGTGCAGAACTATCCAGAGCCGAGTAAGATCAACGCTTTGCTGGTCAAGGAGAAGAAGATTCCCGGGATGAGCACTTTGCAGCTCCTCGACTCGATGCACAATTCCACAGAAAGGAATGTTGCCAACAAGCATGAGCTTTGATATGTTGAGGCATTATTCACTGTAAAGAAAGTATTGGTGATGGTCGATTTAGGGGCGACTCACAATTGCATTTCAACTGGTCAAGCCAAGAAGCTTGGCTTGAAGATGGATCCTACAACGTCACACTTCAAGGCGGTAACAACACCAGTAGAGAAAGTAAGCGAAAAGATCCGAAAGGAGATCATCTGAATTGGATCTTGGTAGGGTGCGGTCGACATGGTTGCCATGGACATGAATGAGTTTGATCTCATCCTTCGACATGAGTTTCTAAGGATGGCTGCAGCAGCATTGGTACCGCACATGGGCTATGTTTTAATACCTAATCCAGGCATACCTTGTATGATCCCCATGGTGAAGTGAAAGGAATCGGACTGGATACTCAATGCATTGAGTGCGAAGCAGGTTTGCAAGAGTGGATAGGATGACCTACTCTTGGCTACATTTTTTGGAGATTGGGATGAAGGAGAATCATCCATGATCTCTAACACCTCAGCCATCCAAGATGTTTTGCTGGAGTACGCGGATGTCATGCCTGACAAGATGCCTACTATTTTTCCACCACAAAGATATTTTGATAATAAGATCTATCTAGAAGCTAGAGCAAGACCACTTGACAAGGCTCCTTACCAACTCTTAGGACCTAAGATGGTCGAGCTAAGGAAACAATTGGTGGAACTCATTGAGGTGGGTTACTTGCATCCATCTAGATCTCCTTATGTAGCTCTAGTTTTGTTTCAGCACAAGAAGGAAGAGACACTAAGGTTGTGTGTCAACTACAGGGCATTGAACAAGCTGACAATCAAGAAGAAGTACCCACTAGCCCTCATATAGGATAGCTTTGACTGCTTAGTGGATGCTAGAGTGTTCAGTAAGCCGGACCTCAGACAGGGCTACTATCAGATCCAAATTGCATCGGGCAATAAAGAGAAGACTACTATAACAACCAAGTATGGAATTTATGAATTCTTAGTCATGCCTTTCAGACTGACTAATGCACCCGCTACATTCAGCACTTTGATGAATGATGTATTTAGGCCATTGTTAGATAAGTGCGTAGTAGTGTATCTAGATAATATACTTGTGTAGAACCAAGATTTAGATAAGTACAAAGAATGCCTCAGGGAAGTGTTCAAACTGCTCAAAATGCATGAACTCTATGTGAAGAAGGAAAAGTGTACATTTGCGCAAGAGGAAGTATTGTTTCTTGGCCACATTGTTGGACATGGTCATATCCGCCCAGATCCAAAGAAGCTACAAACAATTCAAGATTGGGAGCCACTTCATAATGTTCACGAGGTGAGGCATTTCCTTGGCTTGGCCAACTACTACAAGAAGTTTGTTGGAGGCTATTCTATGATCGTAAGTCCCCTCATTGATTTGTTGAAGAAGGATAGAAGTTGGAAATCGGGAGTGTTGCAACAGAGTGCATTAGATGCATTGAAGGAAAAGATGACTGGGGAGCCAGTCTCACTCTTGATGGAAGTAGGAATTTCGAATGGATTTGATTTCAATAACAACACACTTGCTCTAAGTCTTTGGAAGGCTGAGAGCTCGAGCAGGAAAGGGGTGCACACTGCAAGTTGGGTTGATGATCCATAGGAAGGTGATTCCCCTTCCAACACCTACACTACCATCGTTTAGTTTAGGCATCTAAGAGGCGGCTCAGCATGTTTGTATGTGGATTTTAGGATTGAGCACCATCTTTTGGACTTAGTAGACATCTTCTCGAAGGAAGACATCTTTGACAGGTGGGAGCAATATGGATCAATCTCTTTGAGAGATATTATGATCCTTGGATATAGCAATGAGGCTTGGACTAGAGGACATCACAATGCCTTAGCTCTTTTGTTGAGCTGCTCAGAAGTCATTGGACGGTGGGACTAGATGGACTAGCCGCATGTTGCATCCGAGCCGGTATTTTGCAGACTTGCAAACTTAGCTGAGTTGCTTTCACATGAGTTTGTGAGTAAGTCTGGGTGCACTTTTCCAGACTTAACAAAGTGTTATGATTCAATATGTTTGGATGACATGATGATCATTTTGGGCTCTAGGCGATTGACCTTTCTACATGTGCAAACCCCATTTGTATACACTTACTATTTGTAGTAGTATCATCTGATTGTGGGTAAGTTTTCCCACTGTGGTTTTTCCCTTTATCGTGTTTCCACGTCAAAATATTTGTGTCATGTGTTGTGGATGTTGTTTTCCTTTCTATTTCATGTATTAAGTTACATTGGTACTCATATAACTACTAATTTGTTTTACCAACATTAAGTTTGGTTTACCAGCTCTAAGTTTAAGTTAGAATAATTTGTATTTGGGTTATAATTTATTAACAACTAATTAACCTCCCCACCCCCCCTCTCAGTTGTCCTTCTAGTTCCTAATAGCTAATACAAATTTTTATGGGCCTCTGTAGCCTCAGTTTCTTGTTGAGTCATGTTTAGAGAAATTTTCTTAAGATCCCAAATTTCTTCGTTGGCAAATTTCTTCTTCAAATTATCTATAGGTGAGGCATGGAGATGTTAATCTTGATTACTTTTGGTCTAAAAAAATTGAGCCTCTTAACCCTTATAGTGATGCTCTTTTTCAATCTTATTAGAAGTGACTATTAATAGACAAAGTGACTCATCATTAATCCTAGCTCCTATTAATAGACAAAGTGACTCATCATTAGAGCATGGTCCTTGTTTTGAACTCATGGTAGCTCCATCTATTGTGCTTGAATTTTCTCTTCTTTCATATTGTCCACCTTCCCAAAATAATGTTCAACAAGATTGAGAGGTTGATGATTTCCTTGATTAGTTTCATTTGTGTCCTAGATTCTCTCTCTCTCCTCTCTTGCTTGTGACATTCCTTTATTTGTTTCTCAATCCTTCTATTTGTTGTCCCTAGTGTTATCTACTTGATGACGATGCAAGGTATTGAGATCTCTTTGGTCTCCTCCATATTGACTCAAAAGACACATGTTACCTTCTTCCATTATGGTTGTACTTTCTTTGAGGATGAGGGTAATTAAATGTAAATATATTTCATGATATACATTATTTATCATAAGAGCATACTAACCCTAGAGTTAAGTAGAACCCTTATGTATTTTTTATTTTGTGATCATTATCTTATGCTCTGTCCTTTCTTAGAGGCATATAAATATGATAACCTTCTTATCTTTTGTATGCATGCATACTACCTTAGATAAATTTCTCTCGTTGTGGTATATGCAATTGCTTTAACTTGGGGGCATACACTCCATTCAATGTTTCATTGTTTGCATATCTCTATACTCAGGTTACTTTGCAAACTTAGCCTTTGTCATGTAATTTTGGTATTTTTAATTTCATGACTCATAGTAAGCAAGATTTACTAGGCTAGTAGTCATAATTCTCTCTCTTTCTTATGATGCCCCTATTTTCTTGATATTGAAGTTATAAGATACCTAAAGTCCTCTAGGAGAATGGTGTTCATGTCTCGAGGCCTGATCAGAACCCTAATTCTTCTCACACCATACAAATAACTCATTTTTTTTCATCATTCACATTTTCTTACCTCATTTCATATGTCCTTGATTGGTCAGGACTGGGTACTAGTTCTCTAGACTTTCTAGCCAAGACCTATTTTGGGGCCCCTCAATGATAACATCATTTTGGTGGGGACCTAGATCCTATGTCATCTCGTGTTGGAAAATTAAATTGTTTTGCAATGGGCATATATGAAAGGATGTCCACCCCTCTCATTTTGATAACTACATAAAATATTCATGCAATCAATTCAATAAATCAAGCATTAAAATTCAAGTGAGCAAGCAATCAATCTTGTTTCAAGAATTGGAGTAGAAGTAATGTCAAGATTAAATCATTGGAGTTGACATTAATGATCTATTTTTATGAAGACTTCTTACAACCCTAGTTCCTTGTGGAGAGAAACAAAACTCTATTGAGAGTAGAATGGGAAATATGTGGGGATTCCTTCTCATCTTGAGAGTAGAATGGATCTGATGAACTTCATGGATAAGGAGGTGCTACATGATGTGGACCTTCAGGGTGCTAATTATAATTGGACTAACATAAGAATTGGATTTGATCTTATACAAGTGAGACTTGATATGGCCCTTATCTCCAATGATTGGTTCAACCATTACAATTTCTCCTTCAATGCTCTTTTCGGTATAGGTTTTGATCAATATCTGATCTCTTTTGTGGTGGAGCCTATCTCTAGGAGGATAAATTTCCCCTTCAGATTCAAGAAAATGTGGATGGCTCACCCCAAACTTGAGGAGGGAATTATGGAATTACGGAATATCTCAATGGAATGTCTTGCCATGTTCAGTGTGTATAAAAAGATAAGGCATGTTAAGGATAAGGTCAAGAAATGGAATAAGGAAGTCTTTGGTGATATTTTTGCCTCTAAATCTACAATCCAGCTAGAAGTCAAGGATATTTAGGCTAAAATCAAAGATAATGGGTATGACGAGGTCTCTATTACCTCAAAGAAAGATATTCTATCTAAATATCATGATATCATAAAAAAAGAAGAGGTATTCTAGTAACAAAGCTCTTGTTCTATGTGGCTTAAGGACGGAGATAAGAATACTAGATCATTTCATATGAATTCCTTGAAACACAAGGCGGCCAATAGAAACTCAACAATGTATATAGGAGGGGCCCTATTTTTTGAGGAAGAGAAAATAATGAAGGAAGCTAGATCCCATTTCTTTTTTGTCAGCTGACTGCAATCTTCATAAGGTGCTCAAGATTTACTCATTGATTCTATCCCAAATATGATTGGGTGAGACCAGAATCAATTCCTCTCTGTTATCCTCTCTCAAGCAGAGATTAAGGAGGTGGTCTTCTCCTTTGAAGGAAATAAAGCCCTTGGTCCAGATGGTTTCCTAATGTTATTCTTTCAATCTTTTTGGCATATTATTAGCGAGGATATTGTCAAGGGTGTTAAAGCTTTTTTTGTCTCTAAGAGGATTTTGAAAGAGATCAATGCCACTTTTCTAATCCTCATCCCTAAGATTCCTAGTGCTGATGCTATGGAGCTATTCAGACCTATTAGCCTTTGCAACTCCTTTTATAAGATTATCTCTAAGGTTCTCACCTTAAGATTGCTTTCCCTTCTTCCTGAAATCATTTCTCCTTGGTAGAATGGATTCATTTCTGGAAGGCAAATTCTTGACTCAACCATTGTAGTGCATGAGAATATTCACTTTTTGGATGACTCAAAAAATAAAGGATTCCTAATGAAACTTGATTTGTTGAAGGCTTATGATCAGGTGGACTGGTATTTTCTTCTAAGAATTTTTAAAGCTTTTGGATTTGATGAGAGAGTACTTCAGCTTATCTTCCAACTAATTTCTACCCCCTTACTCTTAGTTATTATCAATGATTCCCCTACCCCCTTCTTCAAGTCTTCAAGGGACCTTAGACAAGGGGATCCAATATCCTCTATTTTGTTTGTTTTTTTGGCTGAAAGTTTGGGCAGATATATCAGTAAGCTTGTTTCTGAAGGTCATTTGAAAGGTTTCAGACCATTGTTGATTGATAGGGTCTTCTCTCATCAATGATTTATTGATGATGTAGTTCTGTTGGGTTCATCGACTATCATGCAAGCCAGAACCCTAAAATCATGTCTGAATTACTATTGCCAGGCCTCAGGCCAGCTGATAAATGGATGAAAAGATCCCTCTTCTTCATCAACACTCATGAAGACAGGCAAGGGAGAATTGTCACAATATTGGGACGTCAGATCAATTTTCTCCCTTCTATCTACTTGGGTCTCCCTCTATGTAGAAAACCTCTTGATCTATTTTGGAGTAGTCTGGTGGAGAGATTCCACAAAAATATAGCTTGATCAAAAAGAGCCCTAGTTAGCCAAGCTGGGAAGATCCAATTATTAAAATCCTCCCTCTGAAGTTTACTTGTGTATGCATTAAGCTTGTTTAGAATCCTGATTAAGTTTGTTCATGCCATGGAAAAGATTCAAAAGTCTTTTATCTGGTGAGGGGTCGAGGAGAGGAAAATGATTTCTCTAATTTCCTGGGATATGATGATATGATGGAAGAAATAAGTATCCCATAGAATACTGAGAAGGGGGCGTGAACCAATATACTTAAAAACTGATACAAACTCCCAAACTCAAAATAAGCTTATCAATCTAAATAGTTCTATCAAGATAATATCTCAAAGATTATCAACATCAACCAATATCAGTACCAACACCAACCAATTTGACTATTATATCAACTTAAGAGTAAAACAACTTCAAACTTGTAAACATCAACAATGATTAATCAAATAAGATCATAACCACAAAATTCATTCACCACTTGACACAAATATTTATACGTGGAAAACCCAAATAGGAAAAAACAACAGTGAGATGAGACTCACAAAGATAGCTATCTAAACTCTTTTGAAGTTCACCTTGTTAGGAGCCAGGCCTATTAAAGCTTTACAATAAGTCCTATTAAGAACTGATTCTGTTAGGAATCACCTGGTTAGAGGATTTTACAAATATGCCTTGATAAAAAGTACAATAACTTGTTAGGAGTAACCTCGCTAGAGGATTTGAGAATCCAAACTAATGGATCACCTTGTGAGAGGATTTTGAAAGTAACCAAGCTTATTAGAGCTTACCCAGTTAGGAGATTTCAATTTCTATTGTGATTGTTAGAAAATAACAGGTTTTTCTGATCTGTCTGAATAACACTACATTTGCTTGATCAGATCCTTCTTAAGGTTCAAATCTACCTTCACTCAAACTACAGATCCATCCTCCTGGTTAGGCAACCTCACACTCAACTAATTTCTGCCAACCTTTCCAACTCTCAAATGAAACAATATCATCAACCTTAAATACAAATCAAATAGGTTGGTAATACAACAAAAACCTAATTCTCATTATCGAGATTACAAACAAGTCAGTACAATCTTGATCGTTGGAAATCATAACAATCTCTTCACATTTCACAATAAATTTTTAACCACTCCATAATCACTGCTTCATCATACTTGTAACTCATCACATGCTATGCATTTGATGCAATCCACTTTTCTCTTTTCCAAGACAATCAAATGTGCCAAAAACATGAGCTCGTCTTCAAACAATGACCACACGTGTCACCATAATTATCACTCGATCATCAAATCTTAAACCAACAAACTTGATCGGTTAGGGTTTAACAAAAACAACTGGTAGGGTTTACCGGTTACAAAACATAGAAAGGTTTAACCTTATACATCGGTTCAATATACAAACTACCATATACCGGTTTACAACATCTTCAAAGTTTATCACACCGGTTACAATACAAAAGCAATAACAACAATAACATCAGCAAAATCATGAATACCATTCACCTATTCAATTGACATTAATGACAACATATCATTAATGCAAT
The DNA here is from genome assembly GCF_030272615.1 of Cryptomeria japonica. NCBI lineage: Eukaryota > Viridiplantae > Streptophyta > Pinopsida > Cupressales > Cupressaceae > Cryptomeria > Cryptomeria japonica. Next base: position 575,010,403 of record NC_081407.1, on the reverse strand, counting down.
CTATATGCAAAATGCTAGCAATCTAAATATACCAACAATCTCCCCCTTTCGCATTGATGGAAATACATATATCAATGCCTCTGATTTATTGTTGCTTTGATTAGTGAATAGGAATCCTAGTTTACATACCAAGTATTCACCATGCTCTATTTGTCATCATCTTGTCACTGGTTCACCTAATCAAATAGAAAATCCTTCTCACTAGTTACATAATTCTTCTCCCTCTTTGACAACAATTCCAAATTGAAAGTAAAAATATTTAATATCAAAATCTCATTGTGCATCAACAAACTGAAACTTGATGCTCCCCATGTGGAATACATCCACTCCAAAAACATCAATCCATGTAAAATTTTGCAAGTAGTTCAAGGACTGATGCAATCAGCATCATATTCAACTAACCTAATGAATGGGTACAACCCCTAGTTGTCTTCTAAGACACTCAAATGTAGTCTTAGGCAGAGGTTTGGTAAAAATATCTACAAGTTGCTCCTTGGTTGTGACATGCTCTAAGATAACATCTTTACTTTGAACTCTCTCCCTCAAGAAATGATACTTCATTTCAATGTGCTTAGTCATTGTATGCAAACAAATATTCTTATAAATATTAATTGCACTAGTGTTATCACACAAAATCTTTATAGGTTCTGAGATTTTCATCTTACAACCTTCCAAAATGTGCCTCATCCAAATAGCTTGTGTGCATTTCATATAAGTGATGAATAATGATGAACAACAGATACCTCAACTGGTACTGAGAGGGGGGGGGTGAATCAGTATAGATAAAAAATTTCTCAACAACTTATCTAGTTAAAGAAATACCAACTGGTTATCACCATTACTGAACTTAACCATGGCAATATCGGTTAAACATAGTAAGACACCAGACACCATAAACTGATAAGCCTGAACACTTCAAATACGATCAATACTTGACATCAACTTCATCCATAAACATATGCATGTGGTATACTAGTAATACCATAACCCATTAACTCTGCATGCATAATATTTCAACCAAATAATTCATAAACATCACATGAAAAATGCATAACACATAACACACAGATTTTTCACGTGGAAACCTAAATGGGAAAAACCACGGTGGGGATGAATACCCACGAGCTTGTTTTTGAGCTCTTTTGAAGCTTACCCTATTAGGAAGCTATTCCGGTTAAAGACTTTACAATAAGGTTCTGCTAGGAACCGATCCTCTTAGAGATCACCCGGTTAAGGGATGGCTATATACCCTGTTAAAGGTTACCTCACTAGAAGATTTGAATAACTCAATGATCTTGAGTTACCTAGTTATAGGTTTTACAAGAAGCCTATTAAATCTACCCGGTAAAGGGATTTTCCAACTGTTGAAATGGTTAGAAGACAATAGGTAAAACTCTAATCTGATAACAACACTACATGCCAAGGCGGATCTTTTTCATTTCCTCTACTCTGCAATCACACTCTGCAGTTTTCCACTTACTGGTCTGGCAAGTATCTCATCACTCGGATACACACAACATTTGCTAACAACTTTACAATAACAAACATCATCGACCTTATAGACAATAGTTAGGTGGGTAGCATGAACCCTAAACCCTAAGCATCTTAGGTTTACAACATAGGCGGTCCAACCCTAACCATCCAAACACATTGCATAGAGTATTACAATTTCAAACAAATCACAAGACAATCTGCATCATTCATTCATCACCGCTCATAGGAATCAGTAACCCATCATGCTTTCTTCTCATACCACTAAAAAGAATGATCATTCCTGAGGTAGACTTCAAACACAGTTGATCTTCTCATATCTCAATCCTTCACGCACACAAGGTTGATGTGGCACCTCAATCTCATTCATATCTCTTAGCTAACTCATCATAGAGTATCATCGGTTGCATCACATAAGCTGGATCACCAAACCAATAACCATAGAGTTGAAACTGCCAACTGATAGTCACACTTAGTGAAACCCTGACACCGGTTCACTGCATCTCTTCATACCCCTTCATACCGGTTCACTTTGAACTTTATTGACATCAATGACAACATACATTATCATCGTATCAACATATCGGTTCATCATATGCTAACAATATCCAACAATCTCCCCATATGCCAACGATATCCAACAATCTCCCCCTTTGGCATTGATGGCAATGCTTAGTGTAGCATTGTAACTGAAAACCTCATAGACCAATGTATCTTCAACATCAGATATCTTCACCTCCATACATCAGAAATCTTCTCCCCCATACATCAAATATCTTCTCCCCCTTTGACAACAATGCCAAAGTGGAGGCACAAGCTTCCAAAATCTACTATGCTGCTCCCCCTAAGGAGTAGCATCCTTCAACACATCAATCCTAAAAGATTTGTCACTATAGTACTTGACTGATGCGGATCACACATCTTTAATTGATTTCATGAAGGGGCAGAACCCCTAATTCACCTCTCAAATAGGTAAATGCAGTCTTCGATAAGGGCTTAGTGAATATATATGCTAGCTGCTCCTTACTAGAAACATGTTGTAGTACAACCTCCTTATTCTAAACTTACTCTCTCAAGAAGTGACATTTAAGCTCAATGTTCTTAGTTCTAGCATGCAATAACGGGTTCTTGGAAATATTTATTGCACTTCTGTTATTACAAAATACATTCACCGATTCAAATACAAGTACTTTGAAACCTTCCAATACATGCTTCATCCAAATTTCTTGAGTGCAGTTCATAAATGTTGCCACATATTCTACTTCAGCCGTAGATTGGGAAATACATCTCTACTTCTTACTTGTCCATGATACTAATCTTCCACCAAGAAAGAACACTCCATCGGTTGTGCTTTTCTGGTCGTCCACATTACCTCCCCAATCAACATCGGTATATACCTTGAGATTATAGTCACCATTATATGGATACCACAATCCATAATCAACTGTTCCTTTCAGATATCAAAGAATCCTTTGGACAACTAACAAGTGGGATTCTCTTGGACATTTCTGAAAATGAGCTACTATGCCTACTACATGAGCAATATATGGTTTGTTGTGCACCACATAGTGCAGCTTACTGATCATTGACTAGTACTCCTTCTCATTAACCAATGTTGAATCATCTTCCTTAGTTATCTTACAACCAATCACCATCGGTGTACCAACTGGTTTTCTTTCCTCCATGCCAAATGTCTTCAATACCTCTTTGACATACTTGGACTGGGTAATAAAAATATCCTCTTTCATTTGTTGAATCTGTAAACCAATGAAGAACTTTATTTCTCCTATCAAAGACATCTCAAACTCTTTCTTCATTTCATCTGCAAATGCATGACTCATTTTATCATTTCCTCCAAATATTATGTCATCCACAAACACTTCACAGATCAAAATCTGATCACCTTTTGATTTCAAGTAGATGTTGCTATCTTCACTTGTTCTCTGAAATCCAATCTTCACAAGATGAGAGTGTAGTCTTTCATACCATGTCCTAGGTTCATGTTTCAATCCATACAAGGCTTTGTGTAATCTACTCACCATGTCACTATCTTCCAATAAGGAAAACCCTTCTAGTCGCTCTATATACACTTCCTCTTCTAGGATTCCATTCAAAAATGCAGACTTCATATCCATCTAATAAACCTTAAATCCCTTAAATGCTACAAATGAAAGTAGCATTTGAACACCTTCTACTCTAGCCACAAGAGAAAAGGTTTCTCCATAGTCTTCTCCCTACTCCTGATTGTATCCCTTGCATACAAGCCTAGCCTTGTTCCTGACAACTGTGCCTTCTTCATTCAACTTATTCCTGAAGACCCATTTGGTACCTATGACATTTTTATGTTCTGGTCTGGCACCAAAGACCATGTTGCATTCTTTTCTATCTTATATAGCTCCTCTTCCATTTCTTTAATCTAGTCTTCATCTGTAAGAGCTTCTCTGGAAGTCTTGGGTTCAAATTTAGAAATCATGCAAGAGTTCTCCTTCACTTTTCTTCTTGTGAGTATCCTTGCATCCTTATCTCCTATGATTTTCTTGGGATCATGATGCAACTTCACATATCTGGGAATGACTCTAGCCTGATCTGCTAGCTTTTCTTCTTCTTCTTCACTAACTTCTTCTTCTTCTCTTACTGCAGCTTCTACCGGTACAGGAACACTGAGATCTTTACAAGTTTCTTTCTTAACCGGTTCATCTTCCACTTCTTTGCTGCATGTTTCCTCAAGTTCCCCAGGGGATTCATCAACCCTAATGTTGATACTTTCAACAATTTTCTGAGTTCTATTGCTGTAGCACTTGAGAGCTTTGGTCTTAGTGGAATATCCCAAAAATATTCCTTCATCATATTTTGCATCAAATTTTCTCAAATGCTCACCTCTCTTGATATAGCACTTACTACCAAACACTTTAAAGTAACTCACAGTGGGAGTTTTCCCGATCCAATACTCATGAGGGGTTTTATCTTTACCTTTCTTGATGAGTACCTAGTTCATAGTATAGACTGCAGTCCTCACTTCTTCTCTCCAAAAAGTGTGAGCAACCTCTCCTTGGATCAACATTGTTCTAGCCGCTTCAACTACAGTCCTGTTATTTCTTTCTATTATGCCATTCTGTTGAGGTGTCCTTGGGGCAGACAACTACCTCTTGGTACTGTTATCTTCACAGTACTTATTGAATTCATTAAAAGTGAATTATCCTCCCTGATCAGTTCTCAGGCATTTTATCTTTTTACCACTTTCTTTCTCTACTAATTCTCTAAAAACTTTGAACTTTCCAAATGCTTTAGACTTATCTTTCAAGAATGTGACCCACATCATTCTTGAGAAGTCATCAGTAAGAATCATAAAATACCTATCTCCCTAAATACTTCTAGTTTTCATAGGACCACATAAATCAGTATGCACAAGATCAAGTAAATGTTCTGCTGAGAAAGACTTACCTTTAAAATTTGAGGAAGAAATCTTCCCAAGTTGACATTCTCTACATAAATAATTCTCAAGGTTTTTTAGCAAAGGTAATCCTCTTACTGCCTTGATCTTACTAGCTTTAACAATATTGTCAAAGTTCATGTGACAGAGTCTCCTATGCCATATCCAACTGTCATCAAACTTAGCCATTAGACACTGACTTATCTTGGCATTCAACTGAAATAGGTTCCCTCTCATCTGCTTCCTAGTGGCAATAAGTTCACCACTCTTCCCAATTATACTGCAGACTCCGCCTTTGAACTCTAGAATGAGTTCTTTATCATTTAACTAAGCAACACTCAACAAGTTATGCTTAAGACCTTCTATCCAGTAGACATTCAGTGAGATGGATCCTTTACCTTTCACCAGGCATGGTGCATCATTGCCAAATCTGACAACACCTCCATCATATTCTTCTAGAGACAAAAAATTTCTCCTATCACTAATCATGTGGTGAGAACAACCACTATCAATTATCCACTCATTAGAGTTTTCAATGTGAGAGACAAGTTCTTTCTTCTCAGGCACTTCTTCCTTTACTGCTACAAACACTATGTCTTCATTTTCTTCATCCTCTGATTCTTTGTCAATGACACCTTCATTCACAACAACTAGACGATTTCTTCTATTTCCTCCTTTATACTTTCTAAACCTCTTTGGTTTATCCTTATTGTCATTGTTAGGACAATTAACAATTATATGTCCTATCTTGTTGCAGGAAAAATATTTCAAAGGAAGTTTTCCTCTATACTTTCCAGTTCCCTTCAGAAGTCTTTTAGCAAGAAGAGCTTTGAACTCCATTAGAATCTCTTCATCATCCATATCTCTGCATTGTCTAGATTCATAACTAGTACTAGTTTATTTTCCTTTTATGGATGGTATAGTATATGCTTTAAACGCTGACTCAATCTTCTGAACACTACCATCATAGCTATTCAGCTCATATGCAGTTAACTTTGCAATGATAGAATCTAAGAATACCTTGGTTTTATCAATAGACCTTAGTTCCTAGATAGCAGCAACTATGATTGCATAGATTGGTAACAATGATCTAAGGACTTTACTAACAACATTGGTGTCATCAATAGTTCTACCATCTCTTTTGATATCTCCAACCACAGTCTTAATCCTAATGCAATATTGTTGAATGGTCTCACCTTCAATCATCCTCATATCCTAAAATTTACCTCTAAGGCTCTCTTCCTTAGCTTGCTTTACATTCTCATCACCACCATAGACATTTTCCAATGCATCCCATACATCCTTAGGTGTTTCCTTGTGTTGTACATCAATGAGCTCAATATATGACAGACTACTGATAAGGGCTTCCATGACTTACCCATTTTCTTGGATCTCTCTCTTCTGATCATTAGTCAGAGTGCCAGTGGGAGCCACATAGGCATTCTCAACATAGCTCCATTGTTGAGCACCCATACTCTTGATGTAAATCTTCATTCTATCCTTCCATATCTTAAAGTTATCTCTATTAAACTTAGGACCTTCCCTCTTCATCATAACAACAAGATCTTTTACCTCAAGTGGTTAAGCTTATATCACCGAGGACCTGGAGGTGCTCTGATACCAATTGATGAATAATGATGAACATTAGATACCCCAACTGGTACTGAGAGGGCAGGGGTGAATCAGTACAGATAAAAACTTTCTCAACAACTTATCTAGTTAAAGTAATACCAACTGGTTATCACCATTACTGAACTTAACCATGGCAATACCAGTTAAACAAGTAAGACACTAGACACCATAAACTGATAAGTTTGAACACTTCAATTACGATCAATACTTGAAATCAACTCCACCCATAAACATATGTATGTGGTATACTAGTAATACCATTAACCATTAACTCTGCATGCATAATCTTTCAACCAAATAATTCATAAACATCACATGAAAAATGCATAACACATAACACATAGATTTTTCACATGGAAACCCAAATGGGAAAAACCACAGTGGGGATGAATACCCACAAACTTGTTTCTGAACTCTTTTGAAGCTCACCCTGTTAGGCGCCTAGTCTGGTTAAAGACTTTACAATAAGGTTCTACTAAGAACCAATCCTGTTAGAGATCACCCGGTTAAGGGATGGCTATATATCATGTTAAAGGTTACCTCGCTAGAGGATTTGAATAACTCAATGATCTTGAGTTACCTAGTTACAGGTTTTACAATAAGTTTGTTAAAGCTACCCGGTATTTGCAAGCCTATGAAATTTTTTATTTCCCCTACTAATGACATCTCAAACTCATTCTTCATTTTATCTTCAAAACTATTTCTCATGACATCATTACCACCAAATATAATGTCATCAAGAAATACTTCACTAACAAGTATTGCATTTCCTTCAAACTTGAGATAAATGTTGTTTTAATCACTGGATCTTGAAAAGCCTATCTTCATCTTATGTCTATGAAGTATTTCATATGATGCTTTGGGTTCCTACTTTAATCCATACAAAGCTTTATGCAATCTTCATAACATATCTTCTTTATTTGTCAATGCATAACCATCATGATGCTCTATATAAACCTCTACTTCCAATATTCCATTAAAAAATGGAGACTTAATATCCATCTGATCTACCTTGAACTTCTTGTGAGCTGCAAATGCAAGTAATGTTCTGACTACTTCTAGTCTTTCTACTGGTGCAAAAGTTTCTCCATAGTATTCTCCTTCTTCTTGTGCATAACCTTTGCAAAATAATCTTGCCTTATTGCGAACAACAACACCATCTTCATTTAACTTGTTTCTGAACACCCATTTATTACCTATGACATTCTTCTTTATCGGTCAGGGTACCAGGGTCCAAGTGTTGTTTTCTCAATCCGATCCAATTCCTCTTCCGTTTCCTTAACCCAATGATCATCACCAAAATCTTCCTTAGCACTTCTTGGTTGAATGGTGGAGATCATGCAAGAGTTCTCTCTAATTCTTCTTCCAGTAAGTACTCCAACATCCTTATCCCCAATAATTTGCTTAGGACTATCATTCAGTCTCACATATCTAGGAATAACATGATCATTCTCCTCAGGTTTATCTTCTTCATCATCTTCTTTTGAAATTATTTGTTCCAGTTGAACAAGTACATCAGGATTTGCCTTACCAGTTTCACATTTAACTGTTTTAGGTTCCAAAATCAACATGCAAGGATCTTCATCCTTTTTCTCTGAACTGGTTCCTTCTAAAATTTTAGGACATTCATCTACATGAACATCAACACTCTCAACAATTCTTTGAGTCTAGTTGTTGAAACATTTGTAGGCCCTACTCTTGGTGGAATAGCCAAGAAATATGCCTCCATCACTCTTTGCTTCAAACTTGCTAATATAGTCACCTCTTTTAATAAAGCATTTACTACCAAAGATCTTAAAATAACTAACATTAGGTGATCTTCCATACCAATACTCATAAGGTGTCTTGTCCTTACCTTTTTTCACCAGAACCCAGTTCATTGTGTAGAACGTTGTACTCACAGCTTCTCTCCAAAATATCTTCGCCACACCTCCTTGTATCAACATAGTCCTAGTAGCTTCAACCACTAAGCAGTTGTTTCTCTTTGCTATACCAATCTACTATGGTGTCCTTGGTGTAGAAAGATGTCGCTTGATACCATTCTCATCATAATACTTAGTGAACTCCTCATAAGTTAATTCACCACCTTGATCTGTTCTTGGACATTTTATTCTTTTTTCCACTCTCTTTCTCAACTAAGGTTGTGAATGCCTTGAATTTATCCAAATATTCATTCTTATCCTTTAAGAATGTGATCTACATCATCCTTGAACAATCATTAGTGAAGATCATGAAGTATCTATCACCTAAAATGCTTTTGGTTCTTATTGGTCCACATAGATCAGTATGAACCAAATCTAACAAATGCTCCGCTGAGGACTTTCTCTTAAAGGGAGAAGAAGTCATCTTCCCTAACTGACATTGTTTACAAAGAGTATTAACCGGCTTCTCTATCTAAGGTAGACCTCTTACAATATTAGACTTACTCACTTTAATAATATTGTCAAAATTTATATGACAAAATATTTTATGCCAAATCTAGCTATATCTATCTTTGGAATCAAACAATTGCTAACTTTAGGATTACGATGAAATAGATTACCTCTGGTTTGTTTACCAGTTGCAATCAATTCATCTTTGTTGTCAAATATTTTACACATGTCATTTCTAAACTCCAGTGGGTATCCTTTGTCATTCAACTGTGCCACACTCGGAAGATTATGCTTAAGACCTTCAACCCAATAAACATCCTCAACACTACTCTTCCCTTTAAGATAAATAACTCCCTTACCTTTGACCATACAGGGTGATTCATTGCCAAATTTGAGAACACTGCCATCAAACTCCTTCAAGGAAAGAAACTTGCTCTGATCACCAGTAATGTGATGTGAACAACCACTATCATTGATCCAATCATCAGAGTTATCCATCCTGGACGCTAAAGACTTTTGATTTGATGTCTCTTCCTTACTAGCCACAAACACAATATCTTCACTAGCATCATCATTAGATTCATCATCAATAATACCATTGTCAATAGATACAAGACAATCTCTTTTGCCTTTACCTTATACTTCTTAAATTTGTCTCTCTTGTGTTCATTTTCACTATTAGGGAAATTAGCTGCTATATGACCAATCTTATTGCAAGAAAAACATTTCAACGGTAGCTTACCTCTGTATTTACCAGTGCCTCTAGGCAATAGTTTTTCCAATAATGCTTTGAGCTCCACTAAACTGTCTTCATCATCAACATCTCTGCTAGATCTGGATTCATAGCTATGGCTGGTATCTCTACTTCTTCTCACATATGGGTTAGAGATAGAAGCTCTGAATGCAGATTTTGATTTCTGTACACTACCATCATATCCATTTAACTCAAAAGAAGTAAGTTTGCCAATGATATATTCAAGAGTTACCTTTGTCTTATCAATGGATTTCAGCTCCTGAATAGCTGCAACATGAATAGCATAGACCGGTAGCACAGTTCTCAGTACCTTATTGATCACTATGGCATCTTCCACTTTCCCTCCTGCACTCTTTATTTCACTAGCTATTTCTTTAATCCTTTGACTGTACTGTTGGATATTATCACCTTTAGACATTCTCATGTCATCAAACTTTTCTCTTAAACTCTCCTCTTTAGCAATCTTAACATGTTCATCACCACTATAAATCTCTTCAATTTTTTTCCACACTTCATATGCAGTTTCAAGACCATGAACATCTACATATTCAGCATCAGACAGGGAACTTATAATAGCCTCTAATGCTTGATGATTCTCTTGTTGTTCTTTCTTCTGATCATCAGTCATAGTAGTAGTAGGTGCAACATATATAATTTCTACATGCTCCCAATACTGACTACCAAGACTTTTGATATAAGTCTTCATTTTGTCGCTCCAGATTCTATAGTTATCTGTGTTAAACTTAGGACCTTATTTCTTCATCATGATCTATAGGGTCTTTTCCTCAAGCTATTAGAATTAGAGATCAAAGAGAACCTGAGATGCTATGATAGAAATTAATGATATGATAAAAGAAATAAGTATCTAATAGAATACAGAGAGGGGGGGGGCGAATCAGTATACTTAAAAACTGATACAAACTCCCAAACTCAAAATAAACTTATCAATCTAAATAGTTTTATCAAGATAATATCTCAAAGATTATCAACATCAACCAATATCAATACCACCACCAACCAGTTTGATTGTTAACCAACTTAATAGTAAAACAACTTCAAACTTGTAAACATCAACAATGCTTAATCAAATAAGATCATAACCACAAAATGCATTCACCACTTGACACAAATGTTTATACATGGAAAACACAAATAGGTAAAAACCATGGTGAGATGAGACTCACAAATATAGCTATCTTAATTCTTCTGAAGTTCGCCCTATTAGGAGCCAAGCCTGTTAAAGCTTTACAATAAGTCCTGTTAAGAACTGATTCTATTAGGAATCACCCGGTTAGAGGATTTTACAAATATTCCTTGATGAAAAGCACAATACCCTGTTAGGAGTAACCTCGCTAGAGGATTTTAGAATCCAAACTAATGGATCACCTTGTGAGAGGATTTAGAAAGTAACCAAGCTTGTTAGAGCTTACCCGGTTAGGGGATTTCAATTTCTATTGTGATTGTTAGAAAACAACAGGTTTCTTTGATCTGTCTAAATAGCACTACATCTACTTGATCAGATCCTTCTGAAGCTTCAAATTTACCTTCACTCAAATTGCAGATCCATCCTCCTGCCTAGGCAACCTCACACTCAACTAATTTCTACCAACCTTGCCAACTCTCAAATGAAACAACATCATCAACCTTAAATAAAAATCAAATAGGTTGGTAATAGAATAAAAACCTAATTCTCATCATCGAGATTACAAACAAGTCAGTACAATCTTAACTATTAGAAATCATAATAATCTCTTCACATTTAACAAGAAAATTCCAACCGCTCCATAATCACCACTTCGTCAGACTTGTAACTCATCACGTGATGTGCATTTGATGTAATCCACTTTGCTCTTTTCCAAGACAATCAAACACACCAAAAACATGAACTCATCTTCAAACAATGACCACACATGTCACCATCATTACCGCTTGATCATTAGATCTTAAAACAACTGATAGGGGTTACCAATTACAAAACATAGAATTATTTAACCTTATATACCGGTTAAACATACAAACTACCATATATCAGTTTAAAACATCTTCAAAGCTTATGACATTGGTTACAATACAAAAGCAATAACAACAATAACATCAACAAAATCATGAATACCATTCACTAGTTCAATTGATATCAATGACAACATATCATTAATGCAATCTGTATGCAAAATGCTAACAATATAAAAATACCAACAAGATAAAGTTTGCAGACCTAAAAAAATGGGTGGACTTGGTCTAAGAAACATTAAAACCATTAATAGAGCCCTCCAAGCCAATCAAATTTGGAGAATATTTGGGGAAACTGGTGAATGGAATTCAATCTAGAAAGCTAAATACCTACATCTTCAATCATCTCTTGTGGAGTTTCTTACTTCCTTTGAAGCCCCTTCTTTTCCGTGATTTGGAATAATGTTGCTCAATTTAAAATAGTTGTTAGAATTGGTAAAAGATGGACTATTGGTAATGATAGAAAAGTCAATTTGTAGGAGGATATTTGGTTGTTGGAGACCCCTCTCTCTAGTAAGGATTGTTTTTCTCCTTTTATCCCTGTTTGCAAGGATAGATTTGGAACTAAGGTAGTTGATTATTGGAAGGATAACAAGTGGTTGAATCTGATTGTGATTGGGGGTTTTCCTTTAGGTCAAACCCTCATTTTGGAATTAACCAAGTAATGAAATAAATTAATTGCAAGTAGATGTAAATGAAAGACTTAATTGTAAATCACCTCAAGGGAGGTTGTAGTAGAAATGTTGATAGAAATGCTTATGTGGAATTGAATGTTGGAATCAATCTCCTCTTCAATGGTTGAATCCTTGACTTGAATGCAACATCTATCCTTGAAGGGAGACTTGAGAATTCTCAATCCTTAAAAAGAATGCTTGAATGCTTGAATTCTTAATCACTCCAATCTTATCCAACCTTCACTTATTGGAATTCAACTTATGCAAATGAGAGGATGAATTCCCCTTAAATACATGTTGGTGGATTTAATTTTCATCACAGGCCAACATTGGGGGAGTTTCCCGCCCGATGCACAACAAAAAATGCAACCCTAGGAAGGGTCCCGCCCCAAAATAGGGCAGGGACAGGGGCGTGACGTTCCTATCCTAAGAGGACAAGGGTGCCACTCACCTATCCAAGGGGGGATAGTGGCACCACACCCCTATCCTACCCCTTTCTCTAGGGAAGAGTGTGGATGGGATGATGCAAAGGCCAAGGAAGAAGTTGTTTCCACAAGCTGAGAAATTTCCAATCTTTGATCAAGCTAGAGGATTCAAACTTGTGTTCGTGAGGACCCTAATGCAGTTGAAAATTGCTAAGGTCACATTTTTATGACACTATGGGATTATTTAGGCAGGTACCTCTTCTAGTAGTTTCTCAGTGGCTTTTGTTGTTCTTTTCTTATCCCATTCTCAAGAGCCATCCCCTTACTAGTCTAAAGCTTGGTTTTATGGTCTAATCCCCAAGATCAATATCTTCTTTTGGATCCTTTTGTAGAATAAAATCATCATCACTTATAATACCTACCAAACAGGCCTTCAACTCCCTAATAGGTGTTACCTTTTCCTAAAAGAGGAAGAGAATGTCAACCATATCTCTCTACACTTCTCCTTCTCCCAATCTATTTGGTCACAAATCTTGTATCTATGGAATCTAAACTGGGTCTTTCTTGCTCTATTCAAGAGTGCTTCATTGGTTGGAGATGCCTATCCATGAATAATTCTATCAAACAATTGTGGGATTTTATTCTTCCTCGTATGGTATGGGTAATTTCAAAAGAGAGGAACAACAGAATCTTTAGAGACTCCTACTCCTCTCTAGAAATGGTTTTTACTAAAATCAAGTGGGTCATTTTGGAAAATTTGAAAGTTGATGGTAAGCCTTCTGTTTTTAGAACAAGGATGGATTGGATCTTTTCAACAATTCAAATGTTTCTGCCTCTTTAGACAGGAATGACAAGAAGGATAAGACAGATAGTAGTAAGTGGTTTTTTCCTCTAGCTAGTTGGATCAAAGTTAATTCTTATGGGGCAGCCAAGGGGAACCCGAGGCTGGTTGGGTGTGGGGGAGTGATAAGAAATGAAGATGGCTATTTTATTGCGATGATGGTTCTCTCCATGGGATCTCAGACCAACCACTTAGGCGAAGCCATGGCAGCTTACCAAGCTCTTACCCTTGCTAAATCTTTGGGTTTTAAAAAAGTTTGGCTTGAGGGAGATTCAAATAACATCATAAAATTCCTTAAGGGTCTTTCCCCCCCACCATGGACTATAAATAATATTATCTCAAGCCAAGGAGATAATTAAGTCCTTCAAGCAATGTATTATCTCACATAGTTATAGAGAGACCAATGCCATGGCTGATTAGGCTACCAACATGGTTGTTCGTGTCGATCAAATGATCAGCTAGAGAGGTGAGTTGGATCTTCCTCATGATGATTGTGCCATCCTCATTTATGACAGAGTGCATGGAAAGGAGAGAGTGATAAGTGATGATAACAACGTACTTATCAATGAAATCTTCTATAATGAATCAAAAAGAGAGGCACTTGAAGGATGAGCTGACATTTAATGTGGACAAGATCCTACACGCTTTCTGGGTGTTCATTTATTTTTCAAGGGTTTCAATTCTCTTCACTTTGGCCTCTATTTTTGGTCTGTTCTGCATTGTGAAGGGTGGAAAAAATTATTTCGTTGATGTAATGGGAGGCAACATGAAAAGGATTGAACCACTTACCTGTGATGAATGGAAGAAGAAGCCAAAAGAGTGGGCTATCTTGGAAACTACTAAAATGACAGGGTATATGGAGCAAATTCTAGGCAAAAACCCTATTGTTATTAGATTATTCAAGTAGAATTTGAAGGAGGACAAAATCCTCATAGGCGGGACAAAGGTGGAAATTGATGAAGGAATGATTTGCTGAAGTTAATGGGATACCAATGGAGGGCATAGAATTCTACAAGGATAGAAAGCTCACAGAGGCGGGTATTGAGCGATTCCCGAAGCCACTGTGAAATTTAAATTGGTGAAATCTAGAAATATCTACTACTCGTCGAAGGTAATTAAAAGGTATGGAGATGGGTTTTGTTTCTTGTGATGCAATATGTCACTCTTGATGGTAGATACTCTCATGTTTGTGGCTATCATTTTATGCTTTTGAATCACTTTGACCATAAAGATATGGTGTCAATTCCTTTCTACCTATATAGTTCCTTAAACATAGATAAATTATTTTATGGCTAACCTAGATAGTGATCTATCCATGCATGAAGGGTTAATGTTATTTTTATACAACCATGTCAAGGTTACCTTTGCTCATCACTCTATCATTGAGCTATTGGACTCGGAAGAGGATTCTGAAAACTTGGATGACAATGAAGATGAGGGGTCTGATACGGAACTGGAAGATGATTTTAACAGGAATACCTCCACTAAAGGAACCAGAAAGGGGAAGGATAAAGACATGGCTTCTAGGTCAGAAAGAAAGACTTTTGGCAAAGGGGTTAAAGTTGTTAGATAGTTCAAATAACCAGAAGACAACTAGGAGAGGGGGGTGAATTAGTTGTCACAGATTACATAAATCATTAGCAATTTAAACTTCAATACCAGAACCCGAAACATTAATATCAGAATAGCAGTTAGACCAATTAAGCATAAACAATAATCATAGAATAAAAGTCATCCACATAACAATAATATTTTTACATGGAAAACCCTGTAAAGGGAGAAACCACAGTGGGAAGCCTACCCACAGTCAAATAATACTTCTGCAGTAAGTATGTGAATTACAATTGAGGAGCCTACATGTATAGGAAGCCAAAGAGTCTAGAGCGCACTGCTCATCACAAAAGGAGCCTCACTGGCTACATATAAATCCAGACTACAATCTGGAGTAGCGTTAAACTGCAAAAGATAGCATCTCCTATGCCTTAGTACAATTTTAGTTAAGCTCAATACCAAAGGACTAAATCTTCTAACATAAACTCAATTTGATCTCCAATGATTGACCAACTCCTCTGCCTAAATCATATTACATTATTCACACATTATATTCCTTGACCATAACCTCTTACAATAATCATGATAATCTACAATGAGATCTTACATCTATTTATACAAACCCTTGACCCTAAACAATCAGGTCGCCCACCAGATAATAAACCAATTACATAATTACAAACCATGTCAACCTGAGGACAAACAAATAATATCCAACACATAAGACATCCTAAAAATACATCAATAGGTCCTATCCACATATTTCAATAAAGATGGTCCATAACCTAGATCAACCAGGACCAAGAGTAGTTCCATATGCCTCAAAAATCATTCCAATAGCAAATTCTCTAACATGATCACCAACAGCATCCTAAAAAACTCCATCAGAAGCTGCACCAACACCACTTATGCAATTCATCAAAGATCTCTACCAAAAGCTCTGTCGGTGAAACCCTCACTGGAACTAGAAAATAATCTCCTAAGAAAGCATGATATCAACCAATCACCAGACCAAAACAAACTGACCAAATATGAGCATGGGTATCATGACCAAGACAATTCCATCACCAGAATATATACCAGAGCCTACCAGATCATGTCGGATCCAAGTTAACTAGAAACCACTTAACCTATGAGGACCAGAAGGGTGCCGATAAATCATCCAAATAGCTAGTGTTGGCATCAATGACAAAACATCAATGCAACACATAATCAATTCCACCAAATGGCCAAAAATCTCCCCTCTGGCATTGATGACAACACTTAGATGTGAAAAACATGTAAGTATCAAGAAATTCCAAACAAGTCTTCCCCAATCGAAGACAACCAATAATCTTCCACAAATAGCTCTGAAAATCAATATCTCCCCCCTTTACTTTTTTTAATTTTTCACATCAATATCTCTCCCCCCTTTGACATCAATGCCAGAAATCTAATAGAAATATCAAAACAAAAACAAAAGCCTCAGAATCACAAAGCTGACCACTCCCCTTGAGCAGTAGCATCCCACATCAGTGCCAGAATGAATAGTATCTCTGATAATGCATGTCAAATTGATGCTAAAGGTATCAATCAAGTCTATGTCAGATGGGAAGAAACTCCCTATTTGTCTCTTAGGTACTCAAATGATTCCTTGGACAAAGGTTTAGTGAAAATATCTATAATTTGTTCTTTAGTGCTCACAGAAATCAGTCTAAGTTCATTTGCTTCCACCTTCTCCTTCAAAAATTTATACTTGATAGATATGTGTTTTGTTTTAGAATGAAATGCATGGTTCTTTGATATAGCAATAACAACAGAGTTATCCCAGTGAATAACTACTGGTGCATCACAATCCACCTTTATATCCTTCAACATTTACTTCATCCATAAAACTTGTGTATAGTTAGTAGCAGCAACAACATACTCAGCTTCAATAGTAGATAAAGAAGTACATGACTATTTCTTCCTGATCCATGAAACCAACTTCTTTCCAAGAAAGAAAGCTCCACCGAAAGTACTTTTCTGATCATCAACATCTATATCCCAATCAGCATCTGTATATGCACATAAAGTAAAATTATCATCCTTAGGGTACCACAAACCATATTCTGATGTACCTTGCAAGTATCTAAAAATCCTTTTCACCCCCATCTCATGATTTTTTCTAGGATCACTCTGAAATATTGAAACAATACAAACAACATTCACAATGTTAGATGTAGTCTAAGCCAAATAAAGTAGACCTCCAATCATAGATTTGTATCTTGTAGGATTTATTGGTGCAGAAACATCTTTTCTTGTCAATTTCTCACTGGTAACCATAGGAGTACTTACCGGTTTAGAATCTCCTATACCAAATTTCTTCAACAATTCCTTATTATATTTAGTTTGACAGATGAAAATACCTTTCTTAATCTGAGTAATATGCAAACCTACGAAAAATTTCATCTCAACAATCATAGACTTCTCAAATTCTTTCTCCATATTCTTAGAAAACTCTATGCATAACTTATCTTCACCTCCAAAAATAATGGACCATCAACAAATACTTCAATAATCAGTATATCATTATTAGTAATTTTATAATATAAATTATTGTTAACACTGCCCTTAGTAAAACCAAGCTTCAAAATATATTTATCCAACCTTGCATACCAAGCTCTAGGTGCTTGTTTCAATCCATATAAATCTTCTTGTAACCTGCAAACCATATCTATGTAATTTGATAGTGAGAAACCATCAAGTTGCTCAATATAAACTTCCTCATCAAGATCCCCATTTAAAAATGCACATTTAACATCCATCTGATAAACCTTATAGTTTTTATAAGCAACATAGGCAAGAAATACTCTTACAGCTTCAATCCTACTTATAGATGCAAAAGTCTCTCCATAATCAATTCCTTCCTTTTGAGAATATCCTTTACAAATCAATCTAACCTTATTTCTTATAACTTGACCATCCTCATTCAATTTATTCCTCAAAAACCATTTAGTTCCAATAACATTTTTTCTTAGGCCAAGGAACCCCCATGTGTTATTTTTCTCAATCTAATCCAATTCTTCTTACATAGTTTTAAACCAATATTCATCATTGCATGCCTCAATTATTCATACCAATTCAACTTGTGAAATTAAACATATATCATTAATTTCTAGTCTTCTTCTTGTCATCACTCCATTGCTCTAATCCCCAAAGATTTGATTTTCTGAATGATTCAATCTCACATACCTAGGAGTCTTTTGACTTTCTATTCCTCTTCCCTATTCTTCAGTTACTGTAGAATTATTTGAGCTTGCCGGAGTAACTGGTTCAACTCTCTATTCTGGTAAAGGTGCTATTGGTTCAGATATAATCATTTCCACTGTCGGTTCCTTCTCATAAACTCTAATTTGATTTATGTTCAGCTCATCTACTTTGACATTAGTACTCTCCACAATTCTCTGCAATCTCTACTTATAACATCTATATGATTTTCTTTCATTAAAATAACCAAGAAATATGACTTCATCACATCTAGGATCAAACTTCCCAATAATATCATCTCTCCTCATATAACATTTGCTACCAAAAATTCTGAAATAGTTAACTATAGGTGTATTGCAAAACCATAATTCATAAGGTGTCTTACCCATTTCGCCTTTGATATGTACTCTATCTAATGTATAAACCATTATTCTCACTACTTCTCTCCAGTAGATATGACGTGGACTAGATTCCATCATCATTGTTCTTGTAGCATCCAAGATAGTTTTGTTCTTTCTTTCCACAACTCCATTCTGCCGATGTGTTCGAGGAGCAAAAAATTGTCTTCTGATACCATGCTTGTCACAAAAGTTATTAAACTCACTGGATGTGAATTCACCACCATGATCTGATCTCAAATATTTAATCTACAATCCTGTCTCAGTTTCCACTTTAGCCTTAAATATTTTAAACTTTTCAAATGCTTCAGATTTTTCTCTCTAAAAAGTAACCCACATCATTTTAGAATAATCATCAATGATTAGCATGAAATATCTATCATGTTGAAAAATTTTAACTCTAGTAGGGCCACACAAATTAGTATGAATAAGATCAAGAACATCATTTGATTTATCTTGTATACTCCTAAAAGATGTTTTGACCTGTTTACCCATTTGAAATTCTTTGCATACTGGATTATAGGGCTTCATAATCTTAGGTATATCTCTAACTGCCTGAGTTGAACTGACCTTCAGAATGCAATCAAAATTCACATGACACAACCTTTTATTCCATAGAAAACTCTCATCAATCTGTTTAATTAGACATGTCCTCTCACCAGAGTTGAAATGAAGTATATTACCTTTTTTTCGTTTACTAGTTGCAATCTCCAAGCTAGATCTGTTAAATATTTTGCATTTTCCATCCTTGAATTTTAATTGAAATCCATTGTCTACCAATTGTCCTACACTCAAAATATTGTGCCTCAGACCTTCAACATAATAATCATTGTCAGTATTTTTCTTACCATCCAATGATATAGTTCCTTTTCCTTTGAGCATACATGTTTTGTCATCTCCAAATCTAACTAGACCACCATCAAATTCTTGATAGGACATAAACTTCCTTTTTTCTCCAATTATATGATGTGAACAACCACTGTCAATTACCCATTCATCCTTGTCTACAATTTCAGTAGCAAGTGTCTTCTCATTAGGTACATTATCTCCTAGTGCCGAATCATCTTCCATGATAGCCAGGAATACCCATTCCTTCTCATTCTCAGATCCACTAGCAGAGTCTTTTGCAAGTTCATAATCAAAATCAGTAATGCCTTCCTCATTCGCTAGGTACCATGATTTGTCTCTTTTTTTCTTGTACTTATTCTTGTTCTAATATCCAAGGTTAGGCTTAAATGATCTTCTAACTCTTTCTTCAAATCTAGAATTCCTTTCAGGACATCTAGATGCAAAATGACCAATCTTATTACATGCAAAACATTTAAAAGGTGCTTTTCCTTCATACTTACTTCATATTGGTCCTTTAGGTACTCCTTTAGAAAATATTCCTTCAACTTGCTCAAACTCATCATCTTCTCTTTTCATATCATCTAATTCCTTTGCATATAAACCTTTCTAGACTTGCTTACCGGTTGTACATGTAGTTGCATGAAAAGCAGGTTCAATCTTAATAGCTCCAAAAGGTCCAAATTCTTCAAACTCAAAAGTAGATAGTTTCCCAACCAAAGTATCTTTGTTGATAGATGAATTAGACATTGTTTTCAATTCATTAATAGTTGTAGCCTTTATTTTGTAATCCGGTGGTAGGGCTCTCAAGACTTTAGAAACAATTTCATCTTTGCCTAGGGTTCCACCACAACATTGAATTCCCATAACAATCTCATTTACCCTTTCCATGAATGCAGTAATCAATTCATCTTCTTCCATCTTCAGGTTTTCATATCTCACCAAGTAACCATCAAGTTTAGAAAATTTTAATTGTAGGGTCACCTTCATTAAGAGTCTCCAACTTATCCCATATAGCCTTTCTAGATGATTTGTTAGTTAATCCCATTATTTGCTGATCAGAAAGTGCACACAAGAAGGCTTTTGTTTCTCTACAATCATTCTCAAGCTCCTTGTCTAGGCTTGTCGGAGGACAATTTCCAAATCCCATATTATAGGGTTTGAAACCATTCTATGTGACCTCCCAAATCTCCTTTCCAAGACATCTCAGATGAGTTTCCATCTGAATCATCCATACCATGTAATTTCTTCCATCAAGCCTTGGAATATCCCTTCGAAGGATAGCTCTAGAAGAACTAATTGAACTTGAACTATTAGTCACCATAGGATCTTCCTCAAGTGGTTAAGCATTTTGCAGAGAGGACCAAAGCTCTTATATAAATTATTAGACAGTTCAAATAATCAAAAGACAACTGAGAGGTGGGGGGTGAATCGGTTGTTGTAGATTATAGAAATCATTAGCAAATTTAAGCTTCAATGTCGGAACCCAAAACATTAATATTGGAATATTAGTTAGACCAATTAAGCATAAGAAATAATCATAGAATAAAAGGCATCCACATAACACCAAGATTTGTATGTGGAAAACCTAGTAAAGGGAAAAACCATGGTGGGAAGCCTACCCACAGTCACTTAATACTTCTGCAGTAAGTATGTGAATTACAATTGAGGGGCTTGCACATGTAGTAAATCCAGTAGCCTAGAGTGCACTACTCATCACCGAAAGAGCCTCACTAGCTACATATAAATCCAGACTACAATTCGGAGAAGTGTTGAACTACAAAAGATAGCATCTCCTATTCTTGAGTACAGTTCTGGTTAAGCTCAATACCAAAGGACTAAATCCTCTAACATAAACTCAATTCAATCTCCAATGATCAACCAACTCATCTTCTTGAATGATATTACATTATTTACACATTACATTTATTTACCATGACCTCTTACAATAACCATGTTGATCTACAATGAGATCTTACTTCTATTTATACAATCCCTCAACCCTAAACAATTAGGTTGGCCACAAGGTAATAAAATAATTACATAATTACAAACCACGTTAGCCTTAGACCAACAAAATAATATCCAACACATAAGACATCCTGTAAATACATCAATAGGTCCTATCCACATGTTTCAATAAAGTTGGTCCATAACCTAGATCAACTAGGACCAAGAATAGGTCCATACACCACAACAATGATTCCAATCACCAAGACTTGAACATGATTACCAACAGCATCCTGAAACTCCATCAAAAGTTATACCAACACCACTTATGCAATTCATCAAAGATCTCTATCAAAATCTCTACCGGTGAGGCCCCCGCCGACACAAAAAACCAATCTCCTAAGCAAGAAGGATACCAACTGATCACCATACCAAGACCAACCGACCAAATATGAGCATGGGTATCATGAACAAGACAATTCCATCACTAGACTATACCGGATCATGTTGGATCCAAGTTAACCACAAACCACTTAACCTTCCAGGACCACAAGGTTGTCGATAAAGCATCCAAATAGGTAGTGTTGGCATCAATGCAACACATAATCAATTCCACCAAATGGAAAATTAAATGAAGTAGTAATAAGGTGTAGGAAGAGGACAACTAGTTTGAAGAAGATGATGAGGATGTTGATGGTATGGAGACTGAAAGGGAAAATGCTACCCCACCGCCCAAGAAGAAAATTAAATGCAATCCTGTTATCACTTAAATCAGCCTCAAGAAGAAGGATGGTTCCTCAAAGGCCCCTTCTACTCCTTTGGAACCTAATAGATGAACTTGTGGTGTTGATAAAGAGGGGAATAATGAGTAGGAAGGTGAGACTCTGCCTCTTAAAGACAAAGTCACAGTTGTTGATGTGGAGACTCTAGAAAACAATGAGCTATTTTTTTCATAATTTAATAAAGATAGTAGCAATTCTCCTATTGTCATCCTTCATACTGTGAAGAATGGGGTGATGGAGTTTTATAATATTATAGAATGGTTCTACTCGTATATTTAAAGTTTGGAGACTAAACATGAAGACTCTTCTAAGAAAGTGAACATTCTAGAAGCTGTCCAGACAAGTAATCTCAATTCTTTGCCTAATTATCTGAAGGAATTAACAAAAGCCATCAGCGATGCAAAGGCTATTACAAGATCTTATGGTTCCCATTTTAAGGTTGTGGAAGCTAGGTTCAATGAGTTGGAAAAGAGGGTTCACATTCATGAGAATACCCTGAAGAAAATTGGTGAACAAAGCCAAAAAATTCGGAAAGCCTCAATTGATAACTTTAGAGTGATGATTAGTAAACTAGAATAGATCTAGCTGGAAAAGAACATGATAGATATTTCTGGGGATAAGAACTTGACCTTTGAAGGTGTGGCTACTAGAACTGGGAAAAGAACCCGAGTGAGTAGGAGGAAGATGGCTCAACAAGCTAGGGAACTGGATGATCTTAAGAGTGTTGTTGTCTCAATGGTCCAACAAGAGAAAGAAGCAGTGGATCTTCTCAAGAATTTTTCTTAGTTTTTTTGTTTTGTGCTCTTGGTTGTCCCTTAGACATCGTTGTGTTGTCCTTTTGTTACTTTTGGTTCTGTTGTTCGATTTTTGCTTCTGCCAACTATTTTTGTTTGTTGTTATGTTCTATCTTGCTGGGCCACTCATGTTTTATCTATTTTCAAACTTGTTGTAAAGGGTTTCAGGGCCCCTTCAAAATCTTCTTTTCACATAATCAAAAATAAAACTCCATTAAAAGGTACAACATTAGTGTTTCAAACATTATTCAATATTTCCCTCAAAAGGAGATCACTTTCATTACTGCAACTCAATTCATTTAATTTCTATTGCATGGTTAATTCTAAAACTATGGTTTGACCTAAGGAAAACTCATATTCCCAACCCATTTCCCTTCTCTAGTGTGTGCAAGAATAGGTATAGAATTTTGATCTTCACAATTGACTTTATTTACAAAGAAGAATAGGAACATTATTGTTATAATTTACACCTTATATAAATAAAATTTAATTTATATAATAAATTAATATTAATAATAATTAACCAAATACAATAATAAATTTAAAATAAATTAAATAAATTAAAATAGAATAAAAAGGATAAAGCCCACTACTCACATAACCATCCACAAGGACACACATTCTAAATGAAGATAAGCCAATGATAATTAAATCAAGACAAAACAACACAACATAAGACACAGACTAGGGTTAGTTGTGGTTGGCCCTAACTATCACCTTTGTTCAACTACCAGTGGGAAAGGAGGGATGCTTAAACCTATGGGACCACCTATGGATTCGGTTCCTAGTATATACACTCTTGCACAACATCATGAAGGGATCAAACATGTGCATATATATATATTCATCAGATCAACATACTTAAGTTAAAGAGAGTTATAAAATTACATCCTTCTCATGATGAGTGATGTGATATCATCCCTTACACAATTGCAGATAGTAAAACAACATAAACATAGATATAGAATAATCAAACAACCATCATAAATATCCAATGAGACTAATAGAATCAGGGGGAGAACAAGATATAACATCAAAAGTAGTAAGTTACATAAACCATATCATCTAAGAAATGCATTATCACTGAGTCGATCAAATAGTAAATCCTTACATCATCAAGTAACCCTAAATATAAATCATCATCATAAATAGCATATTGTATCCATTGATATGAATAAGTATCTCAAACTATGAAAGATCAAAGCATGAAACAAGGACCATAAAGACACAAGAAGATTCTATCAATATCTACCATAACTATCATAGAGTATGACTCCTAGAGGGGAACTACACAAAAACATTTACTCTTTTTCTCCATTAATCTAAATCTTCATTGCAAGAATTTTGTTTCCCTTATAGCTATAAGCTCACGTACTTTATTAACTTTTCTTATGATCTATCTCTTTTATTGTCTTCCTCAAATACTTAACAACTTTTTGTTGTCAACATATTGCCCAATTTTAATTTCATGCTTTCTTCAGTAGCAATTTTCAACTCTTTGTTTTGCATTATAATGAAGAGACAAACTCTACTTTCTAATTTTTTATATTTGTTTTAGATGATGTAGCTATTTTCATTGCCTCCTCTATCCTATTATAATACCTAATTTAAGGGGATGACAACAAGCTATTCTAAGCAATAATGCTTTTATCTATGATATTTGTAGACACACAAATATATCCACTTAATTATAAAAATATTTTTATATTTATTTAATTATATAAATATTATAATTTATTTAATTAAATTTACTAGTTGTATTCTAAATATTAATAAAATAAATAATCCTATCTATTTAATTAATCATATCCTCCTTATGCCCATTTAAATAAATCCAAAATTCACATGCATATTTAAATAAATAAATATTTATTTAAATCATATTTATCCTCACCCAATTGCATTCTCCTACAATTCCCACTTCCTCACTAATTTTCTTGTAAACCCTTCTAAATTAGCCCAATCCCCTTCTAAGCATTTGCACATTCCTAAACTAAGGATTAGGAAGGAGTCACATCTCAAAAACAATTAAGGCTCTTACATAGCATTAAAATCTTTTTTCTTTCACAAATTAATCCTCAAAGTCTCCTCAAGCCTTTAAACGATTTTATCCAACTAACCCACCTTTGACTCTTGGTTAGAGACTTATTCTTTAAGGAAATAATCCATGGTAACCCTCAAGTCTCTTCAAAAATTTCATGCTTTGACTAAACCAACCATCTAACCCTTTCCAAATCATTTACCCACTGGATAAAATATTTATCAATTAACATAGCCTTAACTCAACCACATGAGGTTACACTCACGTCCCCTCAAGAATTTAATGCTTCTTCCTTTTCCTCTCATGCCCACTCGTGATGCCACTTGTCACCATTTTTCCTATAAATAGGGCTCATCCTTTCATTATTAGGGATCCAGGTTCTTGTCTATCAGAGTTATCTCTATCTATATATTTGTCCCTCTTTGTCTCTCTCTCACAAGCATATCAATCATTTAAGATATCAAGCATTTTAGAAGCATTTTAGATCATAATCTCATTATCATAGCATCATAATCTCATTATCATAGTATCATAATCTAATTATCAAAGATTAATTATAACAACATTTTCATTATCTCAATAGATCTTAATTAGATAGGATATAGATCATTTTATCATAGTACCCGTTCTTTGAGCCATCATTCTAAAATTTGAGTTCTCAATGATTTAAGAGAAATAATCATAACTTGAGGAATCCTTGGATATATGGAAAAATGAGATGACGTTGAGGAATTTCTTTTCGGAACTGTTATCACAAAAGCTTGACCCCTTGTTGAGATATCAACTCAACAACCTCGTGAAACATGGAAACAACCCCAAAGTGTGAGAAGTTGCGCAAGGGGGTTGAATCTCCAGAGAAGGATGACATCCTTTTCAATCCAAGTGGAGGTGTTGAACCA
Organism: Cryptomeria japonica; assembly: GCF_030272615.1. Lineage (NCBI taxonomy): Eukaryota > Viridiplantae > Streptophyta > Pinopsida > Cupressales > Cupressaceae > Cryptomeria > Cryptomeria japonica. The sequence continues at coordinate 574,984,285 of NC_081407.1, read as the reverse complement.
ACTCAAAACTTCAAATCTTACTCCTAAGATTATCTTGACATCTTGCAGAGGAAAAGGGAGGAGAGAAATCCTTAAAATGAAAGGAGGTGATGCACCTAGATAAAATATTTTTCTCTCCCCACCTTAAATGGCACAAATAATCAACTAAAACACCCAGGAAATGCACAAAATTTAGTTGTATGAATGACCCCAATACATGTATGTAGGTTAGAATTTGCTAAATATCAAAGGGGAGAACATTTCCCATAGGTCACACTCAAAAATAGGTTAACAAAACATATATTTGAAACAATATCACAACATAAACCTATAATTAAGGTAAGAACAAATACACAACATTTATAAGCTGAAGTAAGGAAAAAATGGTAGTTTCAATTCATTCAAAGGCCAATGGCCAAACTTACAGTTGCAGAATTGCAAAAAAATACAAATCTTTAAGAGAAGTGAAAGAAACCTTTATAATGAGGCATAACAACCTTATATAGAAAATGGCTACATAAGACAAACCATGACCCTTGTGTGTGCAAGTAAATGTTAGTCAAGGAATGCATGGAAGTGCATACACTTGATATTGTGTACATGCAAGCAAATTAGCCATACCCTAAAAAATGCAATACTAAGAAGAAAGGTACTTCTAGAAGGTGTATTGACTGACATTATAAAGTCAGACCATGCACGCATGACATAGGTAACCACAATAATCATGGCCATGTATCTATCTTGATGGAAATCCTACAAAAATCATTAAATGCACCATTGTAGCTCCGCAAAAGAAGGTGAAAAAGTCACAAGAGTCATTGGAGAATTTAAAGCTGAGTGTTGATGATGCTATCTGAAAGTGTTGCAAGCAGGAAGGAAGTTGAAAGACTTCAAAAACTTGAGTTCCCTAAGTGGGGAAGACAAGGAAGGAACTTCAAAACCTTGGGGTTCTGGAGTTCCAGGAAAGAGAGAAGGAGACAAGGGAAGGAACCTCAGAACCTCAGGATTCTAGAGTTTCGGGGAATAGGAAGGAGACCAAGAGAAAATAACTTTAAAACCTTGGGGTTCCAAAGTTCAAAATAAATAGAGAGAAGGAAAGAAAGGAACTTAAGAACTTTGGGATTCTGGAGTTCTGAGGAACTGGAAGAAAGGAAAGGAGGGAACTTCGAAACCTTGAGGTTCTAGAGTTCCGGGGAAGAGGAAGGGAAACAAAGGAAAGGAACTTTGAAACCTCAGGGTTCTGGATTTTTGAGGAACACAAGAAAGGACAAGGAAAGGAAAAGGCCAAGAAGGGAACTTCAGAACCATGGGGTTCTAGGGAAGAGGAAAGAGAGGCAGCATAGAACTTTAGGACATCGAGGTTCCCGATTTTTTAGGAAAAGAAAACGGAAAGGAAAAAGGAACTTTGCAACCTCAAGGTTATGGAGTTCCAAGAAACTGGAAAAAAGGGCTAAGGAAGGAAGTTCGGAATCTCAGGGTTCCAGAGTTTGAGGGAAGTAGAGAGAAAAGGAAACAAAGGAAGGAACTTCGGAACCTCGGGGTTCTAGAGTTCCAGGGAAGAGAGAAAAGGCTATGGAAGGAACTTACTCATACAAGAACACACTTCACACTTCATAATTCCATTGTTTTTCTCTTTGATCAACTAGGACAACGCAGGTCCATGGAACATATCTCTGATCGGTTCTCATTGATGGACCAAGGGTGTCACAAAATGAAACATTTTTGACAATCTTTTTGGGATGCTTTCCTGCTAAGCATGAAGTCTAGAATTCTTGAGCATCCATTGGGGAGTTAGTCATTGAAAATACCCAAAACATGTGTGTGCCACCTCTTGGAGGGAAATTGGAAACTAGATCTCACACCGTCCTAAGGAGAATTCAGCATGTGCACAAGCACTTATGAAAGAAAAACTACTTCTAGTCTAATATTTACATAGTCATCAACACACTCTTTAGAAGCAGGGCTTGCAATGAATACCATTCACTAGGATTGGAAGAACTTTTCCATCAAGCCTGGAGAGATGAAATGCATTGGCCTCCTTGCAACTAGTGATGACATATGAACCATTCTAGATAGAATCAAATTTGGAGTGTCTCTCGGCCTTGGCTCTATCTGCATCCCAATTTAGAACTATATGTCCCGCTTTGAAGACCCTATTAGTAGCCTGTTTGTCCAAAACCTTCTTCACCTATTCTTGATGACTCTCAAGTGTATGCATAGCCTGACCTCTAACCTCTTCCAACTCCATTAGCTCAGCTAGCCTTACTTTCATAGCATCATTCTCTGTCAATTCCAACTGATGTGCTAGTTAAAGATAGGGTAAATCTAGGGAAGTTGGGAGTCTTTCTTCTTTTGCATATACCAGCATGAAAGGGGAGTTACTGATAGCTCTCTTCGGTGTGATCCTATCAGCCCATAAGGTGGTCCTCAACTTAGTATGCCACAATCTCTGGTTGTCTTCATACGTCCTTATGATTATCTTGATGAGGTTCTTGTTGGAAGATTCAAGTAAGAAATTACCCTAAGGGTAATAATTTGATAACGTCTTCAAGTATATACCATGCTTCACTTCCCAAGAACTGATTTGGGTTCCAACAAATTCCTTGGCATTGTTTGATATGATAGTGGAGAGGACATCAAATCTTGTTACAATTCTATCAAGTAATTCTAATACTGAGGCCTTAGTGGCATCCCTCAATGCAACTACCTTTGTCCACCTAGAAAAGTAATTTGTGGCAGCCAAGATCCACTTGTAGCCAAAATGAGAAGGTGGATTTATCATGACAATGAAGTCTAAACCCCATTGTGTGAATGGTTTATCTGCTCAAAGCTTTGGTTTCTAGAGAAGAAAGCACAATTATTACAATTATTCACTCATCTATGTGAGTTATTGAATAAGGACAACCAGTAATAACCACACCTCATTATTTTGATAGTTGTAGTCCTTGAAGAGAAGTGGCCCCCTAAAGAGCCATCATGAAATTCTTCTAACAATCAGCTAACTTGATTTTTCTTTATACATCTTAACAAGACTCCATTAGAGTCTTTTCGAAAAAGGATGCCATCCACTAAGGTATAGGGGATGGACTGCAACTTGAAATGCCTTCTTGTGGTCTTGTCCAGACCTTAGGGGTATCTACCTTCCATTAAGAAGGTGTCCATGTTACTTACCCAATTGAATTGAGTTTTGTTTCTAGTTGTTTGATCCTCTTGTAACACAAGGGCGACCTTTGAAGTAGTCTCAGAAGATGAAACAAGTTGTTCACATAGGCCATTGCCTCTTACAAGCTTGGTGATCTTGATCTTGATGTCATATTCCATGACCTTGGTTATCCACCCAGTCCTCTTATCACTAATGTCCTTGTTTACAAGGAAATCATTGACACTTGCATGTAGAACTAAGAGTTGGATTATGTTGTTAGACAACATGTGTCTGAAATTATTCAACACCCTTACCACAGTGAGGACCTGCTTCTCTACATAGCTATAATTAAGCTCATAGTCATTTAACCCTTCACTAAAGAAAGGAATAGGTTGCTCCAAATTATCATCATTCAGCTATGTTAGGACAACTAGGATTTTGGATTCTCCTCCAAAGGTATAGAGGATAAAATCCATTTCATAGTTAGGATTGATCAAAGGGTAGGGGCCTGAGAAATTTCTTGTTTAATCTCTTCAAAACTAGCCCTCCCCTCCTTTTTCCAACTAAAAACCAATTTTTTCTTCAACATGGATGTTAGGATTTTTATTATGGTGGAAAGGTTGGGAATGAACCAACTCACAAAGTTGATCCTACCAAGGAATTTTTGCAATCCCTTCTTATGTCTGGGAGTGGGAGAGAAAGAATATCCTCCACTCACTCTTGATCAATGGTCAAGTCCTCCCTAGATACAATGTGTCCTAGTAATCTTCCTTTATCAGTAGAAAATAAACACTTTCTAGGGTTCAAAGACACACCATACTCCCTGCATTTCATGAACACCTGCTCAAGATGACCAACATGGTCAGTTGCATGCTTTGAATAAACAATTATGTCGTCAAGGTATATAAGCAAAAATTTTGCTAATACACCCTTGAAATCCATATCCAATTCTCTTTAAAATGTGGGAACCTGCATTGGTTATCCCAAAAGGCATTTTACAATAAGAATAGGTACCCCACTTAGTATTAAATGCAATCTTGTATTGGTCTGATTTTTGGACCAAAATTTGATTGTAGCTAGAATACCCATCCAAGAATGAGAATCATTCTGAGCCACTGACCTTTTCAAGAATCTTCTCCATGTAGGGAAGAGGATAAGGATCCTTGAGGAAGGCTCTATTGAGGTACCTAAAGTCTACACATAGTTTGATTTCCCCATTCTTCTTCCTTACAGGGACAAGGTTGGTCACCCAGGAGGATAGCTTGATAGGGAAGATAATATTGGCTTCTATGAGCTTGGTCATCTCCTTCCTCATTAGTGACTCAATCTTGGGTTTTATTGGCCTTTTATTTTGTCTAACTGGCTTTGCATCCAGGTTTATCTCTATAGTATGCAGGGCTAGGCTAGGGTCAAAACTCTTCAAATCTTCAAAGGTCCAAGCAACTATGTCATCATATTTTTCACAAAGCTCAAAAAAGGCCTCTTGTTCAGTTGAGGAACATACCTTTCCCAAGTTTAGAGACCTACACCAACAACAACAACTGGCTTGTAATCGTACCTCTTTGAAACTAGGTTCATCTTCTTCTTCAACTGATCATCCGAGTTGAAAATGCCTTCCAAGGTAACTAGACATTTAGGCGACTTCTAGGAATACTTTGCATGTTGAAGTCCTCAAATCCTTCATTCAAATCCCAAACCCTATGTTTTTATGATTTGAGTAGGTTTTTATTTGTTATACTTTGAGCTTGGATGTGAGTAAACACCAACTCACTATCTCCAAATACTCACAAGGATATGATCTTTCTACTTTGTGCAAGATGGAGACCCTGGATCAAGGCTTCATAATCAACGACATTGTTGGTGTAACCAAACTGAAGCCTAAAAGAGAAGAAATATTTCTCTTCCTCAGGAGAAACAATAATCACACTGACACATGCACCATTCTTGTTTCTTGAATCATAAAAGAAAATCTCTATAATCCCTCTGAATCTCCTTGTGTCTTGATGAGGTTAGGTATAGGAGTATCCTCTTCATGAATTCAATAGATGTTAAGCCTAGTCTCTTCATTTTTAGTTAATGGATCAAAATGAAAAGCATTGACCCATTCATCCAACAAACAATCAGGGACCTCTTTCAAAAGAGTAGCAAGCTCATAGATAGTGCACTCCTCCCCCTCTTCATGTAAAGTAAAATTCATATTTATAGGGTTGGGGGTGTAGGGATCAAGGTGGTTTTGCGCAATGGGATTTTCCCTTATGGTAACCTTGGTACCATAGCTTGTTCAAAATAGCATGTGGGAGTAATCAAAATAGAAGTATCCACCTATCTTGACGATGAAGTCTCTAGATAGACAAATGGAAAAGAAGGCAGGGAGGTCATTGATTTATACATGTTGCAAGATAGTGCAACCAGAGCATGCATGCAAGGTTAACTTCAAATTTTAAATAACCCCTACTATCTTAATAAAAGTGCCATCCAATTGGACTACCCCTTTAGTCATAGGTTCATATTCTATGCCAAGAAGATCAGGTAACTGCCTAGGGATGACTGAGCTTCTAGCTCCTAAATCTATCATGCAGTTGTGCTCTAAGTTATCTCCTATGATTAAAGAGAGATAGAAGAGGGGAGACTTGTTGATCTTGCTTGAATCTTTCTCCTCCATGGGTTGCACCAAATTCATGGAGACTACCCTTTTGTTAAGTACTGCCTCATCACTTGACTAGTTGATGTCTTTCAATGCTTCCTTGAGCAAATCCCTTTGAGATGGGATGGAAAGGGCCTCCCACATAGTGACATTGAGGTTTGAATTCTTCATTTGATCAACTATATTGAGAGGAACAACAGCTAATTTTGGAGGCTCCCTTGAAGCTACAACATCTACCTTTTCTCTTTGGAGGACTTGGGCCTCCTCCCACTACTTTCTCCATTGCATGGTATTTTGGCTTGTATCCTGGACTACTACATTATGCATTGGAGCTTGGGCTGATGTTGAAGGTCTGGAATTTTTCATGTCTCTCTTCTTTGAGCTTGTGTATTTCACCATAGATTCACCATTTGTTTGATTCATACCACATAATTATGCTTCCTTCCAATTGACAAAGGTATAATCACCTTTCTAGTAAGCCTGAGTGCCAACACTAGGTTGATTTGGGTCATATTATTGGTCATAGGTGGTTGGCTCATCCTGCACCACTAAAGCTTGGACAAATGCTCCATTTTGGCATGCACCTTGGTTGTGTGGCTAAATGCATGGTTGAAACCAATCTTTCTCCTGGGTGAGATTGTTTTGCATTGGAACCATTTCTTTTGAGTTAGTTACAGCTATGGGGTTCACACTATTCAAAGTCCTAGCGTTGCTCCATTTTTTTTCCCTTGAAAGGGTGGCCTATTCTACTAATAGGTCTGATTTTTTTCTTGATAATGTCTGCTATGCTAGGATTTTTGCCTCTTTAGTGTCACCAACTCATTGATAAGGCTTTGAAATAGAGTCTTAACTTCATGGATCTCATTAGAGGATGTAGAGGATGTGGATGGTTGACCTCTAGGTACCATGTGGATAGTGGCCAAGGTGTGTTGTTGAGTAGGAGCTTATAGGAAGAGAGGCATTGGAGTCCTTGGAGTTATCTTCCCATCCTAAATCAAATAATTTTCTACCCTTATGGCTATGTCATATGCACCCCTTAGAGAGGACCCACCCATTAATTGTATCATGACAACTATATAATTGTTGAGAGCACTAAGATAATAAATAAGGGATGATTTGGAGATTGCTTCACTAGGGCGAGAATTCTATTCCATGTCTTATGGAATCTGAAATTTAAATCTCCCATGAAACTTAAATCTCGTAATTGTAGTCAACTACTCAAAAAGTGATAGATGATCACTTTTGTCTTTTAAATGGTTGTACAACCTCTCCCCCAATTCATCCCAACTGTGAATGGAGCCAGACGACAATCCTATATACCACTGCAAAGATTTCCCTTTCAAAGATGTGGCTAAGAGTCTGACAACAACATCATCCTAAGTGACATTGTGGATGGAGAAGATATTCACAATGTCTTGAATGTGCTAAATGGGGGTAGTAGTTGTTTCACTAGTGAAGTATGGTATACTCTTTAACACAGCCACAGGTATATCATTCCATTGAGTCAAAATAAGAGGACTCCCCCCATTGAAGGTAAAAAAAACCTTATTTATGGCCATGTGAAACAATAGTCTATTGATATGAGTGTTGAGAGCCCTTGATAGTAATGGTCTTGTAAATGGAGGGGTAGAAGGAGACTTGGGAGATTGAGTGTTTATTAGATAGTTTAGATAACCGGAAGACAATTGAGAGGGAGGGGGTGAATTAGTTGTCATAGATTACCAGAAGTAATCAGAAATTAAACTTTAATATAGGAACCCAAAACAGTAATACCATAATAGAATTTAATCCAATTAAGCATAAAAAATAATCACATAATAAAAGCCATTCACACAACACCAAGATTTATACGTGGAAAACCCGATAAAGGGAAAAACCATGGTGGGAAGCCTACCCACAGTTAGATAATACTTTTGCATTAAGTATGTGAATTACAATGAAGGGGCCTACACTTGGAGGAAGGCCAATAGCCTAGAGCACATTTCTCATCACAAAATAAGTCTCACTGACTACACACAAATCCAGACTACAATCCAGAGAAGTGTTGAACTACAAAAGGTGGCATCTCCTATGCCAGAGTAAAATTCCAGTTAAGCTTAATACCGGAGGACTAAATCATCATACACCCAATTCAATCTCCAACGATCGATTAACTCCTCTGCCTAAATGTTATTACATTATTCGCTCATTACATTCCTTGACCATGACCTCTTACAATAACCATGATGATCTACAATGAGATCTTACTTCTATATATACAAACCCTTGACCATAAACATAATTCAGCCACTAGACAATAAACAAATTGCATAATTACAAACCATGTTGGCCTCAGGCCAAACAAATAATATCCAACATATAAGACATCCCGAAAATACAATAATAGGCCCTATCCACACATTATATCTATGCGGGTCCATAACCTAGATCAACCAGGACCAAGTATAGGCCCACATGCTTCAGCAATGATCTCCAATCGCCAAGTCTCAAAAATGATCACCAACAACATCCTAAAACTCCATCAGCAGCCGCACCAACATTACTAAGGAAATTCATCAAAGAACTCCACCAAAATCTCTGTTGGTGAAACCCTCACCGAAAGACAAAACCAAGCTTTTCAACAAGCATGATAATATCCAATCACTCGACCAAAACCAAATGACCAAATATGAGTATAATAATCATGAACAAGCAAATTCCATCACCAGATTATACCGGAGCCTGCCAGATCCAAGTCAACCAGAAATCACTCAACCTACCGGGACTAGAAGGGTGTCAGTAAATCATCCAAATAGATAGTGTTGACATCAATGACAAAACACCAGTGCAACACATAATTAATTGCACCAAATGACCAACAATATCCCCCTTTGGCATTGATGAAAACACTATATGTGAAAAACATCTAAGTACCAAGAAATGCCAAACAAGTCTCCCCCTATGGAAGACAACCAACAATCTCCCATGAACAGTTCTGAATATCAATATCAAATTATCTCCCAATATCACTCCCTTTTTTACTTCCATCATTTTCTTCCTTAAACTTTTTCACATCACTATCTCTCTCCCTTTAACATCAATGCCAGAAATATGACAGAAATATTAAAGCAGAAATATAAACCTCTAAATCTCAAAAGCTGACTACTCCCCCGGAGCAGTAGCATCCCACATCAGTGCCAGAATGAATAGTATTTTTGATAATGCATGCCTGACTAATGCAAAACCACATCAATCAAGTCTCTTTCACAGGGGCAGAAACCCCCAATCCATCTCTCAGGTACTCAAATGATTCCTTAGATAAAGGTTTAGTGAAATTATCTACAATCTACTATTTAGTGTTCACATAAACCATTTTAACTTCATTTGCTTCCACCTTCTCCTTCAAAAAGTTATACTTGATAGATATGTGTTTTGTCTTATAATGAAATACGGGCTTCTTTGATATATCAATAGCAGCAGAGTTATCATAGTGAATAACTACCAGTGCATCATAATCCACTTTTATATCTTTCAACATTTGCTTCATCCATAAAACTTGTGTACAGTTAGTAGCAGCAACAACATACTCAGCTTCAGCAGTAGATAGAGAAGTACATGACTTTTTCTTTTTTATCCATGAAACCAACTTCTTTCCAAGAAAGAAAGCTCCACCGGAAGTACTTTTCTGGTCATCAACATCTCCAGCCCAATCAGCATCTGTATATGCACATAAAGTGAAGTTATCATCCTTAGGGTACCATAAGCCATATTCTAATGTACCTTGCAAGTATCTAAAAATCCTTTTCACTATCATCTCATGATTTTCTCTAGGATCACTCTAAAATCTTGAAACAATACAAACCGCAGCCATAATGTCTAGTCTAGTATGAGTCAAATAAATCATACCTCCAATCATAGATTTGTATCTCGTAGGATTTACTGGTGGAGAAACATCTTTCCTTGTCAATTTGTCACTTGAAACCATAGGTGCACTTACCGGTTTAGAATCTCGCATACCAAATTTCATCAATAATTCCTTAGCATATTTAGTTTGACAGATAAAAATGCCTTTGTCAGTCTGACTAATCTGCAAACCTAAGAAAAATTTCATCTCACCAATCATAGATATTTCAAATTATTTTTCCATATTCTTAGAAAATTCTAAGCACAATTTATCTTCACCTCCAAAATAATGTCATCAACAAATACTGCAACAATCAGTATATCATCATCAGTGATCTTATAATATAAATTAGTGTCAGAACTTCCTTTAGTAAAGCCAAGCTTCAAAAGGTATTTATCCAACCTTACATACCAAGCTCTAGATGCTTGTTTCAGTCCATATAAATCTTACCTTAACTTGTAAACCATATTAGTATCATCTGATAGTGAAAAACCATCAGGTTGCTCAATATAAACTTCCTCATCAAGACCCACATTCAAGAATTCACATTTAACATCCATCTGATAAACCTTGTAGTTTTTAAAAGTAGCATAGGCAAGAAATAATCTTAAAGCTTCAATCCTAGCGACCAGTGCAAAGGTCTCTCCATAATCAATTCCTTCCTTCTGAGAATATTCTTTTCAAACCAATCTAGCCTTATTCCTTATAACTTTACCATCCTCATTAAATTTATTCCTAAAAACCCATTTAGTTCCAATGTCATTTTTATTTTTAGGCCAGGGAACCAAAGTCCATGTGTTATTTTTCTCAATTTGATATAATTCTTCTTCCATAGCTTTTAACCAATGTTCATCTTTACAACCCTCAATTACTGATACTAGTTCAACTTGTGAAATTAAAAATACCTCATTAGTTGCCAGTCTTCTTCTTGTCATCACTCCATTGTTCTTATCCCCAGTGATTTGATCTTCAGAATGATTCAATCTCACATACCTAGGAGTCTTTTGACTATCTATTCCTCTTCCCTATTCTTCAATCACTGTAGAATTCTCTAATGTTACTGGAGTAAGTGGTTCAACTCTCTATTCTGGTAAAGGTGCTATAGTATAGATATAATAATTTCCACTGTCAGTTCCTTCTCATAAATTTTGATTTGACTTTTTCTCAACTCATCTACTTTGACATTAGCACTCTCCACAATTCTCTACAATCTCTTGTTATCACATCTATATGCTTTGATTTCATTAGAATAACCAAGAAATATGCATTCATCACATCTAGGATCAAATTTCCCAATAGTATCATCGCTCCTAATATAACATTTACTACCAAAAATTCTGAAATACTTAACTGTAGCTGTATTACCAAACAATAATTCATAAGGGGTCTTACTAGTTTCTCCTTTGATATGTACTTTGTTGAATATATAAACCGCTATACTCATTACTTCTCTTCAGTATATATGAGGTAGATTATCTTCCATCATCATTGTTCTAGCAGCATCCAAGATAGTTATATTCTTCCTTTCCACAAATCCATTCTGCTCAGGTGTTCAGGGAGAAGAAAATTGCCTTCTTATACCATACATGTCACAAAAGTTATTAAACTCACCGGATGTGAATTATCCACCATGATTTGATCTCAAACACTTAATCTTCAATCATGTCTCAGTTTCCACTTTAGCCTTAAATATTTTAAACTTTTCAAATGCTTCAGATTTATCTTGTATGAATAAGATCAAGAACAACATTTGATTTATCTTGTATACTTCTAAAAGAGGTTCTGACCTGTTTACCCATTTGACATTCTTTACATACCAGATTATAGGGCCTCATAATCTTAGATATATCCCTAACTGCCTGAGTTATACTGATCTTCACAATGCAATCAAAATTCACATGACACAACCTTGTATGCCATAACCAACTCTCATCAATTTGTGTAATCAAACATGTTTTCTCATCAGAGTTCAAATGAAAGATATTACCTTTTGTCTGTGTACCGCTTGCAATCTCTAAGATAGATCTATTAATGATTTTGAATTTTCCATCCTTGAATTATAATTGAAATCCATTATCTACCAATTGTCCTACACTCAAAGATTATGCTTTATACCTTCAACAAAATAAACATTTTCAGTATTGTTCTTACCATCTTATGATATAGTTCCTTTTCCTTTTATCATACATGCCTTGTCATCTCCAAATCTAACTAGTCCACCATCAAATTCTTGTAAAGATATAAAATTCCATTTATCTCCTGTCATATGATGTGAACGACCACTTTCAATTACCCATTCATCCTTGTCCTCAAATTTAGTAGCAAGTGCCTTCTCCTCAGGTACATTCTCTCCCAGTGTTGGATCATCTTCCTCAATAGCCAAGGATACCCATTTTTCCCATTGACGGATCCACTAGTAGAGTCTTCTACCGGTTCATCATTTGAATCAATAATGCCTTCCTCATCTGCTATGTAGCATGATTTTGTTGGCAAATGCACACTCCAATGAGATATTGTAGGTTATTGAAGGTATTATCATTGATGGAAACCTTACAATCATGTGATACCAGCAAGAAGACATAGGCACTGCCACCGATAGATAGAACACCAACACCGAAAAGGAAGAATATCGGCACCTTGGCCGACAATAATTTTGTATTAATGTATTTTGTAATTAATTGTAAAATCTTTTGTAAGCCGACATGGCATATTGTAATATTACTCATATATGTATGAGATCATTGTAGATCATTTAGGATATGGTAGATGATGTGAAATATGAATAGAAGGTAGTAGATCTAATATGTGAATTATTGGTTAAGGGTTTATGTATGTAGCAGAGCTTAAACCGATACTGAATCTGGCATAGCAGATGCTAATCTGAAGTAGTACAAGACATTGGATTAGTATAATAAATTTTTGTAAGTCAGTGTGACTTCCTTTGTAATTGAGCAGTGAGCTCTAGGAACTTGGCCTTCCTGCATGTGCAGGCCCCTATTGTAGCAGTAATATTCTCTTATTGGCCAGTAAGTGAATATTGTGGGTCACAAATCCCACCAAGGTTTTTCCCACATCGGGTTTCCTCATTAAAATATTGTGTTATGGTTTGCTTTTCATGTTGTGGTTGTTATTCTTATTTGCTGCATTATTTTTGGCTTATCGATACACAGTTTTAATATGCTTTTCATGTTATAAGTTAAGAAAATATTATTACCAGTCAGATACTAATTCAGCCCCCCCCCCCCACTCAGTATCTTTGGGAATCCTAACAATTGGTATCAAAGCTTGGTCCTCTATTTTCAAAAGCCTAACAACTTGAGGAAGATCTTGACACTGGTAGAGATGGAAAACTTGAGAAAATAATTGGAAACAACTCTTTTAGACTATGATACAAAAAAAGTAAAGAATATCAAACTTGAGGATGATCTGAAGGCTACTCGGGATATTATTCGAGGACTTCAAGAAAATTACACTATAGCAAGGAATAAAAGAAGAGAACTTTGTGAGAAGATGCAGAAAGAGGAAGATGAAAAAGAAACTCTTAATGATCTGGTGAACCAACTGAGACAAGATGACTATACAATGAAGAATGAGATGCAAGATATGACTATGAGATTTTGTAAAGAAATTGAAGACAGAAAGAAGAATGAAGATGACTTGACTAGAAGACTAAATTACGTTGGAAATGAAAACACAAGACTCAGTTATGAGAATGATATGTTGAAGATAGATTTGATGCACACACAAAATGATAGAACTGAACTAATGAGATAGAAAGGAATCATGGAGAATGAAGTGACTGTTGCAAATCAACACAAAGAGAAATTCAAGAAAAGTTCAAAAGAACTTGTTGACATGCTGAAAAATCAGAAATCAAATGGTGATACAAATGGCCTTGGCTTTGAAACTGGTGAAAGCTCTGGTACTGCAAACAATCATGATCATAATAAACTTGTAAGACAACCTAATGCTTATAAATTCAATGGGAAATGCTTTAACTATAACAAGTATGGTCATAGAGCAAATCAGTGTAGATCTAGAAATTATCAGAACACTAATACGCCCACCGGTCAATGTTCTAAATGCAACAAAGTTGGTCATAACTCAAAATTGCAGAATGAATGTAAGATGTTATGTTTGTGGAAGATTTGGACACTTATCTAATCAATGCATAACACATACTTGCATAGGATATGGGAAAGCTATTCAAAAAAACAATGTGACTTGTTATACTTGTAACAAAATTGGACATATTGCAAAATTTTGTAGAAGCAAGTCCCCACCGGGCAAATAACAAAGGTCCTAGCTTGAAAGGTAAAGAAAAGGTTGAAGAGGTAAAGCAAGAATTCTCAAAACAATGGATTAGAAAGTTAGATCAGAATGTTGATGGGAATACCCCTCCACTAGTAGAACAGAGTAACACTCCACCAGCAAGAGACTCCTCATCTAACTAAAAGAAAATCCTTGGGGGTTTAGCAACAAAATGAAAAACATGCTATTATACCCTCAGTTGATGGTGAGAAGTTGAATTACTTCTATATTGGCAAATTAGTTAAGTTGTGACTTAACCAGCAAGCATTAAATGTGGTAGCTAGAGAAAATAGCATTATAAAGAAAGTGTTTTGGCTCCTTTTTCATTCACTGATCATTCAAATCTTCAAGAGCGCAAAAATTCCCAAGCAAAGGCATCCTTAGCGAAGAAGTGAAGCAATCCATCCAAGAATTCATCCTTAAGGAAGATTGAGGTATTTATAACTATGGCTTCTTCATCCACTCCTAAATTTATTGCAAACGCTACTGTGATTGAGGTTATTAAGCGCCCTAGACCTGTATTCAAACTGGTTCCCAAAATTGCGAAGAAAGATGATAGCATAGGTGCATTCTCTCAAATTCCTAAGGGAGTAGTATATGCTGAAGACCCTAGGATATACATACATTGTCATATAGAGGAATTAGGTGATGATGAGATCAAAAACATGTATAGCACTGTGATTTGTGATGAAGATGGTAATGTCAAGCCGGAACACAAGATAGTAGAAACCCTAGGCTTTGTGGATATTCTTAGCATTTTTTCTTTTCCTGAGGATATTATAAGAATTGTGCTAAGCAGAGTTCATGGTGAATTCTTCTGGTTGGATTCAATCCATAAAATCACCAAGGAATCCATTAAGGCAGTAACAGGGTTACCTTCCACTGGTAGCAGACCTGACAGAACCAAAAGAGTCTCAAATGACATAGTGATGGATTTAACCGGTGCAACTTTTGACAAAAGGTCTCTAAGGGTAAATGATGTAAAGGACATCAATGTCAGATTTGTTTGTATGATTTTAGGCTACAAGGCTACACATGCAAATAGGTTGAACTTGGTTTCTAGCCTATGTATTAAAAGTGCATATGACATGGTTAATGATAGTGCTAGAATAGATGTGTGTGAATGGCTCAAACATGAATTGATAGACAATCTAAAGAAGATTAAAGGAGATAAGAAAGGAACCCTTAGATTTGGAGATTTGCTTGTTTGTCTAATGTTGTACATAACTAAACAAGTACCTGATATTGGTATAAGAGATTTTGGCTTTGATATATCGGTAGGAAAGCAACTATTGGATCTATTAAATAGCATGGGAGATAACAGGGAGAAAAACTTAAATGAACATTTTCAAGAATTAAAGGCTCGAATGAAAACAAGAATAAGACTGTCATAGGCTATTGTGGACAAATATCAGAAAAAAATTTGTTTTGTAATCAAGAAAGATGAAATCTGGATGGAGGCAGTTGTCCCTACAACTATCTGGGTAACTGAAATGGGCTATGAGACAGATGATAACATTATTGAAACTTATGCAAAAGCCCTCCTTGAAGCACCAAAGGAACCCACTGAGAAAGTCTTTGGAAATGCTGAAACAATAGAAAGTGGAATTCAGTCTAGGAAAAGGGTTTAAAAAGTTGAAGAAATAGTAAGGAAAGGAACCCGATAGGCAAAGGCAATTAAGGAAGATGTTTTGAAACAAACTGGTATAAAAGAAAGTGAGTGGGAAGGACTTCAACCAGAAGCTCATCTTTCATTGGTTGGAACCTCCTCTGAGAGTGATATGCCAATGGTATTTAAAAGGGTAGAAAGGAAAAGAAAACCCTCACTGGTACCCTCACCTACACCCAGGAAAACAAGGCAAAAACAACAGGCAGTGAGGCCTCTAGTGAAAAAGTTGACTCCTAAGAAGAAGAAGAAGGTAAAACAAGATATTGCTCCACTGGATAAACTCTTAAGTGAAATAACATAGGATGGTAAGTTGAAAAACATTGGCAAAATATATAACACACTATCTGCTAACGAAAAGGAAAGCATAGAGAACAGTGTAATCTTACACTTGGATATATATAAGAAAATTTTGATGGAAATTGTTGATGAGATACCAAATGATTTGTATAGGAGACTAGAAGCTAGAAGGTTAGCCATTGTTGAGCTGGATAAGAAAATTAAAACTAAAAAATTACTTGCAGTACATCCAATAAACTCACCTGATGAGATAGACAAACTAATCAGTGAAGCTAACCGGATAGTATTTTCAACTGCTCAATGGCATGTAGCACTAATGGAAGGTAGAGTGAATGAAGTCTATGAGGAAACAATAGATGCATGGGATATATTCTTTGTAGAAAAAGAGAAACAGGAAGAGTTACTAAGACCTAAAACTATCAGAGTATACCAAAAGGATAGGGATAAGGGGAAAGGTAAGGTAGGTGGACCTCCAAGCCTGAAAATAACTGATAATGTGCTCCCACCTCCTTCGAATACTCCACCGGTAGATACTAAAGATATTCAACCGGCCACTGAGAGTATGAAGACCCCATTAGAGGATACTAATCCTGAATTTGAAATTTTGTACACTGTAAACATAGATACTCAAGAAGTAAATGTTGTGGTTGATAGAGAAACCACTGAGGAATAGAAGGAAGAAGTGACTACTGAGTCACGGGCTATAGATGTTGAGGTTGAGGTTAATAACACAATAAAAATAAGCACAGAAAAACCTACTCAAACAGAGAAACCGATAGATAAAACTAAAAAACAATCAAGAGAACCGGCAATGGACAGTGTAGAGGTACAAACAGAGAAACCAGAAGTGCATATAGAGACATAGATTGAGAAACTGACTATTGAGAGCTCAGAAAACCCTTCTGAGATACAGATTGAGAAACCAGAACAGAAGCAGGTTGAGACACAAGTTCAGACAGAAACAGTGCCACCGGCTAAAACTAAAAAGCCCAAACTTTTACTTATAGAAATGCAAACAAAGACTGACCTACCAGAGGTCGAATCAAGCAAGGTGATTACTACAATCAGTAGTATGTACATTGTAAGAACAGTTGGACAGACATCTGGTACTTCCATATCATAATTCCGACCTGCAAATGTGATAGAGGTCTTATTGGATTCAATAAAGAAGATCACAGAATGTAATGCACAAGCCTATAGGGCTATTGATGACATCATTCCTATTCTTAAATTGATAGCACCAAAGTGCATTGTGGATAATAAGGATTCTTTAGGTCAACTAGACACATTGTCTAAGTTCATCACCAGTAATATTTTGACAATTGATCAAATAAATGAGGATACATTTAAGGAGAGAATGATTAAGGAAAAAGAGAAATTCTTTGAGGAAATTGTAAAGAAGAACAAGGAGAAAATGGACACATTATTACCGGAACCTGGAGAGACAATTTTTTATTTCAAGAAACTGTATAGAGACTCTTGTAAAACAAATATTCTAATAGAAGATCTAGACAAGGAAATCAGCAAAGCACAAGATAAGATTAACAATATTGTTGACAATCTGATAGGTACATCGGATTCATTTTTGGAGATAGAAAAGAAAATGATAGAGCTAGAAGAGAAAATTG
This sequence comes from Cryptomeria japonica, assembly GCF_030272615.1. Classification (NCBI taxonomy): domain Eukaryota; kingdom Viridiplantae; phylum Streptophyta; class Pinopsida; order Cupressales; family Cupressaceae; genus Cryptomeria; species Cryptomeria japonica. The sequence goes on along the minus strand of NC_081407.1, from coordinate 574,966,732 downwards.
AGAAGTTGGAGAAGGACAAAGAGAGAATAAAGGATAAAGCAAAGAGCTTAAAATGTAGACTTGGTCCTAAACTAGATTACCTCATTTCTTTGAGAAAAGAAATATCTGAGGCACTGGTTCCTAGACTTAAGACACCAGAAGAGAAAATGCACATACGCACCGATATAGTGCAGAGAACACAAGAGGCATTAAAAGACAACAAAAGATTTAGTGATAGCTTAAATTTGGTTTTGACAGATATTTTTCAAATTGTAACCCACCGGTTACAAGAATCTAGGCAGGACTCCACTGATAGAAAATGGCAACCTTAGTCATTGATGTCAAAGAGGGAGTAGTAGAGATCATCTGCTCAGGGGGAGCACACATCTGGTACAATTTTTGGTATAGTTTTTGGCAAGATTTTTGGACTTCAATTTTTGGATACATTCTTGAATTTTTCTCATGAGTGTTGCCATCAATACCAAAGGGGGAGATTGTTGGCAAATGCACACTCCAATGAGATATTGTCGGTGATTGAAGGTATTGTCATTGATGGCAACCTTACAATCATGTGATACTGGCAGGCAAACACAGGCACCGACACTGACAGACTCTACACCAACATACAGAACAACGACACCGAAAAGGAAGAATACCGACACCTTGGCCGACAACAATTTTGTATTAATGTATTTTGTAATTAATTGTAAAATATTTTGTAAGCTGACATGGTAGATTGTAATATGAATCATATATGTATGAGATCATTGTAGATCATTTAGGATATGATAGATGATGAGAAATATGAATAGAAGGTAGCATACCTAATATGCAAATTATTGGTGAAGGGTTTATGTATGTAGCAGAGCTTAAACCGGTACTAAATCTGGCATAGCATATGATAATCTAAAGTAGTACAAGACATTGGATTAGTATAATCCATTTTTGTAAGTCAGTGTGACTTCCTTTGTAATTGAGCAGTGAGCTCTAGGCACTTGGCCTTCCTGCATGTGCAAGCCCCTATTGTAGCAATAATATTCTCTTATTGACCAGTAAGTGAATATTGTGGGTCACAAATCCCACCGAGGTTTTTCCCACACCGGGTTTCCTCATTAAAATATTGTATTATGGTGTGCTTTTCATGTTGTGGTTTTTATTCTTATTTGTTGCATTATTTCTGGCTTATCGGTACACAGTTTTAATATGCTTTTCATGTTATAAGTTAAGAAAATATTATTACCGGCCAGATACTGATTCACCCCCCCCCCCTCTTAGTATCTTTGGGAATCCTAATAGATTTGTCTCTATTTTTCTTGAATCTATACTTGTTCTGATATCCAAGGTTAGGCTTAAATGAACTTTTAACTCTTTCTTCAAATCTTGAATTCCGTTCAGGACATCTAGATGAAAAATGACCAATCTTATTACATGCAAAACATTTAAAAGGTGTTTTTCTTTCATAATTACTTCCCACCAATCCTTTCGGTACTCTTCTAGCATAAAGTGCTTCAAGTTGCTCAAATTCATCATCTTCTCTCTTCATATCTTCTAACTCTTTTGCATATAAATATTTCTAGTCTTGCTTACCATTTTCAGATGTAAATGCATGAAAAACAGGTTTAGTCTTCACAGCTTTAGAAGGTCCAAATTTCTCAAGCTTAAAAGAAGATAGTTTCCCAACCAGGGTATATTTATTGATAGATGTGTTAGCCATTATTCTCAGCTCATTTATAGTAGTAGCCTTCATTTTGTAAGCCGATGGTAGGGTTCTCAAGACTTTAGAAACAATTTCATCTTCGCTTAGAGTTCCACCACAACATTGAATTCCCATAACAATCTCATTTACCCTTTCCATGAATGCAGTAATCCTTTCATCTTCTTCCATCTTTAGGTTCCCATATCTCACCCGGTAACCATCAAGTTTAGAAATATTCACTGTAGGGTCACCTTCATTAAGAGTCTCCAACTTATCCCATATAGCCTTTCCAGATGATTTGTTAGTTAATCTCATTATTTTATTATCAAAAAGTGCACACAAGAGGGCTTCTCTTGCTCTGCAATCATTCTCAAGCTCCTTGTCTAGGTTTGCCAAAGGAGGATTGCTAAATCTTAGATTATAGTGTGTGACACCATTCTGTGTGATCTCCCAAATCTCCTTGCTAAGGCATCTCAGATAAGTGTCCATCTAAATCTTCCATAATGTAAAATTTGTTGCATCAAGCCTTGGTATATCCCTTCTAAAGATAGCTCCAGAAGAACTAGATGAATTGATAGTTGCCATAGAATCTTCCTTAAGCGGTTACGCTTTCTGTAGAGAGGACCAAAGCTCTAATACAAATTATTAGACAGTTCAGATAACCTAAAGACAACTCAAAGGGGGGAGGGGTGAATCAGTTGTCACAAATTATCGGAAACAATCAGAAATTAAAATTTAACACCGGAACCCAAAACAATAATGTCAGAATAGTATTTAATCCAATTAAGCATAAACAGTAATCACAGAATAAAATCAATTCACACAACACCAATATTTTTATGTAGAAAACCTAGTAAAGGGAAAAACCACGCTGGGAAACCTACCCACAGTCAGATAATACTTCTATTGTAAGTATGTAAATTACAATAAAGGGTATGCACTTGCAAGAAGGCCAACAACATACAGCACACTACTCATCACAAAAGGAGTCTCACTGACTACATACAAATCCATACTACAATCTAGAGAAGTGTTGAACTGCAAAAGATAGCATCTCATATGTTAGAGTACAATTTCGGTTAAGCTCAATACCGAAGGATTAAATCCTCATACACCCAATTACATTATTTTCACTTTACATTCCTTGACCATGACCTCTTACAATAACCATGATGATCTACAATGAGATATTATATCTATATATACAAACCCTCGACCATAAACAATCAGGTCGGCTACCAAAAAATAAACCAATTACATAATTACAAACCATTTTGGCTTTAGGCCAAACAAACAATATCCAACACATAAGACATCTCAAAAATACAACAATAGGTCTTATCCATATATTATATCAATGCCAGTCCATAACCTAGATCAACTGGGACCAAGTATAGGTCCACACACTTCAACAATGATCTCCAATCGGCAAGTCCCAAACAAGATCACCAACAGCGTCCTGAAACTCCATCAAAAGCTACACCAACATTACTTAGGAAATTTATCAAAGATCCCCACCAAAAGCTCTGCCAGTGAAACCCTCATCGGAACCAGAAACCAAGCTTCTCAGCAAGCAAGATAACATCCAATCACCAAACAAAAACTAAATGACCAAATATGAGTATAATCATCATAAACAAGCCAATTCCATCACTAGGTTATACTGGAGCCTACTTGATCCAAGTCAACCAGAAATCACTCAACCTAGCGGGAACAAAAGAGTGTCGGTAAAGCATCCAAACAGATAGTGTTGACATCAATGACAAAACATCAATGCAACACATAATCAATTCCACCAAATGGCTAACAATGTTTACAACCCTAAGCCCCCTAACTGGTGACAATGAAGGTCTACCTCTTCGCCTTATAAAGCCCGAAGATTAGAGTTTTTCAAACTAGAAACTACCTCTAGAAGACACTTGTTCATTATTTACATTTCTTTGATATAATGTTTCATTGGTATGTTAGTTACTTAATTTCTAATTGATTGATTAACCATAATTTCTAGCATACAATATTGATAGGGTTTTTCAATTTCTTCTTAACACCACTTCTAATAAAATTTAAGATCTTGAATGTTTTATGGGGATGTTTGGTTATTTGTTCATCCAGGTAGCCTTCCTTTGTTCCATTATTAAATGATTTAACCTAACAATGTCTTGTTTAGGTTCGATAGGACTCCCTTCTTGGCTTTATTATTAGCTAGTTTATTCTATTATTAAAAAAATTCTATATTATATTATGTACAATTTTACAATAATAATTCTACAAAATCAAATCCAAAAGTTTTTCGATAATAATTCTATGGATTGTGGAAAATGGATATCATTAGTTTATTCAAGTTAGGTCATATGACATATAGCTAGTTTCTTAGAAAGAATAATAAAATAGATATTTTAAAATATTATTAATAAATCCAATCAAACATACAATATGCTTGTTCATTCTTTAGAATGGTCATATTTTTTTTGTGGTGGGGTTTTTCTCTAGCTTATGCCTTTTATTTATTCCTATCAAATAATAGCATATTGTAACATTACAAAGAAAATTAGTGAGAACAATTGAATAAAACACACTAAGAATACTTAGATAATCTCCCTATTGTAATCTTTTATCTTTTATTAAACAAAAGACAATTGCATTATAAAACTTGGAAGAAACATAACAAATCCATAATATTTACATAACATATGAAATAGACATGGATGAAAACAAATATGAAAACAAAACTATCTTTTTATTCTTTAGCATGAACTTCACTACTCTACAACACTTGTTTAAATACTTTGTACTTGTAATAATATTTTTTGACATACATTTTAAAATATAAATAATTTAATATTAAATATTATCTTAATCACCTATAATTATTTGGTGGTCACTATTGCTTCTTAAAAATATTGCTAAAACAAGAATCTTAGAGCTACCTTTGTCTTAAATATATGTAAACTGGTTGGCTGGCCAAATTGTGAGGGAAATGGTAAAGACCCAAGCCCCTGCTGCCACCACTCCAACAAGGTGTATGGTTGTTGTTGAGATAGACACTTAAATCTAATCCATTGTCAAAAAGTCTTTGAATAAAACTTCATGCTTTCCACAAATATTTAGTTTCTTTAGAGAAACAATTGTGATTAAAATTGCAGCATAAAATGTATAGAGTGACAAATTTAAAAAAGATTAAACATTATTGCAGAAAATGATATACTAGTTTATATGAAAATAAACTTTTTCCTAGCTTTAATCCATGAGAATCATAAATTCATCATCAATATGCGTAAGTTTATGAGTGATACACTTTCACCAATAAATTATTTGTTTATACAAAAATAAACTTTATCCTAGCTTTAATCCAGGATAATCTATTAAGTTGAATTGATGATCATAAATTCATCAATATCCCTCATTGACAGCTATGAGTACAAATACCAGTAATAGGAGTGTATGGAAGTTTCAAGTATAGATAAATATTAGTGCTTGCATCAAAAGGATGTGCAATAGTTAGTAGATAGTAAAATATACTTTAAATCGTATTTTGGAGTTTTATGTATTGAATTATTTAATCGTTTGATTTATTTATCCTTAAGATTCATATAGACGACTATTGTTATAATTTTTTAATACTCTGTACACAACCTAATATGAGTCAAGTGAAAAATAATTGATCTAAGTTTAATTAGAAGTCTGCCAGTAATCTATTAATATTTTATTAAGTTTGAAAGGATTGAGGAACTTAACCTATTGTGTTAATTTCTCACGCAATAAAAGATTTTGTTCTCTAGATAACAACAAAGAAGCTCTAATGACACTTGAAGTTTGAAAACCAGATTGAGAATTTCTAGCAAAGTCATGGTAGAAAAGTTAAAACTTCCACAAATAAACTTAGTGATCACCTAAAATAATATAGTCAATTTCAAGTTTAAATCTTTGATGAGGTATCAATTTTTTCATATTTCCAATCCTATGATATTAGAATTCTCTCATTTTAGACACAATAATATAAACTCCTCCCATATCCAATTTTTATATATATTAAGAAGTTCTAGGATATCACTACATGACAAAATTTTGAGAAATTAGAAATAGCTGAAATTTTTCTTATTGATTCATTTTTTAGAAGAGATATAATACTTTGACCTTATTTGAAATATCATACTTTTCAAATAATTTGAAAGGTATTGTGCATCAACCTTATTTGATACTACAAAAGGTATCAATCTTTTACCTTATTTGATACCTTAAATCTATCAAACGTTAGTGGTATTCAATAGCTTAGAAGGGCCAAATATATTTTCATGCCGAAAAATTGGTGGGAAGAGTCTTTTAGTTGATACATCTACAAGATGACCTCAAGATAGGTTTATATGTAGGTATAATTGATACATAGCATAATATTAATTTTATTGAACCATTTCTAATACTGATCTATGTTGTATTGTAGATTTGAACTTGATACAATTTTGTTATGGAAGAAGTATCAAGTATCACATTTATGTTGTGCTCCCCTTCAATAATATCATGGAATATTGAATAAATATGTTTCAAATTGAATGCTTGTAATTCTACAAAATCATTTTGTTTCTGAATATGGGAAAACAGGTTTTGATGGGCCCTGAAACCCATTATAGCCAAAAGATCAAAAGATTTACATCAAAGTGCAGCAAAACAAAATCGACAACAAACTAAGAAAAGACAGCTAACAAACAAAATGCAAGTAAACAAGAGACAATAGTTCAAAAACCAACAAGGACCGTCATAATCTTAGGATTAGATTAAGTTCTGAAGCATTTTTGTTGCTTCTAGCTCCAGCTGTTCCATAGAAAATCATTTTGTTTCATTTCATTTGTATTGATGATTCTCTAAGTATTAAGTATCACATTTATGTTGTACTCCCCTTCTGTAATATCATGGAATGTTGAATAAATATGTTTTAAATTGAATAATTGTAATCCTTCAAATTCATTTTAGGTTTTTCTAATCTTTCTAGCCTCAATTCAAGAATAGAGACATTGCATATGTAAACATTTCAAAATCTTTCTTCCCCTGAGTCATTTTATTATATTTTTGATGAAATGTAGAACATGTTTTAGATATATAGTTTTAATCACAACTAGCTTTTCGACAAAATATTTGTTTTCTTTTTTCTTTAAACATTTCTTCTTCAAGCCCAGAACAGAAACCCGTGCTTGTTCTTGGGTATGTTATTTCAACGTTAGCTACTTGATGACTTATGATGTAGACAATTATATGAATTCTTGGACTGATTTTTTTTCCTTAAAGCACAACTCTAATCTTATTCACTCGTTGCACCAATAATTTGATTTAAATTCAAATGCAAATGTGAAAATAATGTTAATAAATTTAACTATTTTTAAATACTTAAGGGGTATTGTTACAATATTTTTTGGCATTAACATTTTTTTTAGATATTGTGATAATGAGTTAAAAACTTAATGTCAATCTCGTAATACTGATATTCCATAAAAGTGTAGTGATCTAAATATCTCTTAATTTTTTTTATAAATCTTAAAATCTGTTTAATTTTTGTCAACTTTTTATTTTGAAATGATGTATTAGTGGAATCTAGAAAATAATTAAGAATGCAGGATAAGATTGTGTGTCCATGCGTTAGGAAGTTTATATGGCCTAAAATGTGTGGGCAAACACAACTAGGGAAAAGCCACAAGGAATCCTACAACAAATAGACACCATTTGCATTCTAGTATAGAAGTTAGAGTAAACTCTACTAAAATTTTCATATTAGAAGATGTTAGAAGTTGAACAACATTTATCTCATCATTATATCGCTTGTTATGATTCCCCTTTGGAAGACAACAAAAGAATGAGTAGAAAATTGCTGCATACAAAAATAAATGAAAAATATCATGAAAATATATATATTGCCATTATAACTAATATAAATCTTAAAACATCTATTCATTATTATATATTTTTTAAATAAGAGACAGAAGCTTGAGCTTTAAAAATATTAATTGTATAATAGAGTTTAAATTAGACATTTAGTACCAACAAATGCCCTCACCAAAACTACTAGCCCTCACAAAACTACTAGTCCTCACAAAACTACTAACTGCTTCACATCAGATAGAATAAAAAAAGATTAGCAAGGTCCTTAAAACAACCTCCTTACTAGGAATATTGGTTTACAAGTAATTGGACCTGACCTAACTACTCAAAATGGATATCTAGTGCTTGATATTTTGGATTTGACATAACAACCAAAAGAGTAAATAATTAATAGGGGTAGCGCACCCTATCAAGATATATATTGATCTCAACCTAAAATTATTTTATAATTTTTGAAAACTAAACAAAATCAATCGGGCTACATTGTCAGGATATGTAATTTATCTCACCCGAATATCTTGTGTTCTAGAGGGAAAAATATAAAATATTTTGGAATGTCGATCTAAGATGTTTCTAGAAGGATTCTCAGATTATGTTGGACAAGATTAGTTGTTTTTAGATGTTTCTCTATGTATCCAAAAGACCTCTATAAAAGAGGCATTATGTAATAGATTTGGCATTAAGTCAGAATATGATAGAACAATCATGTAAATCATTTTTGTGAAGAAAAAAAGATAAATAAAACAAAAATAAGTTTTTTCTATAAAAACCAGTGTTTTCTGTCTGTCCTATCAAAGTGGTATTAAATCTTAGGGAAATGAAGAGTGGACGATTGTGAGCTATTGCAAATTCAGAAGTTGCTAGAAGGAAAGATCGCAGTCATTGCCAAAGAAGGAATAGTTAGTATGGAAAGGTGATCTTTGTGTTTTTAATTTTACATTTTATTGACCTACCACTAAGAAAAGAATAAATCATTGTTAAAAAGATGAACATTTTAGATGAGAACTTAGTTTTTTGTTGAGTTGCAGTTTTTATTATTGTACAAAGAAGTTTGTTTGGAAGAATTTGAGAAAGAAGCTATAATAATTTAAAATTTTAAAAATCAATTCAGAGGCAGTTGAAGAAGGTAAATTAATATTTGTTATTTTCTAAAATGGCATTGATTGTTGGAGAAGATTGAAGATTATTGCAATTACAAGACATACATTTCTATACTAAGTATACTCAAAAATTGTGTGATCCAATCAAATTGTGAAGCTACAATAAGTATACTAACACTACCAAGTAAATTTAAATTGTTTGATTCAATAGGAAAAATTGGTAAAAGGGTAATGGAGAAGAAAAATAGCTTGGAAGAAGAATTAATGCATTTCAAGAAAGAATTGGCTAAATTTATAGTAGAAAATAGTTCTCTTTTGAAATATTTGTGCAAAGCTGGAGATAAAAATAAAGAGTTACAGGAAAAATTAAAATTGTTTGATGAGATTAAAAAAAACAATGAATAATTAGAAAAAAGAGTGAAATTGATTGAAGATTAGAAGCAAAACTAAAAAGTTTAGAAGAAGCAAATAATTTACAATTGAAAGAAATCAAAATATTGAAAGATGAGAATGAATATTTAAAGTCTAAGGCATTGGTATGTGATGTTTTATGCAGTACAAAAGATTTGAATTCATCATTTGAAAAGTTTGTTTTTTTATGAAGAAGTTTGTGATAAAGATTGTCAAAAAAAAAATGATAATGTTATTAAATGTAATGGCAAGATGAAAATGATGATGTTATTAAATGTAGTGATAAATATTGAGCCAATAATGAGGCCCAGATATGAAGGTCTTGGATATGCTACATGTAAAAGAAAGATGAATACCTATATTACAGGTTCAGGTGAATCAATTCAAGATATGAAGACTATGCAGTGTTCACAAATGTAATAGGAAAGGACATACAAAAGATAGATGTTGGGACTTATATCCTTGCAGTATTTGTGGTTTGAAGAATCATTGCAAAAACACATGTTAGAATAGAGAGTGCAAGAAGATGACAAGTTGCATAAAAATAAATTGTGGATGGACTTATGCATCCGGACAGTAGAAAATTACAAGTATGATAAAAAAATTGTTCGTATAAATATTCACATATGAAAGTTGATTCCAATCAAGCAAGGTTTTCAAAAGGCATAACAAATGTTTCAAGTCAAAGGAAAGTATTTGGCAAGACGTCAATAGATGGAAAGTTTCCAAGAAGTGTTAGACATAATGCACCACTGAGAGGAGGGTGAATCAGTGGTTCTCAAATTCTTTTCCCTTAAACTCCTAGGTAAATGTACTAGTTAACATACTAAAGCTAAGATAACCTACTGGTATGCTTAAGGAGAGATTACTCAATGCATTAACACATAAAGTACAACACATAACACCATCATGTATGAGGAAAACCGAAGATGGGAAAAACCTCAATTAAAATACTGGAGACTACAACTCCAATCTAGTCTCACAATGAAATCTTTGATTACAATGTTTAGGGCACCAACCCAATGAACACCAACCCCTGATTTAGGGCACCAACCCAAGGAGAAACAACCCCTAATTTAGGGTACCAACCCAAAGAGCACCAACCCCTAATTTAGGGCACCAAACTAAGGAGCTACAATCCCTACACCGAGCTACAACTCAGTGAATACAAAAACATTTTGATACCAAAGTTATCTTCTTGTTACAAATGGATTTTGTAACTCTTCTTCAAATCTCTATGCAGGATTTTCTATCCATTTAACTATCGGTTCTCTAATAACCCTCACACTACTACAACCTTCCTCTCTACTGCAACTCACACTCTACTGCACCCTTGTCAGTATAGCCTCTTCTCCCTCTCTGCTAGTTACAAACTCTACAAGTTTTGCACTTTGTTGCTTCTCTCTTCTCTTTGCTACACTTCTTCTCTCCACCAATACTACACTATGTCGATTCTATGCTTGCCTCATGTGTAGTCTTCTCCTATTCTCCTCTATCGGCATGATCACTACCTATTGAGCACTTCAATCCTGTTTTGCTTTACAATCAGTCTCTACTTCTTCTTCTTGATGAGCACTTGACTAATTTCTCCTTGCATGCAAAAACACTCCCTCATCCAGTGGAAACCTTCAATAATTTTTTCTTTCATATTCATAACCTGGTTTTCCCACCAAAAGCTAATTCAAATTTCAGGCGGTTAGTGTTTTTCATCAACCTCGAGACAAACCAAATTGAATTAGATCTCATGTGATCTGATAGCCTAGATTGATGAATTGTAACTCATCAATAAATCCCGCCATTCCCATCCCTTTCTAATCATGTCTTCTATTTTTTGCAATCTTCTTTTGACCTATCAGTGGATTTCTTGGTCGATCACCAAGATTGGTTTTGTGGTTTCCTTCACCTTCCTCAATCTGCACAGTCATTCTAAGCTAGATCTCTGCTCTCCTCTAGACCTTGAGCCGCAAACTTCTGCAGTACATCCCATGAATCTTGCAGTTGACATAAATGTTGACTTGTCACTAGCTGCCTCGCCACCTGACACTTCACTGACTCAACACACCAACCTATGCATGCATGCCACTTCACCTCCATGTGGCAACTATATCAACATCCACCTTTACTTGACCATCTGTGTGGGTATGGATTGGATGATTGACCAACTCCATTATCGGGTTCATCTACCGAATTACTAACTCTATCAGTTAAACCCTCAAACCGGTCTACCATCAACTTTGCACTCTACTTCTCTTCTGGTGGAATGCTCAACCAGTCAACACTCTTGCTAACCTCCCTTATGCACATCTTCATCAAATGGGAATATTCTTCATCTGCACCTTGTCCTTATTACTAGTGGAAATTCATATCGATAAACACTCTTTATGACACCATGTCATCAACCTTCAACTGAATCCATCTTCAATCTAGCCATTTTCCTCTATCTGTATCTGCTCAACCTTGCCTTCTTCCTGATTAGCTCGGACCATGTCTCAACCAATTTTTCAAAGTGACAAACCTGTCAAAGTGATAAACCCATCATAGTTCATCTATTCTGGCAACTCAACATGTCTTCTTTGTTAGTCCAGTGCATATCATTGATTTCATGCACTTGAGGCATTCCTTTTATTCACTTGTAGATCCAGTGTGGGCCTTTAAATATTTTCCTTTACCTCTTCTTCCTTATCTCACATAACTATGATGCACACTATGCATAATAGGAGATAATCTCCACTTACCAATGGGAGTGGATCCTTGTCATCTAAATATTGCAATGCACTCATGCGGCTTCCCTGTTTGTGTAGCATATCTTCAAATAGACACATGTGATCCGGTTGGGGCAAATTTACTGTCAGTAATCTCTTCACATGGTGACTGCATCTTTATCTAGTGGGAGTCCTGTTGTTTTGTATCTACACAGCATATTGGTGACCTGTACATACTTTTCCTCCTATGTTGATGTTATTTAGGTAACATTTCACCTCTTCATCACAAACAACAACTCAGGCAACTTGCTTATCCTTCTTGTACACTAGTCCTAATCTTTTTGGTTTGCAACCACTCACATGGTTGATATGTCTTCTACATGTTGACACATCACTTACCAGTTAACATTCTCTCCTTACCGGTGATAGGCTATACTTGTAACCTGTTCATATGTACCACACAAGATAGGCATTAACTTGTGTACCAGTGGCTCCAATGGTCATTGTATTGAATGACATTCTCTCCTTTACCTTACCAGTGATCTACAACACTAGGTGATATCAAAGACATCACAACCACTATGCATCAATGACAATGTTGCACATACATCTCTTATACCAGTAGTGATCTTATACAAGTTGACATCAATGACAACACAATGCCAACAATCTCCGCCTTTGGCATTGATTTCAACTCATGTAGTATCCAACATACTACATAACCTCTCTCCCCCTTTGTGTGATCCATGGATTCTCACACATGTAGTATCTGTCATACTACAGAATATTTCTCCCTGTTTGACAACAATTGCTATTTACTGGTCATTGTCTGATATTTTTCTCTCCTTGTGCTCTTTACTAGATGAATCTCATGTTTTGATACCAATTGGTATAATTTCTCATGTTATAGCTCTTGAGATGGAGTACTCACCCATCAACTAACACCAATTGAGTTTTGCTACTAATTATTGAAACACTCAATTGTAGAAGTGTGTTTCAGTAAAAATTGCTTACCTGTTGGTCAAACTCCATCATCTCCCCTTTGATATGCAGAAGTTCTTCTGACTCCAATTTTCTGATTTCAAGTGTTGAATTTGATACTTATACTAATTGTGTCTTCTTCGATACCAGCTGTATGTTCTCTTGTGCATGTAACTCTCCCTTTTTGCAGACAACTCTTTCGATGATCCAGTTGTGGTTTCAATTTGATAGACATTGAAATATTTCACAACTCCAAACACTTTCAAAGACACCATCACACCTGTACAACCATAGGCACTTGTACACCCTCTATGTTGAGCAATTCTGATACACTTCACAAAACATGGTTGTCAACTCCCCCTGAGTCATGAATCTCAAGTCCATATTGTTGGTCATGTCTAAAACTAGAGTTCTAATCAATTTTAGATACTAGTTGAGCTATGAATATGTGATCATTTGATGATCTTTCAGTTCCATTATATCCACCACTACCTATGACATGATCCTGGAAGTACACAATGCCATACAATATCTTCATTATACAAAGAGTTAAACCAGTTAGCCCAAAAACATGCATGCATGCATGAGCAATAGTCAGAACAAACATATGTCATTCAGGTCTTTTTTAATACCACCTAAGACATAACCTCCTCATTCCATCCTACCTGAGCTAATGCAATAATCCTCAAACTCATTGTGTTACATAACTTGTAAGTTCCTCTTAGCATTCATACCGGTAACATACTGCACATACTGGTTTCTCGTACCGGTCCATTATTAATACCAAAGCACCTTCCTATGACTCCTGACAATTTGTGTTACCAATTGTTAGACACAACAGTAGAAATCCATCTTTTATCTATAGGTGTGTAGCCAAGGCAGCCTCTACACACACTTATCTTCTCATATCCATACTTCATACCGAAAACAACTTGTTCTCCCCTATGTCCTTCTTTAGTGATGGGGTAAATGATCTAGTCAATATATTACTCCCCTGAGGTTCTGCATCTCCTTTAAGCCTTTAGAGATATCACATGTGCATTGAATGCATAGTGTTGATCCATGGTCTTCTTTCTCCACACCTTCTTGGTCTCATTCTTCTTCCCAATTTAAGTCATGGGAGCAGGTCTTACCTTCTTCTACTAATGGGTCCTTGTATTTATGGACTCTACATAACAACCGAAAGAAGTGCCAAAGTAGCACACAACATCCATCCCAACTTCATGATTGGGAAATCTCTTAACATAATGGCATGACCATCGTCTTCTACTCATGTTGTTGTGACTCGAAATGTAAGATGGTGGACCTCTTGATCCTGCAAGGAAATTTCTCTTTGGTTCCATGCAGGTCTCTGACTTCCATATGCTCTACATCCATTTCTATTTTGAGCATAGCTTCTATACCGGCTTCCATGTGACTGTAGGTTCTTCTTGTTGCATTCATAACTTCTATGGCCAATTTAGTTGCAGTTATAACAATGATTGTTTTCATAATCGAGAGAGGGGATATCCATGTATCTACTCCTTGATACATTTTTCTCATATGCATGATATCTATGAGATCCTAGATTATTCCTTCTAGATCCCTTTCTACATTTTTTTGTCCAATGGCCCTTACCATTACATGCAAAGCAATAACCAGAGAAGGAATATTTATAACTTACAAATCTATTATGCCATGCATGGGGAGATCTTACCGGTTTAGTATCTCCATTTCTGCTTCTTCGGGGATGGATTCTAGGTTTCCCATTCTCAGTAGCTCTTCCATCTAATCTCTTCTTCTCCCGCACTTTCTTTGTCTTGTGGGTGGTAGCACTTCCTTATCTTCTACCGGTAGGAGGTCTTCTATGTTGTCTTCTCAAGTTCTTGCTTCCGGTGATGTTGTCTTCTGTTGGTATTTTGGTATGGTTTTGTCATTGGTGTCAACACCTACTAAATTACCTACTTTGGAGATCCAGCAACATTCACCGGCAATCAATAAACTGTTCAAAACAATCACCGGTATACGGTTAACCGGCAGGATATAATGTTCACCGGTACCTGCATTGACATGGAAGACACCTGGTAATGTCGAAGACATCATGTGGACACTTTTCTTTGAAGTAATAATCATTGGTATATTCTTATTTGCATATTTGCTTTTACTGGCAAATAGGTCTAGGTTATCTAGGGTTACACCGGCAGGTTTATCTTTTCCAGATCAGCATGGCATGCTATGGAGATGATTTATTATTGTTGTAAATGCATTAAGCCAACATGTTCAATCGATTATTGCATCAGATATTGTATTATTTGTAAAATGTTTTATTGTAATATCTTGTAGAGCTGACCTACTAAAATTGGTCTTAGGGTATGGTATAAATGTAAGATCTTATTTGTAAGATCAAGTGTGGAATGTGAAAAAGATTTAAGGAAGGGTATATGCGAGATCAAGCAAAGATATACACGAAGACATCATTTGAAGATGAAGTTAGGTTTTTGTTAAAGCATATCAGCATTACACCAGTACTGAATCCAGCATATGAAGATGCTATTTTGTGTAGTACATTCTCATTGGATTTAATCATCCAACTGTAGTCAGTGTAACTCCCATTTGTGTTTGAGTAGTGAGCTCTAGGCTGTTGGCCTTTCTGTATGTGCAGACCCCTCTTTGTACACTTACTATCTACAGTAGTATCATCTAATTGTGGGTAAGGTTTCCCACCATGGTTTTTCCCCTTACAGGGTTTCCACATACAAATATTTGTGTCATGTGTTGTGGATGACTTTGTGCTTATGTTTCATGCATTAATTCTTACCGGTATAGCATTTTATGTTAACATTGTTTATCGGCATACTTAACTATCTTACCGGTATTAAGCATTAAGTTGGTTAATAAGATTTTGGTTTGAATTTATTAGACAACTGATTCACCCCCCCCCCTCTCAGTTGTCTCTGGGACCTACAATTGGTATCAGAGCCTAGTCCTCTTTTTGTAGAAGTTTAACAACTTGAGGAGATCCAATGTCTACTAATTATTTCAGAAAGGATAGTCCTAAACTTGATGGAACCAACTATGGAATATGGAAAATCAGAATGGAGACACATCTGAATTGCATTGGTAAAGATATCTGGAAAGTTACTAAGAATGGTTATACTGCTGATGTAGCTGGTCAGACTGCTCCAATTACTTTAGCTAAAGATGAAGAAAATGATTGCAAAGCAAGAGAAGCACTTTTGAGTGCATTATCAGATCAACAAATCATGGGATTATCAGATAAATCCACTGCAAAAGCTATTTGGGATCATTTGGAAACACTGAATGAAGGGGATTCCACAGTCAAAATTGCAAAACTTGAAAGCTTCCGAGTCAGGTATGAACATCTGAAAATGGAAGAAGATGAAAGGATTTCTGCTTTTATGGAAAGAGTAAATGAAATTGTTTTAGGTATCAAATGTTGTGGAGGAACCTTGAGTGAAGATGAGATTGTTTCAATAATCTTAAGAGGTTTGCCACCAGCATATAAAATAAAGGTTACTGCTATTAATGAGTTAAGAACAATGCCTAATACATTAGTAACTAGGGATACATTGATTGGAAAACTTTCAGCTTTTGAAATTGAGGAATTTGGTCCTGTTGCTACTATAAAAACTGATTTGGCCTTCAAAGCATCAACATCATCTGCTCCATCTTTTGACAAATCAGACTGGAGAGCCTTCTATGCAAGAGAACTTGAAGAAACCAGGAAGGAGAATGAAGAGCTTGAAGAACTTGAAGCACTATTTGCAAGAAAAATGCCAAAAGGTCCAATTGGAAGTAAGTATGAAGGTAAAGCACCCTTTAAATGTTTCAACTGCAATAAGATTGGTCATATGGCTTCAAGATTCCTTGATAGACATGCTAGACTAAGAGAAGAAGCTAGAAGGACATACAAACCTAATCATGAATATTAGAGATACAGATTTAAGAAAAACAAAGATAAATCTTGTTACATTGCTGATGAAGGTGTGATGGGTCTTTGTTGCTATAATAGAAGATCAACTGGTAGAACAAGCCCTAGCAGCTAAAGTTGAATCAAAAGATGAATGGATTATTGACTCAGGATGCTCACATCACATGACTGGAGACAAAGGTAAATTCTTGAACTTTCAAGAATACAATGGAGGTTTAGTAAGATTCAAAGATGACAAAGCCTGTTCAATCAAAGGTAAGGTTTCAATATCTCTTGATGGTAAACATAACACTGACAATGTTTACTGTGTTGAAGGATTAAAACATAATCTTTTAAGTGTTGGTCAATTAGTTGAGAAAGGTTTTCAGTTACAATTTAAAAATGGAAAATGCAAAATCATGAATAGAATTGGTTTGGAAATTGCAACTGGTAATCAGACTAGAGGTAATATCTTTCATTTGAATAACAGTGAAAAGGCATGCTTAATTGCTCATATAGATGAAAGTTGGCTATGGCATAAAAGACTATGTCATGTAAATTTTGATTGCATGGTAAAAATCAGTACTTCTAAGGCAGTTAGAGATCTACCTAAAATTATGAAACCTCATAATACAATTTGCAAGGAATGTCAATTTGGAAAACAAGTTAGAGCTAGTTTCAAAAGTATTCCAGAAAAATCCAATAATGCTCTTGATTTAATTCACACTGATTTATGTGGTCCAGCTAGAACTAAAAGCTTACAAGGTGATAGATATTTCATGCTAATTATTGATAATTATTCTAGAATGTGTTGGGTTACTTTTCTCAGAGAAAAATCAGAAGCACTTGGGAAGTTCAAACTATTCAAAGCAATGGTTGAAAATGAAACCAGTAAGAAAATTAAATGTTTAAGATCAGATCAAGGAGGAGAATTCACAGCCAGAGATTTTAATACATTCTATGAAGTAAATGGAATCAAAAGACAGTTATCAGCACCTCAGATACCACAACAGAATGGAGTTGTTGAAAGGAAAAATAGAACTATTTTGGATGCAGCAAGAAGTATGTTATCAGAAGCAAATCTACCACATGTGTAATGGAGAGAGGCAGTAAGCACTGCTATCTATACATTCAACAAAGTTCACATCAAAGGTGAAACCGGTAAGAGCCCTCATGAACTATGGTTTGGTAATACTCCTACTCTTAAGTATTTTAGAATTTTTGGAAGTAAATGTTATATTAGAAGAGATGAGTATATTGGCAAGTTTGATCCTAGAAGTGATGAAGGAATATTTCTTGGTTATTCATCTAAGAGTAAAGCTTATAGATGTTTTAATAAAAGATTACAAAAAATTGTTGCAAGTACAAATGTAAAGATTGATGAACAATTCAGAGGAACTTCAAGGTATATAGACTCTGAACCGGTAACAGAAATTATGACAAATGAACCAATAGTAAATCCACCGGTACAAAATGATGATCTAGTTACTCTGGTATCATCAGAGGATTCCACAATAATTGAAGAACAACAACCGACTAAGACACCCCGGTATGTAAGACTGAATCATTCTGAAGATCAAATAATTGGAAGCAAATTTAAAGGAGTCATGACAAGAGGAAGATTGGCAAATGAAGAGGTATGTCTTATTTCTCAAATTGAACCATTATCTATCAATGAGGCATGTGAAGATAAATTTTGGATTAAAGCTATGGAAGAAGAATTATGTCAAATTGAGAAAAATAATTCTTGGACATTAGTTCCTCGGCCTGAAAATAAAAATGTAATTGGAACCAAATGGGCATTTAGAAACAAACTCAATGAAGATGGTAAGGTTGTCAGGAATAAAGCAATACTAGTGTGTAAGGGATATTCTCAGAAAGAAGGAGTTGATTACAATGAAACCTTTGCACTGGTAGCCAGAATTGAGGCAGTTAGATTATTCTTGGCCTTTGTAGCTCACAAGGATTACAAAGTTTATCAAATGGATATTAAATGTGCATTTTTGAATGGAGATCTTGAAGAAGAAGTCTATATTGAACAACCTGATGGATTTTCTTTAACAGATGACAATGATATGGTTTGCAGATTAAGAAAAAGCTCTGTATGGACTAAAACAAGCTCCAAGAGCCTGGTATGCAAGATTGGATAAGTATCTTTTAAAAATTGGTTTTACTAAAGGAAATGCAGATAGCAATTTATATTACAAAGTAACTAATCATGACATCTTGATTATGGAAGTATTTGTTGATGATATAATCTTTGGAGGAGAAGATGGATTGTGCAAAGAATTTTCTCTTAAAATGCAGCATGAATTTGAAATGTCTATGATTGGAGAAACAAAATTCTTTTTAGGATTGCAGATTTTACAGACTGATAAAGGCATATTTTTGAGTCAATCTAAGTACTTGAAAGAGCTACTCAAGAAATTTGGGATGGAGAACTCTAAACCGGTAAGCACACCTATGACTACAAATGAGAAATTATCTCAAAGGGATGAATCTACACCTGTCAATCCAACTAGATACAAATCTATGATAGGAGGTTTACTGTATTTGACACAAACTAGACTTGATATTATGAATGTAGTATGTATAGTTTCTAGATTTCTTAGTAATCCCAAGGAAAATCATGAATCAGCAGTAAAAAGGATTTTTCGGTACTTACAAGGCACAGCAAATATTGGATTATGGTATCCTAAAGATGAAAATTTTGATCTGTATGCATACACAGATGCAAATTGGGCAAGAGATGTGGATGATAGAAAAAGCACCACTGGAGGAGCATTTTTTCTTGGAAAGAGATTAGTTTCTTGGTTAAGTAAGAAACAGAGTTGTACATATTTATCAATAGCAGAATCAGAATATGTTGCAGCAGCAACAAACTGTACATAGGTACTTTGGCTTAAGCAAATGTTGAAAGACATAAAGGTAAAATGCAAGGAACCTATTACTATATATTGTGATAACACTGCAGCAATTGATATATCTAAGAATCCAGTATTACATTCTAAAACAAAACATGTTTCTATCAAACTGAATTTTCTGAGGGAAAAAGTTGAAGAAAAGGAGATAAAACTGGTTTATGTGAATACTAAAGAACAACTTGCAGATATTTTCACAAAATCTTTGCCTAAGGAAACTTTTGAGTATCTCAGAGATCAGTTCGGAGTCTTACCTCCACCGGTAGAGACTTAGACTTGATGATTGTCATCAACCGGCAGAATTAAATGGACAAATCTTTTATTCCGGTATTTGATGACGAAGCTACTTCTCAGGGGGAGTAGTTGGTATATTGAATTGGTTGGTATTTTGTATTAACTTGACCTTTTGTGACTTTGGCATTTGATGTCAAAGGGGGAGAGATATATGGAAAAACATTAGGGAGAGATAAAACATTGAGGAGAGATTGGTATAAGAGTTTGGTATAAACACATATTACTCCCAGGGGGAGAATTGGTTTTTGTACTTGGCATTTCTATTTTGGCACTTTGATGGTTTTTCCATCTTGTGTTGCCATCAATGCCAAAGGGGGAGATTGTTGGTATTTTGGTATGGTTTTGTCATTGATGTCAACACCTACTAAATTCATCTACTTTGGAGATCTAGCAACATTCACTGGCAATCAGTAAACTATTCAAAACAATCACCGGTATATGATTAACCGGCAGGATATAATGTTCACCAGTACCTGCATTGACATGGAAGACACCTAGTAATGTTGAAGACATCAAGTGGACACTTTTCTTTGAAGTAATAATCATTGGTATATTCTTATTTGCTTATTTGCTTTTACTAGCAAATAGGTCTAGGTTATCTAGGGTTACACCGACAGGTTTATCTTTTCTAGATCAGAATGGCATGCTATGGAGATGATTTATTATTGTTGTAAATGCATTAAGCCGACATGTTCAATCAGTTATTGCATCGGATATTGTATTATTTGTAAAATGTTTTATTGTAATATCTTGTAGAGCCGACCTACTAAAATTGGTCTTAGGGTATGGTATAAATGTAAGATCTTATTTGTAAGATCAAGTGTGGAATGTGAAAAAGATTTAAGGAAGGGTATATGTGAGATCAAGCAGAGATATACATGAAGACATCATTTGATGGTGAAGTTAGGTTTTTGTTAAAGCATATCAGTATTACACCGGTACTGAATCCAGCATATGAAGATGCTATTTTGTGCAGTACATTCTCATTGGATTTAATCATCCAATTGTAGTCGGTGTGACTCCCATTTGTGTTTGAGTAGTGAGCTCTAGGCTGTTGGTCTTTCTGCATGTGCAGACCCCTCTTTGTACACTTACTATCTGCAGTAGTATCATCTGATTGTGGGTAAGGTTTCCCACTATGGTTTTTCCCCTTATAGGGTTTCCACGTACAAATATTTGTGTCATGTGTTGTGGATGACTTTGTGCTTATGTTTCATGCATTAATTCTTACCGGTATAGCATTTTCTATTAACACTATTTACCAGCATACTTAATTGTCTTACCGGTATTAAGCATTAAGTTGGTTAATAAGATTTTGGTTTGAATTTATTAGACAACTGATTCACCCCCCCCCCCCCTCAGTTGTCTCTGGGACCTACATCTTCTCCCATTTTCCCTTTTCCTTTGGTATTTGCATTATTCCTCCTTCTTGCAGTACCGGTCTTCATTCTTGTCTGCAAGTATTCACCATTTGTATTTAGATCAACCTTATTTCAGGGAGCATTTGTAACTATGAATGTTTGTCCCTTGTTCTCTCCATTTGAGGAGACAAACAAAATGTCATTATGGGGGTCATTCTTGTTGTTCGAGCATTCACTGGCACCACTTCCTAATCCTCTAGTATCCTTGGAATTATTTTTCTTCATCAACATCTTGTTGAAGGCATCACTACTGCCATGAAACCAGATTCTTACCTTGACTCATCCTAACACTTCCCAAGGTCATTTTGGAGAACCTCCATTTCTCCACGAAGCTTTTGATATTCTCTATCTTTTACTTCTAGCTCAAATGCTAGATAACTGCACCAACATTCCTTGGTATCTTCTTCTTGAGTCTTCAACACTGAGATACAAATTTTATCAATTCCGGTTCTGCTCCACAACAACAACATTCTTTAATAGCTTGTATTCATTTCCTACTCTTCTAAGTTTTTCAAGTGCATTCACAATCTCACCTTCAAGATCAAGTTATCCTTCCTCTTCTTCTTCACCTTCACTACCAGTGTCAAACACATCTTGTTGGTAAGAATTATTTGCATAATCATTCTCAGATGTGTGTGTCTTATCTTCTGATTCTTGAGCCATGAGGAGATGGGTTCCTTCTTCATGAATGTTGTGGCTGCTATTTGATCTACCTTCATCATCTGCAGATTCATAAGATGCATTTCTCATCATATCATCACTACATGGTTGTGCAGTAGTAGGCACATTTCCATAGATCTTATTCAATCTATCCCATAATATTTTTGTAGTTCTGCATCGATCCACCAGTGAGGATACATCACTGGAAAGCCCACTAAGTATAGCCATCATTGTTGCATCATTGCACTAGTCTCTTATATCTGCATCTGAATCGTTGGGAGGGAAAACTTAACTAGGGTAGCCATTTACAATAGGCATCAAGATATCATACCCTAGAGAGGATTAGTGAACTTACATTCTACAACTCCAAATGGAATAGTTAGACCCATTAAACACCAGAGCAAGGATTGACACTAAACATACAATTGTGTCCTTAAGCTATAATCTACCCAAGCTAGAGAAAGCTCTTCTGACTGGGATCCTATGCTCTGATAAAAATTGTTAGAACAATGCACCACTATTAGGGGGGTGAATCGATGGTTCTCATAAAATTTTCCCTTAAAATCCTATGTATACATACCAGCTAACATACTAAAGCTAGGATAACCTACCGGTATGCTTAAGGAGAGATTACTCAATGCATTCACACATAGAGGATATCACATAACACCAACATATATGAGGAAAACCTAACATGGGAAAAACCTCTATGAGAAATTTTGTTGGAGACTACTACTCCAATCTAGCCTCATAATGAAAATGCTTACAATGTTTAGGGAAACAACCCAAGGAGCACCAACCCCTAATTTAGGGCACCAACCCAAACATCAATGACCCCTAATTTAGGGCACCAACCCAAGGAGCACCAACCCCTTATTTAGGGCACCAACCCAAGGAGACACAACCCCTACACTGAGCTAAAACTCAATGAATACAAAAACTTATTTTGATACCAAAGTTATCTTCTTGTTAAAAATGGATTTTGTAACCCTTCTTCAAATATCTTTGTTGGATCTTCTATCCACTTCACAGACGATTCTTTGCTAGCCCTCACACTGCTACAATCTTCCTCTCTACTGCAACTCACACTCTGCTTCACCATTATCAATACAACCTATTCTCCCTCTTTATTGGTTCTGCACTCTATCAGTTCTCTCCTTTCAGCTATACTCCTACTCTCCATCAGTACTACACTCTGCCAGTTCTATGCTTTCCTCCTCTATCGGTATCGTCACTGTCGATTTTCTCACTGCTACCGATTGAGCACTTCAACCCTGTTCTACCTCACACTTAGTCTCTACTTCTTCTTCTTGATCAGAACTTGACTGATTTCTTCTTGCATTCCGCAACACTCCCTCATCCAGCGATAGCCTTCAATAATTTTAACTTGCATATTTATAACCTGGTTTTCCTTCCAAAAGCCAATTCAAATTTCAGGCGACTAGGGTTTTCTCATCAACCTTGAGACAAACCAAATCAAATCAGATCTTATCTAATCTGATCACCTAGATTGATGAAATATAACTCATCAATCAATCCCACCATTGTCATGCCTTTTATATCGCACCTTCTATTTTTGGCATTCTGCTTTTGACCTGTCAACAGATTTCTAGGTCGAACACAAAGATTGGTTTTGTGGTTTCCTTCACCTTCCTTGATCTTCTCAATCAGTCTGAGCTCAATCTTATTTGTCCTCCTAACGTCAAGCCACAAACCCTTGCATTACATCCCATGAATCTCATAGTCAACATAAATGTTGACCTGTCACTAGCTACCTCGCCGCCTAACACTTCACCGACTCAACACATAAACCTGTGCATGCACGGCACTTCACCTCCATGTGGAAACTATATCAGCATCCACATTTTCTTGACAATTTGTGTCGGTATGGATTGGATCACTGACCAACTCCATTACCGGGTTCATCTACCGGATTACTAACCCTATCAGTTAAACCCTAAAACCATTTTGTTATCAACCTTGCACTCTTCTTCTCTTCTAGTGGAACACTCAATAGGTCAGCACTCTTTCTAACCTTCCTTATGCACATATTCATCAGATGGGAATCTTTTGCATCTTCACCTTGTCCATATTACTAGTGGACATTCATATCGGTAAACACTCTTGATGACACCATGTCATCTGTGTGTATGAAAAGTGGACCTGTATCTGCAAGCACAACCCTTCAATTAAGTCATTACATGCATGGTTAAATAGATATAAATAAGAATATGAAAACCATAACAAATCGACCCATTGCCTTCTAAAAGATGCGAGTATAAGATTGCTCTCAGATTTGTATAAGCAATCTAGTGACTAGACAACACCAAGACGAAGGATTTTAATCTATATGAGCATGATATTAATGCTAGATGGATGCAAGATTAATCTAACAAGATTTAAGAAATATTAAGCTAAATGATTTAATCAATATGAAATAATTAACATGCAAAATATCAATGAGTCTAGAGCAAAAACAGTATAATAACAATATATTCTCCAGCCTCTAGGATTTTTTATTTTTTTTGAATAAGAGATGAGAGCCTGAATTTATAGAAAATTCAGAAAGAAACCAAAGGCTGAGACCAAATGATGATGAGCAGTCAAGATTTTCCAAGAGGAAGCACAATCCAAGTGAATTGATGTGCTTGGATGCTTTTATCAGTTTTAAAGAAAATTGAACTAAAATTAAGATAAAATCAAGAAAAAACTGATTTATTCTCTATTTCATTCAATTTTAAGATTTAATTATTTTAATTGCTTTCTTTGAGATTATCTATCAATTTTTAATTTTTTTTTCAAGATTATTTCCAATTGATTTCTTTTCTCAAATTTTTAATTCTTTCTTGGTCAATTAATTCCTTTTTTTGATTTATTTCCATTTTTGAAGATTTGTGCTCAATTGATTTATTTAATTAAAATTAATTCCTCTTTCTTGATTTGATGGTAAATTGATTTATTTAATTAAATATGCAAAAGATATTTAATTAAAATAAATAAGATAATTGTTTAAAATGATTTACTTGGAATGATTAATTAATTAAATAAATATTTAATTAATATTGAGTGATTGATTTTGTCATTTGACATTTGATGATTAAAGAATTAATTATGTGCTCAAGATTTATTTAATTGCCTTTAGTTAGGACCTTGGTGATGTTGTCGAGATTAGGGGCTCATGGTTTAGATGACCATTTTTAGGGTATTACATTTGCCCCTCTTTGAATTAATGTGCAAGTAGCGCGTTGGTTCAAAGAAAATTTGATGTCTAGGAGACGCTAGTTCTGAACTTGATTGATCACGAACTAGATTAAAAAGTGAGGTGTTAAGCTTGTTTCGAAGCGACGAAGCTGAATGAAGTCTGATTAAAGTGATATCATTCCCGAACTTGATTGAACTTAGGAATGATAAAAAACAAAAGATACCGACCTTGAACTTGATTGATCAAGAAGTGGATCTTACTGATCTAGAACTTGATTGATCTAGACACAGTGAGTGATGATAAAAATCAATTTTGAACTTGATTGATCAAGATACGATGAAGATAAACTATTCAGCTTGATCAAGAAATGAATACTGAACACTTGCTTAGATTGAGTGTGATCAAAGAAACTCCTTAACGTTAAGAGATTGATTCAGATAAAAGACAAATATCAGTTTGATATGAAGCAATGAAACTGATATGCCCCTAGAAATTGATTTGATTCAGAAATCTCAACTTGATATAAAGCGATGAAGTTGAGATGCCCCTAGCGATGAGGTCTTATTTGATTGATTTTCTTTAGTTGAAAAAGATTTTTTTTGCTCGACTTTTGATGAAGATTTGAAAATTTTCTCAACATCTGAAGAATGTGAGGTCATAAGGTCATGAGTATGCCCCCTTGGGAGCGAAATCAAAAAATAGTGAGGGTACATGATGATAGGCATTTTTTAGCAATGATAAGTTGTTTGAGCACAAATTGAATCAGAGGAATTTTTTAAAATTTGTGAGAGATTGAGGGTAAATTTGACTTGCAGAAATTAAATTGAGATTCGGCGTTGATTAACGAGAAATTGAGCGCAATTAGAAGAAAGAATGAGCATCTGATGAAAAGAGTGCTAAGTGGTCCAAATTATGAAATTGACTAGCAGAATGATCTTGATTTTCGATTTCGATCCCAAAAATGGACTCAGGATAGTCAAATTAGCTAAGGGTACAATTTTCGTGTCCATCAGAGCAAGTTGAAAAATTAGGTTTTTGGCTATATATGGAACAAAAGTGTCATTGTCAATTCATTTTAACCCTCCAAGCTTGAGAATTCAAAAAGCCTTCTATGGAGAAAATGGTGGTCCCTACTTGTCAACATCGATTTATCAAACTTCTCGTTAATCTCGCCATTTTTTGTTGTCTACATCTTCTCAATCTTGCCTTCATGCTAATCAGCTTGTGTCATGTCTCAACTGGTTTGTCAAAGTGACAAACACATCATAATTTATTTATTTGAACAGGTCAACATGTCTTCTATGTTGGTCCAGTGCATATCCCTGATTTCATGAACTTGAGGCATTCCTTTGATTCATTGGTAGATCCAATGTGAGCCTTTAAACATATGCTTTTACCACTTCTTCCTTATCTCATAGAACTATGATGCACACTATGCATAATAGGAGATAAGATCCACTTACTACTAGGAGTGGATCCTTGTCATTTGCATCCTGCAATGCACTCATGTGGCTTTCATGTTTGTGTAGCATATCTTGAAATAGGCACATGTGATCTGGTTGGGGCACATTCACTGTTAGTCATCTCTTTACATGGTGACCGCATCTTTATCCATTGGAAGTCCTACTATTTTGCATCCACACAACATATCGGTGAGCAGTACATCCTTCTCCTCTCGTGTTGATGTTATTTAGCTAATATTCTACCTCTTCATCACAAACAATAGCTCAGGCACCTTGTTTATCCTTCTTTTGCACTAGTCATAAGCTTGCTAGTTTTCACCCACTCACATGGTTAATATGTCTTCTCCTTGTAAACACATCACTTACCAGTTGACATACTCTCCTTACTGGTGACAGACTATATCGATAACTAGTTCATATCTCCCACACAAGTCAGGCACTAACTTGTGTACCAGTGACTCCAATTGTCATTGAACTAAATGACATTCTCTCCTTTACCTTATTGGTGAACTACAACACTAGGTGATATCAAAGACATCACATCCTATATACATCAATGATCGTGCTGCACATACATCTATTATACCGGTAGCCATCTTATACCAGTTGACATCAATGACAACACAATGCCAACAATCTCCCCCTTTGGCATTGATATCAACTCATATAGTATCCAGCATACTACATAATCTCTCTCCCCCTTTGTGTGATCCATGGATTCTCACACATGTATTATTTGACATAATACATAATATTTCTCCCCCTTTAACAACAATGACAAAGGGCATTGTCAGGGTCTCCATCCTCATATTTACTGGTCATTGTCCAATATTTTTCTCTATTTTTTCTCTTTACCAGATGCATCTCCTCTTTTGATTCCAATTGGTATAATTTCTCAAGTCATATCTCTTGAAATAGAGGACTCAAGCATCAACTAACACCAATTGAGTTGTGCTACCAATTATTGAAGCACTCAATTGTAGATCTATGTGTCAATGAAAATTGCTTACTTGTCGGTCAGACTCCATCATCTCCCCTTTGATATCCAGAAGTTATTCTAACTCCAATTTGTTGATATCAAGTGTTGAAGTTGACACTGATACCAATTGTATCTTCTTTGATACCAACTGTATGTTCTCTTGTGCAGGTAACTCTCCTATTTTGCAGACAACTCTTCTGATGATCCGGTTGTGGTTTCAATTTGATAGACATTGAAATATTTCACAACTCCAGACACCATCACATTGGTACAACCATAGACACTTGGACACCCTCTGTTTCCAAAAAGTTTGATACACATTAGAAAACATGGCTATCAACTACCCCTAAGTCATGCCTCTCAGGTCCATATTGCTGCTTAGGTCCAAAACTGGATTTTTAATCAAATCTATATACTGGTTGAGCTATCCATATGTGATCATCTAATGATGTTTTAGTTTCATTATATCCACCATAGCCTATGACATGATCCTTGATGTACACAATGCCATATAATATCCACATTATGACAAGAGTTAAACCAGTTATCCCAAAAACATGCATGCCTACATGATCAACTGTTGGGCCTAACATATGTCATTCAGGTCTTTTCCAATACCACCTAAGACATAACCTCCTCATTCCATGCTACCAAAGCTAATGCAATGTTCCTCAAACACATTGTGTTACATATCATGTAAGTATCTGTTACCATTTATATCGGTTTCATGTACTGGTTCATCATTACTACCGGAGCACCTTCCTATGACTCCTGACAATTTATGTTACCAATTGTTAGACAAAACAGTAGAAATCCATATTTCATCTATCGGTGTGTAGCCTAGGTAGCCTCTACACACACTTATCTTCTCACATCCATCCTTCATACCAATAGTATCTTGTTCTTCCATGTTTCCTTCTTCACTAAGGGGGTGAATGATCTAGTCAATATGTTACTCTCCCTGAGGTGCATCTCCTTTAATCCTTAGGAGATATCACTTGTGCATTGAATGCACAATGTCAGTCCATGGTCTGCTTTCTCCACACTTGCTTGGTCTCATTCTTGTTCCCATTTTCAGTCATGGAAAAATGTCTTACCTTCTTATGTTGATGGGTCCTTGTATTTATGGATTCGACATCACAATCGAAAGAAGTGTTAAAGTAGAACACAACATCCATCTAAACTTCATGATTGGGGAATCTCTTAACATACTGGTTTGACCATCTTCTTCTAGTCATGTTGTTGTGACTGCCAACTGAAACTTGTGAACCTCTTGATCCTACAAGGAAATTTCTCCTTTGGTTCCATGCAGGTCTCTAACTTCCATATGCTCTGCATCCATTTCTATGTTGAGCATAGCTGCTATACCAGATTCCATGTGATTGTAGGTTCTTCTTCCTACATTCATAACTTCTATGACCAATTCCATTGCAGTTATAACAAACATTGTTTGCATAACCGGGAGAGGGGATATGCATGTATCTACTCTTGGATACATTTTTCTCATATGCATGATACCTATGAGATCTTAGATTATTCCTTCTAGATTCATTTTTACATTTTTTTTCCCTATGGCCATGACCATTACATGCAAAGTAATAAATAGAGAAGGAAGATTTATAACTTGCAAATCTATTCTCCCATGCATGGGGAGATCTTACCAGTTTAGCATCTCAATTTTTTCTTCTCCGGGGATGGAATATAGGTTGCCCATTCTCAACAGCTCTTCCATCTGATCTCTTTTTCTCCTGCACTTGCTTTGTCTTGTGGGTGGTAGCACTTCCTTGTCTTCTACCGATAGGAGGTCTTCTATGTTGTCTTCTCAAGTTCTTGCTTTCGGTGAGACTGTCTTTTCCCATTTTCCCTTTTCCTTTGGGATATGCATTATTCCTCCTTCTTGCAGCACTGTTCTTTATTCTTGTCTACAAGTCTTCACCGGTTTTATTTAGATCAACCTTCTTCCAGGGAGAATTTCTAACTGTGAAGGTTTGTCCCTTGTTCTCTCCATTTGAGGAGGCAAACAAAATATCATTGTGGGGGACATTATTTCTAATGGAGCATTCACCGACACTGCTTCCTAATCCTTTGGTATCCTTGGAATGCTTTTCTTCTTCAACATCTTGCCCAAGGCATCACTACTACCATCAAACTAGATTCTTACCTTGATCTCATCTCGACACTTCCCAAGTTCATTTCGGAGAACCTCCATTTTTCCAAGGAGCTTCTGATATTCTCTATCTTTTACTTCTAGCTTTGATACTAGATCACTGCACCACCATTCCTTGGTATCTTCTCTTTGAGTCTTCAAATCTGAGATACATTTCTCATATTCTTCAAGGAATTTTATCAATTGGTTCTTCTCCAAAACAACAACATTCTTGAATAGCTTGTATTCATTTCTTACTTTCTTGAGTTCTTTAAGTGCATTCACAAGCTCACCTTCAAGATCAACTTCTTCTTCCTCTTCTTCTTCACCTTCACTATCACTACCAATACCATCTTTTTGGTAGGTGTTATCTGCATGATCATTTTAGATGTGTGCCTCTCATCTTCTGATTCTTGAGCCATGAGGAGGTGGGTTCCTTCTTCATCAATGTTGTGGCTGCTAGTTGATCTATCTTCATCATCTGCAGATACATGAGATGCATTTCTCATCCTATCATCACAAGATGGGTCTACAGTAGTAGGCTCATTTCCATAGAGCTTCTTCAATCTATCCCATAAGCTTTTTGTAGATCTTCATCTATGCACTAGTGAGGAGACATCACTGGATAGCCCACTGGGTATAGCCTTGATTATTGCATTATTCCATTGGTTTCTTCTTTCTGCATCTAAATCCATGGGAGGATAGAATTTACTAGGGAATCCATTTACAATAGACATCTAGACATCATACCCTAGAGAGGATAAATGAACTTCCATTCTACAACTACAAATGGAATAGTTAGACCCATTAAACACCGGAGCAGGGATTGACACTAACCAGACAATTGTATCCTTAAGAAATAATCTACTAAAGATGGATAAATCTCTTTTGACTAGGAACCTATGCTTTGATACCAATTATTAGACACAATGCACCATTGAGAGGGGGGTGAATCAGTTGTTCTTTAATTCTTTTCCCTTAAACTCTTAAGTATATGTATCGGATAACATACTAAAGCTAAGAAAACATACTGATATGCTTAAGGAGAGATTACTTAATACATTCACACATAAAGGACATCACATAACACTAGAATATACAAGGAAAACCCAAGATGGGAAAAACCTCAGTGAGAAATGTTGCTGGAGACTACTGCTCCAATCCAGCCTCACAATGAATCTCTGATTACAATGTTTAGGACACCAACCCTTGATTTAGGGCACCAACCCAAGGAGAAACAACCCCTAATTTAGGGCACCAACCCCTGATTTAGGGCACCAACCCAAGGAGAACTAACCCCTAATTTAGGGAACCAACTTAAGGAGCTACAACCCCTACATTGAGCTACAAATCACTGAATACAAAAACATATTTTGATACCAAAGTTATCTTCTTGTTACAAATGGATTTTGTAACTCTTCTTCAAATCTCTATGATGGATCTTCTATCTAGTTCACTACTGGTTCTTTGCTAACCCTCACACTGCTGCAACTCACACTTTGTTCTACCCTTGCCAATACAACCTCTTCTCCCTCTCTGCTGGTTCCATAGTCTGTAGGTTCTACACTCTACCAATTCTCTCTTTTCTTTGCTACACTGATTCTCTCTACCGGTACTACACTCTGCTAGTTATATGTTTGCCTGCTCTACAGTCTTCAGCTATTCTCCTCTACTCATGTTGTCACTATAAATTTTCTAACTACTACCGGTTGAACACTTCAACCTTGTTCTACCTCACACTCAGTCTCTACTTCTTCTTGATGATCACTTGACTGATTTCTACTTGCATGCAAAACCACTCCCTCATCTAGTGGCAGCCTTCAATGATATTGGCTTGCATATTTATAACCTAAATTTTCCTCCAAAAGCCAATTCATATTTCAAGTGGTTGGGGTTTTCTCATCAACCTTGAGAAAAACCAAATCCAATCAGATATCATCTGATCTGATTGCCTGGATTGATGAATTGTAACTCCTCAATCAATCCTACCATTATCATGCCTTTCTAATCACACCTTCTATTTTTGGCAATCTCCTTTTGACTTGTCAGTTGATTTCTAGGTCAATCACCAAGATTGGTTTTGCAATTTCCTTCACCTTCCTTGATCTACTCAATCAGACTGAGCTGGATCTCATTTGTCCTCCTGACATGGAGCCATAAAATCCTGTAGTGCATCCTTTGAATCTTGTATTCAACATAAATGTTGACCTATGAGCAGCCACGTTGCTGTCTGACACTTCACTGACTTAACACACCAACCTGTGCATGCATGCCATGTCACCTCCATGTGGCAACTATATCAATCACTGACCAACTCCAATACCTGGTTCATCTACCAACTTGCTAACCCTATCAGTTAAACACTCAAACCGTTATGTTATCAACGTTGCACTCTGCTTCTCTTCTAGTGGAACACTCAACCGATCAGCACTCTTGCTAACCTTCCTTATGCACATCTTGATCAGATGGGAATCTCTTGAATCTACACTATCTCCATATTACCGGTGGATATTCATACCGTTAAAAAATCTTGATGACACCTTGTCATCAACCTTCAATTGACTACATCTTTAATCCAGACATTTTTCTCTATCTACATCTGCTCACCCTTGCCATCTTCCTGATCAGCTCGGACCATGTCTCAACCGGTTTATCAAAGTGACAAACCCAACACACTTCATCTATTCTAATAGCTCAACATGTCTTCTCTTTTGGTCCAGTACATATCCCTAATTTCATGCACTTGAGGCATTCCTTTGATTCACTAGTAGATCTGGTGTGAGCCTTTAAATATCTGCCTTTACCTCTTTTTCCTTATTTCATAGAACTATTATGCACACTATGCATAATAGGAGATAAGCTCACTTTCCAGTGGGAGTGGATCCTTGTCATCTACATCCTTCAATGCACTCACGTGGCTTCCCTGTTTGTGCAACATATCTTCAAACATGCACATGTGATCTGGTTGGGGCACATTCACAGTCTATCATCTCTTCACATGGTGACTGCATCTTTATCCAGTGGGAATCATGTTGTTTTGCATCCACATAGCATACCAATGACCAGTACATCCTTCTCCTCTTGGTTTGATGTGAATTAGGTAACATTCCACCTCTTCATCACAAACAATAGCTTAGGCACCTTGCTTATCCTACTTGTACACTAGTCACAAGATTTTCAGTTTGAAACCACTCACATGGTCGATATGTCTTCTCCATGTTGACACATCACTTACTAGTTGACATGCTCTCCTTACCGATAACAAACTATACTAGTAACCTTTTCATATCTCCCACACAAGTCAAGCACTAACTTGTGTACTAGTGGCTCCAATGGTGATTGTAGTGAATGACATTCTCTCCTTTACCTTACCGGTGATTTCCAACACTAGGTGATATCAAAGACATCACATATGGTATGCATTAATGACAGTGTTTCACATACATCTCTTATACCAATAGCAATCTTATATTGGTTGACATCAATGACAACACAATGCCAACAAGAAGATGTAGATTTAAGTTTTGAAGGACTACCGTAGTAGGTGGACAAAGACAAGAGAAAGGCATCATCGGTTTTGAAAATTGTTTGAAGATATCAACAAAGGAAAAGGTTTACAAAGTCCGTAGACTTTGTTATGGACATTAGAAAGAGTCAAGAGGAAAGGAATTTTACTGCCGCAGCATTGGTGGTCAAAATTAAGAGGGGGTGTTGGTATATGTAATTCCCCCCACCTTTATATCTTGTTCTAGAAGGAAAGATATTAAATATTTTGTAATGTCGGCCTAAGATATAGAAAGGCCTAAGATGTTTCAAAAGGATTCCAGAATTATGTCGAACAAGATTAGTTGTTTCTAGATGTTTCTCTATGTATCGAAAATACCTCTATAAAAGAAGCATTATGTAATATACTTATCATTAAGTGGGAAGATGGTTGAACAATCATGTAAATTATTTTTATGAAGCAAAAAAGATAAATAAAATAAAAATGAGTTTTTTCTAAAAAAATCTCTATTTTTTGTGTGTTTTATTTTTTTTAAGTTGTTTATGCCTCTGCCCTATCATAGATAACATTACAACAACCCAAGATCATTCCATTTTTATTTGTGTAGGTCAAATTCCAAGATAGAAACGTGTAGGGTAAGGATAGTGATAATTATGCATCAAGTATAAGAGTATAATTTTTACCATAATATAAATGATTTTACAAAAGTTTACCTTAGCTTAGTTGGCTTGAGGATGTTACAACCTAATAGTTGAAGGATTATTGCTAATGTTTGGTTGGTGGCTGGCTATTGTACATGTTGTCCTATATTTTTGTAGCATTCTATTTTGGGGTTCTAGATTCCCACTAATTCTGAAAGGTTTTAGGTCCTTTTATAACCTATTGTAAGGTGTTTTGGATCCCTCAAAACCTATTTGAACCTTAATCAAAAAATTTACAAAAGTTTAACTGATTATTGAAAGTTATCAAATTGATATGCTTCCAACATAGGCTCAATATTAGTCACCTGGGTAAGTGAGAAGAAAATAGACATTACTGTGAGAATTCTCCAAGATCTAGAGTCCAATTGATAGCACAAACAAGATAGAATAAAATCTGACAAGAATAAACAATATACCTATCAATGATGCAAAATACCCAACTGATTGAGTTGATTGATTGAATTGAATTGATTACATACAAAGTAGTTGAGCTTTCTTATAAAGGAAAGGCTAGAGAGCACACAACCATGACATGTGGCTCAATGAGAAACAAGGGTAGGTAGGAAAAATAATAAAATATTATACAAGAGGTGGATCACTCATCAAAGGTGAAATGTAAGAACAAGATAAGACCACAAAAGGTGGAATTTCTCCTACATACACCATCCCTATGTGCACACTTCCCTAAGTGTCTCATATGCAAACTACTATGAAATGAATTACCCTAATTCAACTTAAGTAAAGTGTAATTATGAAACATAATTTACACAAACAATTACCATTTCTTGTTTTGAATAAAAGTAAAATTTCCTTTGAATGGTCAAACCTCTTATCACATTGTAGTTGATGGATCATCGAATGTCGCTACAATTTTTTCCTCAAGTCTAGAAGTGCCATCATCAAAAGAGAAAGAAGTCAAGCCTAGAATAGAGGATCCTCCATGAGCTTCAACAATTACAGAAGAATGTAATACCACATTTATGGAGGAAGTGGTTAATCTTATAAATTGAGGCTTTATATATGATATAGGAATATTTTGAATAGTTCCTTTATAATTGACTCATTTCCAGGTTATATGACATTCACTGTGGATATGTTTTCATCCTATTTGTATAGTTCCTTATAGAATATTGTTTCTAGGGTTGGCCAAGATGCATAAAATGTTTATTTTTCATTGTTATAGAAAACAATCATATTATATGGTCAGTATTTACAATTTACTTTGGATTATGGAATCTATCTATAATATCAAGTGAAAGTTGTGCTAGGTGCATTGTAAGTCACTTGGATTCCTCATCGATGGTTTTATATATGAAAATTGTTTTTTGTTTTTTAATATTTTTATGTAGCCTTGTGAAATCTAGAGATATTGTGGATTTGCATCTAAAACAACAAGATTGTGAAATTTTTTTTTAGGAAAAAGGAGGCATTGCCTCAACCTCCTTCTCTACCTTAGGAGGTAATGGTACATTCTCCTTATCCAATATCTCTAGACCACCCCCACCACCAACGTCTGTTGCACCCACACCATCAAATTCTATTATCATTGATACATCATTAACTCCTAAAGAGTCTACTCCTACTTGATATAGACATCCACATTTTAAAACTCTTAGGGCTAGATAACTTTTATACCTTGAGTCATGCACTTGGGTAAACCACCAATTATAAAGGTTATTTTTTCTTATTTTAATTAATATCAGTTGCAAGTGAATTTATTTCAATTTTTTTCACTACTATAATATTTTATGGATCTTTAATAGACTTGTTAAGATCATTAAATTTCTAGTTATTTAGTCAATTGGATTCTCTGTAATCATCACAAGTTGGAGATCAAGGAAAGGTCAGGTGCTTTACATTTCTGAATTCATGAAATGAATGAATGAAATTGAGGTGAAATATGTTTCTTTGAGTGCCATATATTTATTTCTTAGTGAGGAGAAACTAAGCCACTTTTATCTGGGTCAATGCAAGAAGCCGAGTCCACTTTTTGGCCAAAAAGTGGAAGTGTTTTCCCTAACTTTCAGATTTTGTGTCATTTGAGCTTAAATTTTGAAACACTTGGAGATTGAATCTTGGAAAAAGTCAGTACTATAAAAGATATCCCTTTGAATGTACTTTCAAAATATGTAATTTATTTTAATACCCACATAATAAAAAATAAATTTTTGAATGGAGTTCTAAAAACTATGTTTTAAAAATGCCTCTTTCTTGACCATACCATGCATGTGTATGACCCACACTTTTTGACACAATTAAATTTATTTTCTCAAACCATTTTGGGAAATGGTTTGTAACACACGGAAGATTGATGAGCATATTTTTCTATATATTTTTTTTAAATATTTTTTTAATTAATTTTTTAATGATCGTAATTATCTTTTTAAAAATTTGACATTTACGACCCACATAATTTGACGTAAACTTAACATTTTATTTTTTTTAAATAGAAAATAATTTTGTGTAGATTGATGACATAATTTTTTTTCAAAATTCATTAAAATAAAAATGTTATTAAATTAACAACATTAGTTAATATTTCAAGTTTCTGGACCCAATTTAGTATAAATTAAATGAAAAATAGTTAAAATAATCAATTTTTAAATAAATTTACATATTTATAATCTAGACAGTATAGTCTGAAATGGATTTTAATTTCGTATAAAAATTCTCTAATTGCAGGCACATAAACTATTTCAGAAGTTCATATTTGTGCTTTCATTCATGGAGATTTGAATTTGTAGGTCCATGTCTCAGGTGTGGCCATCCTAGGCCTATCCCGGGCCTAATCCCGAGCCAAGTGGTGGGTTGTGGAATCAACTTCCACAGAACAGGGGCTCGTTCCTTTTTTTAACTGTTGGATTTAGGAACAGGCCCCCATTTAAAAAATGGGGGCCCGTTCCTAAATAACCATTACTGTAAAAAATAGACAGATTGCATCAATTTACCACACTATCATTGAAATCCCTACTGACAAAAATTTTTTACAACACTTGGTAGTACTTTTAAATATTTTTTACACAATTTTCTGAAGATCACGGTAAAAAGATATTATTTTTTGAAGAGGAGTTTGTAAATATGGGTTCTAAGCAACGTCAAAAGAAACACAGGAAGACAATGATAGTGAACGAAATTCAAGCACAAAGAGAGGAGGCAAAACACTAAATAGATCGAAGATCACAACAATGACAACTGAATAACACTTCCGAAGCATCTAGTTCAGTTCCCATTGTAGATGAGACCATTGAAGAGATCATGATGGACGCAATAAATGTAGAAACAAACACGGGTATGACTATTGGTGCAAATGTTCATGTGGATGCAAATCCTGGTATGTTTTTAAATCCCCAAGTCTATGATGTCAATCAAATTTCTGATTTAAATGAAGTTGGATATAAATTTCATATACCAATACGAAAAGAAATAAAAATTAAAAATATTATACCACCCTCTCTGAAAGAAAATGAATGTAATTTGTTTACTATTGATAGCAATGTGCTAGATAATCTTAATGGTTTAGTTTCTTGGAGACAAATCAGAACACATGCGAATAGATTATATAAACAATTTTTCTATAATAAAAAGTTAGGATTCCAATGTCAATTAATGCTACAATTAATAAAAATGTTAAAAATGCATAAAGTCATGAAAAAATAGGTATTCATGCACAACCAAAAAGAAAAGATGAATCATATAAGCAAGTTGTATCTATGGTTGCCAGTGCCATCGATTCTATCAGAAAAAACAAGTCAATCTAAAGCTAAGAATGTGGCATGGAGAGTTATAACAACTGTTGTAGTTGACAAAACAATTGTTAGTAAAAGAATGTTAAGTGATATAAGTGGCTATTTAAACTTACATCGTAGAACCTTGTCAAGAGCGGCCAAAAGAAGAGACACAATTAAAATTGATCCACTAAACTGTTGTTGGAGTTTTAGTGGTAGACTTCAAAGGTCAGACATGAAATTAAATGATGAAACTAAACAATTAATTGCAAAATTTTGGCATGATAACACTAGAGTTTCATCAAATGCTACAGATGTTTTAAAGTTAAGGGTGGGATCAAAAATTTGTGATCCTCATCCAAAACATCTTCTTGTCATGACTCAAACTGAATTCTTTAAAAAAATTAGTGATGAATCTATGTTAATGAATTTACGAATCAGTAAAAGATCATTTGAAAAATGCAAACCCTGGTATGTTAAAACAAACAAACAAAGAATATCTTGTTGTTGTAAAACTCATGTTCAGTTTCGTTACTATTATGATGTTTTTTGATATATACATTGTATTTTGCATGGTAATGATCTTATGCAGGATTGTGGTGTTTATGTTCCACCTAAAACTATAAAAGATTTTATTGCAAGTTTATTTTGTAAACCACCTGATGAGCAATTATTTCTTTCCATTTCATGCATTTATGGCATTTGCAATTTATGTGGGAACTATTCTTTGATAGGTTAATGTTTGCATGAACATGTTTCATTTGAGTTTGGACAAAAAATGGTTGATCATGTTAGGAGATTTAAAAATATAGAATAGCCTCTAAAGGATTGAAAGATGAGGAAACGTTTAGAATTGATTACAGAATAGAATAGTGTGAATGCATTTATTAGTGAGTTTAAAAGTCATATTGTTCCAAAATATGTGAAACATTCCCAACATGCCTGATGGCTTGATGGATAGTTTCGCATATGCAAGAACACATTTCCAGTTGGAACAATAGAATCAGTTGTGGATTTTGCAGAAAATTATACTCTAAAACCACAAGAGGAAACTCAATCACAATACTACAACTCAGTGCAAGTGGCCATATTTGTGCACATTATATATAGACATGACCATGACAATACAAAAGATAATAGAAAATTTGTGAGGGAGTATCATTTCTATGTTAGTGATAATCGATTACACTCGTCAGAGTTTGTTTAGCATTGCTTCAAGGTATTTCATGATAATGTTAAGGAAAGAGAAATTGACATGAAACAACATATGATATGGTCAGAGAATTGCACTGGACAATTCAAAAATGCAAGAATGTTTTATTGGCTATGCAAAGTTCACAAGAAAACCAATGTCCAACATTTATGGAGTTTTTTTTAAGCGGGACATGGTAAGGGGGAACACGATGGAGCTGGTGCCTGTGTAAAAAGAGCTCTTGCTAGAGAACAATTGAAATTTGAGGATGTAATGAAATTCAAAGATGCTCGTGCAGTTGTAGATTGGTGCAATTCAAAGTTGTCAAAAGGATCGGCTGAGAACTCTGCAACTCGACAATTCTTCTAGTTGGTAGAGGAAGATAGTATTCCTATTTGGCATGATTGTAATAACATCATTGGATCAGCTAAATGGCATTCATTTAAGAGTTCTAATTCAAACACATGGACTATATTTACAAGGAAGCTTGCTTGCTTGCTTTTGTCATTTTTTTGTTTCTGGAGATTGGGAATTTTGTGAGAATAAAGAATGGGTTGAAGAATGGTAACAAAGATCATTGACACCCATAGATACAAATGATCTTCATGAAAAAACTGATGAAGATATGGATGCATCAAATGACTATGATCGCATTTCAGGTCTTATACAACAAGCTAAAAAAAAATTGAAATTTGTTTTGATTTATTAAATAGTACATATATATGAAATCTTATAGTGTATATTTTTGGTTTTTATTTCTCATTAAATATTAAAATAAAATCGTTTTGTGCATAGGACATGTCTATTTTGGTTATTTCACCAGAGGACAGTGAAGAGGGGATAGAGTATTGGTTGGCTCGATGTGTAGAGCCAAAACATAAGCTAACCACTCCTCGAGTAGATGATGATGGTTATGACTATCCAATAGGATCTATGGTTGTTGTTGGCACATGGCTACACAAATATCTAACAAGAAAGAATGGATTGCCCGCATTTGAAGATTATAAATTAGAGAAGAAGATTATACATTACTCGCATTTGGTAGTGGAAACTAATATAAAATTGGATAGATATCGTGGCAGACCTGCTAATAAACAATTATGGACTCTCTCTATGGAAGAGCACGAGACAATTCTAGATGCTTTGCAAAAGAGAGAAGATGCAGATGGTATAACAGAATGAATATATACAAGTAAGTTGTAATTTGAACCCTTAATCCACCTCCCTTTTAAAAGTTGTGATGTGTATTTTATATAGCATTTTAAATCATGCATCATAATCATAAAATCTAATCTAGTGATTTTGTTTCAGGTCTACCACAAGTAGAAGGCGTTAATGAAAACCAGTTTATTAGTGCATACTTTATGTTTCATTTTGAATAATTACAAGTAAGTTAAATTTTTGTACCCTTAAGGAAAATCCCTTTGAAGAGTTGTGATGTATGCTTTATGTTGTATTTTAAATTCAATGCATCCTCATTATAAAAACTAATCATTTTTTTTTTTTTTCTCGGTCTCTCAAAGTAGACTTGGCCTCAATGACTATTATTGTTTGCGCATACTTGAGAGATATAAATCCTTATTATTATAATTTAAATAGACTATTTTTTATTCTAAATTGAATGCATCCTCATTATAAAAACTAATCATATGTATTTTTTTTCCAGGTCTCTCAGAGTAGACTTGGCCTCAATGACTACTATTGTTTGTGCATACTTTATGTTGTATTTTGAGAGATATAAATCCTTATTATTATAATTTAAATATACTTTTTTATTTTATTTTAGATAGGTCTTCTTGATTACACTTTGTGTAATATACATAAATGAGAGACTATTGGTCAAATTTATGAATGAGATAATTATGTTTTTTAATCAAGTTCTATTCAATATATTTGTTTTGATACTTTTATCTTATCATCATTATTATTGTAATGGTAATTATATATTTGATTATATATTTTGCATATGTATGATGATTAATATTTTTTAATTTAATTTAAAATATGTTATAATTATAAGATATGTTTTGATACTTTGGTCTTATCATCAGTGTTAGTTCATGATGTAAACCTTTAGTTTATCTAATCACAACTTATTTAAATAAAATTCCATAAATAAAATTTCAAGTCCACATAATCCATATAAAGTTATTTAAGCACAAGTTCCATAAATAAAATTTCAAGTCCACTAATCCATATATATATCTAGATGGTAACATGATGAACTCTACATAATATCTAATATGCACAAAATATATATGATCTAATCCTATTATGCAACTATCCATATAAATAAAGTATGTGCATGTCCAAGACAATATATACAATGTTAAAAAATAATTACACATGCAAACAAATGTGTAAAGTCCATAAAAAGGTACATATCATATAAAATAGTACATGTACATCATATCAGAGCCAAATAAATAATAAAATCTAAGTGCTATCATCAATAACATCTTGTGGTCTCTTCTCCCTAGGACGTGGACCAAATCCACCCATCTCATGTTGTACAAGGAAAAAATAATATTAAAATACTTGAAATTAACTATTAAAAGATAATCATTTATCAAATACAATTGGAATTCATAAATTAAGTTACAAACTTACCATATGTGTGTGCACATCAACTCCAGTAACTTGTTATGCATGTACTATATGCTCGATAGTTGTGCCATCCTATATAAAAGATAAGAAACATGATATCACAAACATGAGCACATACACGTGTTTATTTTTTTATTAAATTAAAATTAAAATTTATAATTTGTTTTTAAAATAATCATATGATAAAATATTGTACATAAGGTTGCTCATCTCCTCTAGCAGTATCTTGTGTAGTATCAATGTCAAGTGTAGTGCTAGCTAATTCCTATACAAGGTCAAATTCAAAGTGTCCAATTAAATCTTAAATTAAGAGTCAAAATAAGGTAAAATTAAGTGTTACATAATAAGACCTCAAAGGATGTCGATGTGCATTCAAATTGGCTCTGATAAAAATGATGAGGACAACCTATCCTGATAGTAGTGTCCACCTGCAAACATGCATTTAATGAAATCATATTTATTGAACATATATATGTTTATTAAATAATTTCAAGTTAAGTTACAATGTTGTAAGAGTTCATATTTAATTTATGAATTCTAAGATACATACCATAGATGGTGTCATAGTTGTCACACCCTCTTCATGATGTGATGTAGAGGGTCCCTCATGACCTGAAGCCTAGAGAAATAAGCATTCAATGTATCAACATAAAAATTTATATAGTATATGATGATAACATATTAACTTAAAAAGCTAGTACAATGTCTAGATAGAAATTGATACTATACCCCATAAGGTGTGCCAAGCTGTGTAGGAGTAGATGCAATATTGACTCTAATATTTGGTGTAGTCCTTATCTACATAAACCAAATTTATTTAATGAAGTATTAGATTATATTTAAAAAAAGACATGCACTTAATTTATACCTATATTTAATGAAGTATTTAAAGATTGACATGTACATGTATATATCTATACCTGCTCAAGATGATCATTAGAGTGAATAAAATACATAGAGGATGTCATCATACTATCATCTGTTGCATCATGTTCAGCTACAACTGAAGCAAATCCTGGATCAGCAGTAGGACCTACACACATCTAATGACAACTCGAACACATATGTGGAATCCATCAAGGAGCGGATGCCATGTGAGTAGCTTGCTCACTCAGGTTACCTGTGAGGGAAGTCAAAGCATTTAATGTTGAAATGAATGATGTGCACATCTGCAGGAATCGATGGAGCAACAAGTGGAACTATGGGTGGATCTGATAGGGGATTATTACTCTGTGCCCCTAATCTATGTTGTGGCATTCCACGACCAACACCCTGGAATGACTTAATATAAAAATAATTTGGTTTTTGGTGCATTACAAACTCACAGTATAATTTCTTCAAAAAATATAAAGGGACCTCATAATTACGATGTGGTGGATAATCAAATACCATCCACCATCTATCCCAAAAGTGTCTAGCCATTTCTGGATGCTCACACCACCTAATTGAAATTCTTTTCTGGCTAGGTTGCATTGGTTCTCTTGTTTTTGGGTTAGTAAAATATGGACATAAATGAGCTTTGGTTATTTTGAGATCAGTGATTTTCCTATAAGTTAAACCATCGGCATAAAAATCATGCAACTCTTGTCGTCTATGAAATTGATCTAATTGAGAATCAACAGATCTAACTAACTCGACAACAATTTGCATTGATTTTGCAAACCCTAGAAGCTGGGGTGGCGTGATTGGCTCATTTTGGATAGCAGTAATATTTTATTCAATCACTTGTAGGTTTTCATTAATTCATTCTCTTAAATGAATTTCATCCAATCTAGGGGGTGGAGGTGGAGGTGGTGGTGGTGGAGGTGGAGGTGGAGGTGGAGGTGGAGGTGGAGGTGGAGGTGGAGGTGGAGGAGGAGGAGGTTGCAGTGGGGGATTTTCACCTAATAATTCATCTATGTCAAAGACATCCATGATAATAAATAGCTCATGCATATATAAATATATACATGAATTATATACAACTCTATGTCAAAGAAGAATCTATTTTTGTTTTTAAAAAAACATTTATAAATAGTAACATTTCTATGTTATTGAATGAGATACACATGAAACATAATAAAATATTAAACTTAAAAAATATACATATACATACTATTGAATCTTTAAATATAAAATTTGTGCACAAAACTTAATAAAAACTTTCAATGAAACTTCATAAATCTATTATATATTCAATTTAATGCATTCATTTATTGTAAAATGCATCAACTATTAAAATCAATATAAAATATTCCATACATGAACTTGTAAAAAAAAAAAAAAAGATCAACATATATAAAGTAATTTATATAATAAATAATTAAGTCAGAGTTTTGGTAAACATGTTACATTAGTACTTTGTGTTTGATAGTACTAATATATTAGATGGTAACCTCTCTAAGTGGTCATTTACTAAGTAAACATGTTGAATTAGTACTTCAGTGTTCAAGATGAATTAGATGATGAAGTTGGAAATTCAAGAAAATCATGTCATGACATGGCTTAATAGCTCCTATTATGGACCTATTATGCCATGATAGCATAATAGGTAGACTATTATGCAATGTCATGGCATAATAGGACTTATTATGTCATCATGGCATAATAGGTCCTGTTATGCCATGACATGATATAATAGGTCCTATTATGCCACAGACATGGCATAATAGGTCCATAATTGGTCCTATCATACTAAGTAAACATGTCAAATTAGTACTTCAATATTGGAGATGAATTAGATGATGAAGTTGGCAATTCAAGAAAATCATGTCATGTCATGGCTTAATAGGTCCTATTATGGACCTATTATGCCATGATGGCATAATAGGTGGACTATTATG
Organism: Cryptomeria japonica; assembly: GCF_030272615.1. Taxonomy (NCBI): domain Eukaryota; kingdom Viridiplantae; phylum Streptophyta; class Pinopsida; order Cupressales; family Cupressaceae; genus Cryptomeria; species Cryptomeria japonica. The sequence continues at coordinate 574,922,450 of NC_081407.1, read as the reverse complement.
CAATGTCATGGCATAATAGGACCTATTATGCCATGATGGCATAATAGGTCCTATTATGCCATGACATGCTATAATAGGACCAACTATGGACCTATTATGAAATGTCATGGCATAATAGGACTTATTATGCCATCATGGCATAATAGGTCCTATTATGCCATGACATGATATAACAGGTCCTATTATGCCATGACATGGCATAATAGGTCCATAATTGGTCCTATCATACTAAGTAAACATGTTGAATTAGCACTTCAATGTTGGAGATGAATTAGATGATGAAGTTGGCAATTCAAGAAAATCGTGTCATGCAGTGGCTTAATAGGTCCTATTATGGACTTGTCATGCCATGGTGGCATAATAGGTGGACTATTATGCAATTTCATGGCATAATAGGACCTATTATTCCATCATGGCATAATAGGACCTATTATTCCATGACATGATATAATAGGACCAAATATGGACCTATTATACAATGTCATGGCATAATAGGACTTATTATGTCGTCATGGCATAATAGGTCCTATTATGCAATGACATGACATAATAGGTCCTATTATGCCATGGCATGGCATAATAGGTCCATAATTGGTCCTATCATACTAAGTAAACATGTCGAATTAGCACTTCAATGTTGGTGATGAATAGATGATGAAGTTGACAATTCGAGAAAATCATGTCATGTCGTGGCTTAATAGGTCCTATTATGGACCTATTATGCCTATTGGTAGTGGTCCGGCGTCCCTCACGGGGATTCCCAACATGGTTTAATAGCCTCCTGTGGATTCTATAAGTCTAGTGATTGTATCGGGCATTGACAAGTTGATCTTTTGGTGCAACGGAAACCCTAGCTTGTAACAATGCCATGATGGAGTAATAGGTGGACTATTATGAAATGTCATGGCATAATAGGACTTTTTATGCCATCATGGCATAATAGGTCCTTTTATGCCATGAAATGATATAATATGATGCACTATGGACCTATTATGCAATGTCATGCCATAATTGGACTTATTATGCCACCATGGCATAATAGGTCCTATTATGCAATGACATGACATAATAGGTCCTATTATGCCATCATGACATGGCATAATAGGTCCATAATTGGTCCTATCATACTAAGTAAACATGTCGAATTAGCACTTTAGTGTTGGAGACAAATTAGATGATGAAGTTCACAATTCGAGAAAATCATGTCATGTTGTGGCTTAATAGGTCCTATTATGGACCTGTTATGTCATGATTGCATAATAGGTGGACTATTATGCAATGTTATGGCATAATAGGACTTATTATTCCATCATGGCGTAATAGGTCCTATTATGCCATGACATGATATAACAAGACCAACTATGGACCTATTATGCAATGTCATGGCATAATAGGACTTATTATGTCGTCATGGCATAATAGGTCCTACTATGAAATGACATGATATAATAGGTACTATTATGCCATGACATGGCATAATAGGTCTATAATTGGTCCTATCATACTAAGTAAACATGTCAAATTAACACTTTAGTGTTGGAGATGAATTAGAGGATGAAGCTGGCAATTCGAGAAAATCATGTCATGTCGTGGCTTAATAGGTCCTATTATGGACCTATTATGCCATGATGGTATAATAGGTGGACTATTATTCAATTTCATGGAATAATAGGACTTATTATATTGTCATGGCATAATAGGTCCTATTATGCCATGACATGATATAATAGGACCAACTATGGACCTATTATGCAATGTCATGGCATAATAGGACATATTATGTCATCATGGCATAATGTGTCCTATTATCCCATGACATGGTATAATGTGTCCATAATTGGTCCTTTTATACCATGACATGCCTTAATAGGACCATAATAGGACCTTTATGCCATGACATGGCATAAACCTAAGCCTAAACTTTGATATCTAAAATTTGAAGAGTAATGTTAATTACTTTTGAGGTTACACTAATAGTGGTAACTTTTGTATTTCCTAATGAGAATTAAGAACAATTTTGGTACATATGTTCAATTTAAGTAATTGGAATGGTGGCTTGCTAGAAGTGGTTAAATTTTTTTTGTTTATTGGTTGAAAGGCCCAGTACCTAAAAAAATAATTCCTAGAAACATTTGACGGTCCTATTATTCCATGATGTCGTGATGGCATAATAGGTCCTATTATGCCATGTCATGGTATGACATGACCAACTATGGACCTATTATGCAATGTCATGGCATAATAGGACATATTATGCCATCATGGCATAATGTGTTCTATTATGCCATGACATGGCATAATGTGTTCTATTATGCCATGACATGGCATAATAGGTCCATAGTTGGTCCTATTGGCACTTTTTTATGTTGAACAACAAAATCAACAACTAGTATAATCTACAACCAAATTTTGAAAGGTAGCCAACCTCAACTATGATTTCAAAGGACTAACTAGACCAACTTAACAAGGATATTTAATCCTTCTTCTCTTCAGGCTCTCCAAAGCCTAGGCGGGTTTACCTGTGATGCACTTCAAATACAGTCTAAACTCACACACAGCATCACCATTAAAGCAAAAATCTCAAACATAGCTCAACAATAAGGAAAGTACTACAAACTAGCTACATTTACATTGACTCTCAACTACATTGGAGCTTGAGATAGGTGGGTTATTACCACAAAACAGAAAGAAAAGATATTAAATTCTGATTTGATTTTAAATCTCTAAGAAAACCCCAAAATGTGCAAGACCAGTGCCTTATCCAAGGGCAATAGAGTCATACATCAGACTAAAAATGAAAACACTCATTGCCAATCCATCTTCATCATGAAATATTCCTACATAAATGTATTACTAAGCTTATCCACAAAAAACATCAGATCCAGAAACATGAACTCCATTTCATTAATGTTTGCTCATAGGATTTAAAATCTTCCTTGAAGATTACCTACAAACAAGCATTACACTCATAGGCACAACTGCTCATGACACACATGATCCTCCTTAAGAATCAGATTTGAATAAGATGAAAGTACATTTCAGAGACAAATTCTGTGCGAATTTGTGCATGCCTTACATACACAAGAACCTGCAACAAATAAGACTCCATTACTTAAAATAAGACATTACTCTGCAACCTTGTAAATAAACCCATAATTGGAAATCAAGAAATCTAGAGCCTTTCTCCCAGAATTTTGGAACTCTTACAATGAGAAGAAAATCAGAATAAGAAGGAGAGGGAAAAAGATTAGGTCTGCAACTGAAATTGTCAAGTGTCTCTTTTCCCACTGAATTTAAATCCCTTCATCTTTCCCATAGAAACTACTCTCAAAATATCCCAAATTGGTTATAATTAACCCCATAACTGCATTCCACATCCCGAGAGCTTTCCGGTGATATATGATACTTCTACATTTGGCCAAAAATTAAACCCTAGGCGAATTAAACTTGAACAGTAGACCATCATTTAAATTTTTTCAATTTCTTATATACTTTGCACTATACATTAAACTTGATTTTAACTTTGATTTTTGGCCTGATTTTGCCCTGACGCCCTGCCACATGGCAACCTCTTATTGGCTAATGGGGTCCACTGGGTGCCACCTTGGATGACACCTCATCACCGCCATGTGTACACCTTGTCACTACCACTTGTCTACTTGCTTGTTGGCCACATCGTCGCCACCTCATTGCCATGTCAGCAGGACCTGTGAGCTATCTTTCCACCTGGACCTGCCACCTGTCTTTCACCATTTCACAGAGTTTAACGTGCGAGCATCTTCGGGTCACGAAGTCACGCGAGCCGTTGGATCCTTTGCAAGATGCATGCTCTTTAACTCTTCGCGATTTTGCAAACCTTAACCGGCGAGCATCTTCCTTTCGCGAAATTGCGTCGGCCGTTGGATCTCCTGGACTTGCATGGTCTTTAATTCCTTTCGCTGATCTTTTCACCATTTTGCAGAGCTTAACTGGTGAGCATCTTTGGCTTGCAAATCCACGCTCTTTGTCGATCTCCTTGGAACATGCTTGAACTTTAAGCTACCCTTTCTCTGCAAAACTAACCTACCTCAGGATCCGTACCTACGTGGGGTCCACCTTGTCGCCACTTATCAGCCTCCACGATCACCTTGGGATCTGTGCCCACATGTGTGGGGTCCGCTTGGGCACCCAACCGGCACCATTCGTCAAAAGCCTCTTGAGGCTTTGACCTATTACTACTGTGGACCTTTGTATTTAAATACAAAAAGTTACATTCCCCAACCAATGTGGGATATTGCCTTTTGCCTGGCACTACAAATTTTGAAGCAATTTTCTAAGTTTTTAATGGCGCCTTACCATTTTTCTTTTGGATTGCCTAGAAGTTTCTACATTTTACATGCCACGTTAAGGATCACTTTCAGAACCACGCTGCCACTCCATTGCATTGGCTTGGGGTTTTCTATACTTCTTCAACTCTCCACGTTCCATCTCACCCACCATATAGGGAAGATCGCCTGGAGTTTACTTTTACCTGGAAATTCATTGCACTTTGCTCAACCACGTGAGAGGGGGGAGGACTTGTTTTGAACCTGCACCATTGCATTTATGTTAAACTTTTTCTTTCTTTCACATGCTACGTGGGAGGAGGGAGGCCATTTTAATGTTTGCATTGGTTTGAAAGCTTTTTCCAAAGCCACGTGAGTGGGAGGATTCATTAACTGTTGTCTGCATTAGCTTGGGAGCTTCTAAAATGTCTTCCTCTCCTCCACCATCCAAGAAAAGGCTGCATTGTCGATAGCATTTGCTCAGAGTTTTATATGCCTTTGCCCATCTTATGCTACGCAGGGAGGACTGGTAAAGGTTGTTGGGAAAAGGAGGATGTTGGTTGGGCATGGAGACCAGGCTCTGCACCTGCCAATCATATTTGCCAATGGAGCTAATGTCTTGTCCTCAATAATACCATGCAGGGGCTGCTAATTCATTGCACTTGGTGAAGAATTTAACTTTGAAACCAGCGCCTTGCAAGGACTACGCAAAGGGAGGATGCAGGCAAAGTTCGTGGAGATTTGGATCACACCTATCAATAGCATTTGCTTGAAAGATTTAATTACCTCCACACACCACACAAGCCACTATTTTCCTCCTTTCACAATAGCTGGTTACATCTGGCGAAGAGAGGTTTTGGCTTTTAGCCTTGTCCATGGCATTTGCTTGAAAAATTTAAAGTTTGCTCCACACCATGCAGGGGTTGATATGCCAATAGCATTTGGCATATGTTTTATGTAGCCTGCTCAAATACCACCACCAGCAGGGAGATGGGGAGGACCTGTAAAGTTCTGATGCCAATAGCTAACAAGATGAGAGAGGGGGGGGTGAATCATACAAACTTAATCTTCAATATTTTCAACAGATTCAACCTCGATAACTTAAACTTCAGCAATATAACCAAAAACTGCTAAACATGCTAACTCATAAACACATAATCATCATAACACATATAACACTAGATTTAACATGGAAACCCGAATAGGGAAAAACCACTGTGGGATTTCAGACCCACTAAGAAATATACTCTTCTAGAGTATGCTCGGTTAAAAGAAAATCTTGTTAAAGATTACAAACACATTGCTAGATGTGACCCGGTTAAGGGATTTCCCTCAGATCTGTTAGAATCTTCACTTTGTCAGAAGTGACCTTGTTAAAGGATTTCAAACACTCAACTAGAATGTTACCTTGCTAGAGGATTTACAAATAAGACTGTTAGGTCCACTTGGTTAAGAGATTTTATGTCACTTAATAAACAACGGTAGTAAATATATCTGCAACTTTACATCTGAAATGCTAAAGCAGATTCTTATTTTCTCAAAACAATCTTGTCATAGGACTTATCTTGTCCCTCTATTGGGCTCCTTACTCTGTTATTCAAAATAGGTCTTCAAGCTTCTATGCTCAATAATCACTATGTAGCATCCTTGTGCTTACACTTGCCTGCATGCATTGTTCATCAACAATTCCTTATTTATAAACAATTCTAACCGCTTAATCTCCTTGATCACATTTCCCATGATCAATCTTAGCTAGCAGATCTTCAAACTTGACCAGGTTCAATGTATCATTCGATCTGAAAATGTTTTACCTTGCCTAGGGACTTCCATTCCTTTCTTGGAACTTGCACAAGGTTATTGCAGTTCAATCTGAGCTGTAGATCTTCCTCTTAATCTTCCATTGCCATAGATCCTTAACAAACTTCATGCATGACATACCAATCATTTAATCAACTCTATCTCATCATTGTCCTTCATTAAATAATGCTTGTATTCATCCAATACGATCTATCATAACTTGGTTGCAACTCGGTAAATACTGAACTTCACTTAGTAGACATTCTACCTTCATTAACCGATATCGATAACCTTAGGGTTTACTGACTAGGTTCCTTAGGGTTTACCGACTAGGTTCTTTGCTCGGTGACATAGTATAGTATTAACCTTACAATCAACAACATTTGTAGGAGGAGAGCATAGGCCAGGTTGTGTTCATCGGTAAGAGGTTGATTGGAAAGGCTAGACTTCATGTTCGGGAATAAAAACAATCTAAACATCATGATCTCATCATTGTCTAACTCGATAGTAGTTGCCCATTGAATAACTTATTTCTCTCCTTATTCATCACATTCTTTCTGTGTCACTTACTGACCACTTAATACTCATCAAAACACACTTCTTAAGATATGGCAACATCATACTGAATCAGAAAATCAATTTCTTGACATCAATGACAAAATAATATTATAAAGATAGTAATCATCCTTCTTCAGTTATATCAATAATCTTCAACAACCTTCTCAATATCCTTATTGAAATGCTAACAATCTTTCTTTCTATTGAAATGCCAATAGGACCTATTTGCATTTGGTAGAAGACCTCAACGCTGCCCCATACCACCATGCCACGTGAACTGCTAGTTACCATTTGCTGAAAGCATTTTCTGTTTTCCTTCACATTTGAAGGGAGGACTTTGGCAAAGGATCGTGGGACTTGGTTGATACCTCTGCAGATACATTTGACCTGAGACTTCAACTTCAGTATCTCCCCATGAGTCTATCACCATACCACGTGAAGGATGTTGCTGCTATACACCTGTGAATTGCATTAGCTAATAGTTTCATGATTTTACAAATCCACACCATATTCTCTATATAATGTAGCTTTTGTTTGATGGTTCTTAGGGACTGTGAATTGGCTCATAGAGATATAACACACGATCAATGGAATACAAACAATGCAGACCTAGGATTCAAAACCCCAGATAGGAATGAAATCATGAAAATAGAGAGCACCCAATGCACATCATTCATGTATTTATAGACCATGAAAAATCTATATGACAGTGATCTCCTTCATTTGAGCTATATTGTAAAACCTTGATTCAAAAAACATCGTGAAGCTTACAGGTCAGGTCAGGCCCCAAAGTGGGGCCGACTAAAAAAATTTTTGTTTTCATGCAACTGACCTCTGAAATACCTCAGGAACCTTAAACTTACCTCTGGAATCGATCGACACCATTTTCACATCATCAGACTGAGTTTTGCAATTTTTAGGCACCTGCGCCACATTTTCGCATTTAATCACGAAGACGTAATTTTCAAACTGGTCAAAACACCTTTCTGGACCTCACCATCTGACAGGAATGTACTTTGATATACAAGCATGAACTCTACCAAACGGTTTCTCAAGATGAGTCTTGAGTGAAGAGATATTAATTGTCAAAAATGACCAACTGGCTTTGTCGGCACTGCGGACCTGATGAAGTCAATGTTCAGGCAACACATGATGCCTTTCTTAAAAATATCAAATGACCTCTGTAGACCCTCAAATCTAAGACATAGGTACCTTGAAGTACATATCAAAACTTATAATTCTTAGTTTGATCAAAAGACTGACTGGGTGGAAATGGTGTGCTCATGAAAATAGCCACAATCTACTGATATAGCAATGAAAGTATGGACCACTGAAATAGGTGGCTCAAGAAACCCTTCTGAAAACCGATCAAATGGATTGGTAGGAGCTTGAAATTTGAAACATAGCTCATCATTTATACCAACAATAGCCTGGAACAAACATTCTATCATGACACTTACTAAGGCAACTTTTACACTTATGCAAAACAGGGCTTCGACTAGGAGCTAAAGCAGGGACTTGTCAAACCACACCAACTACAAACGTATTGAGCTTTGAAAACTAAGCAAATGGATTCATAAGGACTTGAAATTTTGTAATATAAATCACATTTATGCATAGAATTTAATCCATTTTTAAATTCTTCATGATGATCAACAGGGCAAAAGATATAAGCACTCAAAGTAGGCTACTTGGTAAAATCTGCATTTGCACGTAAAATGCACTTTCAGCTCACCCCTTGAAATGGGTACCTGATAGACTGATCCAAACTGAATTCTGAAAGTTGCAACACACTGCATAGGCCAAATGAAAGGTATAGGACACATTTCCCAAGATTTACCCTTTGAAAATCAACTGGCTCCATTTTGCCCTCTCTCTAACTAGGCCACCTGAATGAGATTAGGTGCCTTTTTGAAATTGCAATATCAAAATTTTGAAATGGGGCTCAAAACTTGACTCAATTTTAATGAGTCCCAATAGGTCCTATCCTACCATGGTATGGCATAATAGGAACATAATTTTCCATCATGGCATAATGTGTCCTATTATGCGATGATATGGCATAGTAGGACCTACTATATTCCTATTATGCCATGACATGCCTTATTATGACATGATGGCATAAAATGGCCTATTATTCCATGACATGCCATAATAGGTCCATAATTGGTCCTATTATGTCATGTCATGGAATAATAGGAAAATAGTTATCAAATCTATAATAGTTTGACTATGTCAATGGCTAATTCTTGATGAATATTTCATTTTGGTTTTGGTTTTGATACATCCATTTAGTTTCGGTTTGGTTTGGATTTGGTTTTTATTTCCATTTAGTTTCGGTTTTGTTTTGGTTCTCATTTTGATTTGCATTTAGTTTTGATTTGGTTTTGATTTGGTTTTGGTTTTCATTTTGATTTCCATTTAGTTTCGGTTTTGTTTCGATTTGGTTTTGGTTTTGATGTTTCTGAGATATCTTGTATCTTGTAAATGATGTTTTGTTTTGTTAACTATCTAGATTTTGTTTTGATTTGTAAATTTGTTAATTAGGGTTTAGGGTTAACTATTGAAGAATATTTCAGAACAAAATTAAGAATTTACAAATGTAAAAACAAATTTATTTATAGGCTACTAAAAAAAAAATACTAAAATAATACTCAAAAAATAGGAAAAATAAACAAGAAAATTACAAAATGTGAAAATAGATGATTGAATGTGTACCTGGGATAGTTGTGGAGGCTTGAAATGGAATCCATAGCATGGGGGCATTTTTGATCTCCTGTTCTCACTTCAATTCCAGGGTGAAAATGACAAAATTCGCCAAGAAAAAAAGGGTAAAATATGATTTAGAAACGGGGGCCCGTTTTTAAAAAGCAGGCCCCTGTTTTATTTAAAAGAAGGCCCCCATTTTAGAACAAAATGGGGGCCTGTTTATTTTGTCTTCGGGCCCCTGTTACCTTTCGACTCAGGGGCCCATTTATTTTCTCTTCGAGCCCCCATTACCTTTCGACTCGGGGGCCCAAAGCATAAACGGGCCCCCGTTATTAAGAGAGTGTTTTCCAACCCGCGGACTTCCATGAATTTGTGACTCATTACCTTGCACTTGCCCATCTATTAAAAAGAAAGAAAACAAAATGAATATCATGATTGGTTGGAAATGATTATAGAGTATAAGATTAGAGTAGGAAATAATTGCTTATATCTTTTAGGCCATATACTTAGTGAAAAGTCATTGTGAAACAAATGGCAGTAGAACGATAAATTAAGTATTGAAGAAGAGAAAAAAAATTTCACACAAATGCCAAATAAATAAATCTAGGATAATGAGGCTTTATGGCTCTCTAAAATTACTAAGTTGAATGAGTCTTTTATTACACTAGAGCTATTTGAAAAACTAAGAGATATTAGGTTCGACATACTCTACTGATATCATCTTCATATCTATCTATATTTCATATTATGTGCCTTTGTAAATTTATTTTTGATGAAGTGTTTGTTTTTTGGAATAAAAATCCAAATTAGATATTACAACATTTCTCAATTTTTTGTTTCTAGGGAAATATGTATAGTTTAACATTGAAAAGTGATGTTTTTTAAATTCATTTAAAAATATGAATATAAGGCTATAAGTTATTTTTTCATCAATTTCATTCTATGATAAGAAGAGGGAACATTGATTTAATTTATTGATAACATAATTTGGTATGTTCTTCACTCTCTCTTGATTGTGATTTACAAGTGTTTTATTGTTCTTGGATTAAATGTCTATTGTATTTATGAATATATGAAACATTCAACCAAAACATGTTGAGTGGTGATGTAAAATGATTTATACATGTTACATAATTTTGTAACACAAATTTTTTATAAATATTGACTATTTAGGAATTACCTTTTTGTGCTCTCAGAATTGATGAATAGCTATTTTTTTACACAAATAATGGAAATTCAAATAGCAAAGAGGGAAAATTTATTAATTTGATAACTTTATTTTGTTGTCCCATTTTAATGTAATTGCAAGAAAAAAGAGACCTTCATTAAACATATTATTTAAATTTTAAGAAGTGAGTCCCCTATAGTAACCCTATTTCAAATTTGACTGAACTCCTTTCCCAGTATTCAATCCTCCAACATATTCACAAAAATATGATAATTCTTACTAAGAGGTTATCAACTAGAAGATTAAATACATCTTTGTATTGAGATCCACAATTTGCATTTTTAAAATAGAAATCTCCAGACTTTGAAGGGATTAGATTCAAATCAAACAAGAAATTATAAAGATTTGAATATCCTATTTAATGACTACTTTATTACCAATAGTTGTGTGTTGCTTGAAAGTTTCCTTATACCAAACATGAGCTTGAGATGCTTTTTTGATAAGTCACGTGTTTTTAGTTATTTGTTTTTTATTTTTGCATTGAAATTATTTGTGCTTGTGCTTTTGCTTTTGTTCAATCTTGCCCACCATTTTCGTCGGATTTTAAGTTTTCATTTCTATGTTCTATGTATGAGCTAGAACTTCACATAAATACCCAAATTATCCCTTTAATGAGCTCATAGTTATGAGGTTATGAATTAGCATTGTCTTGATAAGTGTAACTTTAAAATCACATCAAGAGACTACAACGTGTGAGCTCCAAGTCTCTTATCATACCCCTTTGTTGGCATATGTGTAGAGTTTGATGACATGATGGTGTATGTTGTCATTGATGTCAATATTTGAAAAGGTGAACTGGTATATTGAAGAATGCAAACTGGCAAGTGAACCGGTATGATGGTATGAACCGATATATGTGAAAAAGTGAATCGGTATGTTGGAATGTGAACCAGTATATGCAAAGGTTGTATCGAGGTTTCATTTGATATGACTACCGGTTGGTAGTCTCAGCTTTAGGGTTTCCGGTTGATGCATTCCAAGTTTGTGTGATTCGACCGATGACATCCTGTGATGAGTTAGCATTGAAATGAAGATTAGATCGTGTTGCCACATCATCTTTGTGTGTGTGAAGAATCTCCTTGAGGATCTAGCATGAAGAAGATTGATTCTATCTACCTCAGGAATGTGCAAAATCTTTGCAAATGGTGGAGAGCGCATGATTGGTTATCAGCTTCCAGAAGTGGTGAAGAACGGATGATGGAGAATGTCTTGAGATTTGTTCAAGATTTTTTTACTCCATGTAATGTGATTAAATGGTCAGGATTGGACCAACTGTATTGATAACCTAGATGCTTAGGGGTTTAGGGTTTATGCTACCAACCTAATTGTTGTCTATAAGGTCGATGATGATTTGTATTGTGAAGTTGTTGGCAAATGATTGTATGTGAGGTAATTCTTGCCAGACCAGTAAAGTGAGTAGATACCTACAGAGTGTAATTGCAGATGTAAAGGAACTGAAGTGGATTTGCCTTAGCATTGAGTTTTGTTATCAGATTAGTGTATTACCTGTTGACTTCTAATCATTTCAACAGTTGGAAAATCCCTTTACCGGGTAGCTTTAACAGGCTTTTTGTAAATCCTTTAACAGGGTGACTCAAAATCATTGAATTCTTAAAATCCTCTTGCAAGGTAACCTTTAACAGTGTTTTAACCTCTAACCGGGTATTTAGCCATCCCTTAACTAGGTGATCCCTAGCAGGATCGGTTCCTAGCAGAACCTATTGTAAAGTCTTTAACCGGACTAGGCTCCTAACAGAGTGAACTTTAGAAGAGTTCAAGAACAACTTGTGGGTATTCATCCCCGCCGTGGTTTTCCCAGTTGGGTTTCCACGTGAAAAATCAATGTGTTATGTGTGATGCTTTTTCATGTGATGTTTTAGTGTTTTTTGTTAAGCGATAAAGCATGTTCATCCAATGGTCATTGTATTTCTAATGTTTTAATTGCTTAAGTATATGGATGAAGTTGAGATGAGATGTTAGGTCTGAAGATAATCTAGATGGACTAGTTAATGTCTTTCACAGTCATACTGTGTGTTACCGATAGTGCCTTGTTTTAGATCAGTGATACTGTTTGCTAGTCAGTGCAGTCTTTGCAGTTTAAGTTGTTGAGAAAGTTTTTGTCCATATTGATTCACCCCCCCCCCCTCTTAGTATCTGTTGAGTATTTACTATTCATCATTATTCATCACCCTCGTGTTCATTTTCAATGTAGATTGTCATATTAAAAACTTCTCTTTTTCTTCATTGATCTACATCTTCATTATAAGAAGTGTGTTTTTATTATAGTTGTAACCTCATGTATTTGCTTGAATTTCCTAATGATCTCTCCTTTATTATCTTCCTCAAATACTTACCATCTGTATTTTGTCTACATGTTGCCAAATTTTAATTTCATGCTTTCCTCAATAGAAATTTTTAACTCTTTGATTTGCTTTGTAATCAAGAGACAAACTTTGCTTTCTAATTTTCTACAATTGTTTTTGATTTTGTATTTATTTTAATTGTCTCATCTATCCTATTACAATTACCCAATTTAAAGGAATGGCATCAAGCTAGTCTAAACAATAATGTTTTTATCTTTGGCATTGATAGTGCTTATTTTTTTTCTTCTTAACACCACATAAAAATATTCAAGATCATCTTTAATATTTTATGGGGATGTTTGATTATTTCTTCAACTATGTAGCCTTCATTCATTCTATTATTTTATAGTTTAACTTACCAATTTCTTGTTTAGGTGCAATAGACAACCTTACTAACTTTATTATTAGATAGTTTATTCTATTTAGGCTATGTGATATGTAGCTAGCTTCATATAAAGAAGAGTAAAATAGATATAAAATATTATTAAAAAAGTCGATCAAGCATACTATATGCTTGGTCACTCTTTATAACAATCATTCTTTTATGTGGTGGGTTATACTCTATCTTTTTTATTTTGTTTATTCCTATCAAATAACAACACATCGTAACATTTCAAAGAAAATTAGTGAGAGTAATTAAATTAAAACACATTGAGAATAGTTAGTTATCCTCGCTATTGTAATCTCTTATCTGTTATTAAACAAAGGAAAATTACATTACAACTTGAAAGATACATAAAAAAATTTATAATGATTACATAGCACACACAATAGATACCAATGAAAACAAAGACAAAAACAAAACCATCCTTGTATTCTCTGGCAAGACTGTTGTTGCTCTAAAACACTTGTTTAAATACCTTTTTATACATTCAAAATAATTATTTGACACATTTATTTAGGTTCATGATTATTTTCATCATTTTTTTCATTTCTTATATTCCTAGTACCTACTTCATACTTGCAAATTAAATTTTTAGACATACTTTTTAAAATAAATTGTTTAATATGAAATATTAGGTACCTTGATCACCCATAATTCTTTGGTGGTCACTATTGTAAGTTATAGTTGTCTTTAATATTCTTAATAAAGTAGCTAAAACAAGGAGGTTTAGAGTCGATTGGAAATTCGAAAGATGGCTCTTCCTTTGCATGGGTGTCGTGCTAGGGCCGACATGCCCTAGCCTGTGTCCTGCACTCTGCTTGCTTCGTTCTGGAAGGGGGGGTATTCTTTCTTGCTGGGGGTCAGTTTTTGCTTGCCCGTGGTCAAGTTTTCTGGGTTGCCACAAGGTCTGGGTTGTTGTTGGGGTTGGGTGGGGTTTTGGGGTTGGGTTTTCCACCCCTCTTCTTTTTCTTCGTGTGGTATTTTCTTTGGATCCATGGATAATAGAGGATTATCCTCTTCTTAGATGATCTTTGGAGATCTAGTTATGGTAGATCCGTCTTATGTGATGCATGGATGTGGAAAGGAGCACATTAGTAATCCCCAATTAGGGGTAGGCATCTCTTCTTCAAAAGAGCCTTTTGGGATGAAAAAGGTGAATGGTTGTTTGGAGAGATCCCAAGATCGTCCAGTTCGGGTTATTCAACCTAAGCAAATTTCGGAGGATGTTGAATATTGGTGTAATCATGCTCTCATATAAAAATTAATCAGTCATTGTCTCTCTATACCTATTTTAGATTCTTAGGCACACCATTTCTAGAATCTTGAAGGAGACATGGAAGCTACTTATGACAACCAATAACTATTCTCTGTTTTTTTTTTCCAACCTGGCAAACAGGAACAAGGTTTTTTAGGGTGGACCTTATTTTTTTAGCCACGTGGGACTCATTATCAAACCTTGGCATATTGGATTTAACTCTTCTTAGGAGATTCCCTCTCATGTGTCTGTGTCGATCTGATTGTCGAGGCTTCCATTGGAATTCTGGAGAGAATATATTCTTCACTCAATCTCACTACTTCCTGGTAAACCTGTGGGTTCATCTTCACAAACTCAAGATCGAAAGGTAATTTCCTACGCTCATATATGTGTAGAAGTTTATTTAAATAATCATTTTCCAAACTCTATGGAAATCTATTTGGGGACATCTTCTTGGATCCAACAGCTGGACTATGAGACCCTTCCATTTAGATGTAGAATTTGTCATGAATATGGTCATTTACAACGAAAAATGTCCTAGAAATACATCTTCTAAATTCGTTGTTTATGATCCTCCTCACTCTGTTCTAGGGTTCATAAGGGGAAAGCCCCTATGCCTAATTCTCTTGTTGATAATGATGGCTTCATTCCTATCAAACCTCAAAATAAGGACAAAGGAAAGAAGAGAACATAGTTGGATAGGCAAAATGATGTCACTCTAAATAGGTTTGATGTTCTAGATGATTTGGTCCAAGAGGAAGGAGTTCCAATTGAAATATCCCTGGGTGCCTAGTTTCAACATGAGCTAATGGATGGGGATTCCAAGAAAGAAGGTTGGGCTCTATCTTGGAGAATCAACAAAATGTTCAAATGGTTATGGATTTGCCTTCCCATGTTTAGGACAATAGAGATCTTAGTGGGTCACAGGTCCCCAAAGGTGCAATGGTAATGACATATACTCATCCTTCCACTTTAGTGGCCTTGGGTTCTATGAATAGTAACAAATCCTCGCTTGTTTTAGGCTTGCAACAAAAGACCCTCAAAAAGGGTTCTTTAGACAAACCTTTAAGGAGTGGATGAAAAACAAATCAGAAAAAGGTTAAGCTTATTAGCGATACTAATTTGGTTGTGTTGGGTTCTATGAAGCTCACTGATTCCCACTTCTCTCAGCCACATAAATGATTATGATCTCATGGAATGTAAGGGGGTTGAACAACATCCCTAGACAAAAGGTTGTTTGCAGATTAATTGACTCAGAGTCTCCTGATGTTGTTTTTATTCAGGAAACCAAGCTTTCAGTGGATGGTTTGGCCAGTTGTGCTTTGCATGTCTGGCCCCAGGGCCTTTGGCAGGGAATAAGGTTTCATGGTAGTTCAGGAGGGGTTGCTTGCTTCTGGAACCTGGGGAAAGTTTCCCCTTTGTGGTGGTTTTCTAGAAGGTCTTCCATTTCTATGGTCACTTCTAGCTTTGGGACTGGAGAAAGATGCATCTTCTCTAGTATTTATGCCCCTACTGATCTTGTGGGTAAGTTACATCTTTGGGCTCACATCAATCTTTTTTTGGCTCAAGATCCTTTTCTCCCCAGGATTTTGGTTGGACATTTTAATGTCATTACTAGTTGGATGAAAAGCAAGATGGGTTATTCAAGCATGATCCTATTGGGATCTAAGAACACTGAGAGGGGGGGATGAATCAGTGTTCTGTCGGAATAAATAGTTTTTAACTTTCTACACCATGCATATATATATATATATATATATATATATATCGGTAAAAAAATAAGCATATAACAAGAAGCAAATAAACCATCTACATAAATGAACACCATAACACACAAAATTTATTCATGGAAAACCTCAATGAGGAAAAACCACGGTGATATTTGTGACCCACAATATCAATTCACTGGCCATATGAAAAGATATTACATAAAATAGGGGCCTGCACTCGTAGGAAGGCACACTGCCTAGAGCATACTGCTCATCACTAAAGAGTCTCACTAACTACAAGCTTTCTACCAAAGTAAATTACTGAAAATGAAGTCAGGAATGCATCTACTATTCCAAATAGAGTTCCAGTTTTGGTTGTGTTTTGTACTGGTTCATAAATTTGAACTATTATCGGTATTACTTCTCCTCCAAGAATGATTTCCAAGCTATCTATAGATAATTGCATGATATAATGTTCACATACAAAAATGATCTTCATACATATATTTCACATCATACAGTTTTTCTATACCTATATATGTCTATTATCTATTCCATCACATCATCATCATACTAAATTGACCTAGCAGACTGACTTAAATACCTATTACACATGATATGCCTTATGTCGGCTTACAATGCATTTACAAAAGATATCCAATGCCAGCCTCGACAATAATTACAAAATGATTTACTAAATAAATCTTCCTTGATGTCAGCTTCCTTGAAGTATTGATGTCGGTGCTGGTGTCGGTGCCAGTGTAGCCCTGAATGCTTGCAATGTCGATATCTACCAGTATATGCCTTCTAGTGCCATTTTGTGACTTCCATGAGATCTTGTTGCCATCAATGACAATAAAATGAATCCAATGAGTGTTAATTGCCATCAATCTCCCCCTTGTGCATTGATGGCAACACTCATGTGAAAAATGGATTCCTTGCCGGTGTGCTCCCCCTAAGCAATACCCTCCATATACTCCATTTGATAGTATTTTCTTCGATATTTTTCACATATATACATACTCCCCCTTGACATTAATGCCAAAAACTGATGAAAGAATAAAAGAATGAAAGAATAATGTTAGTGTCACTCGAGCTTAGTCATCTTCAGGATTTTTGGGTATGCCTTTTGTAGCAACTGAAGATATGTGTCCCAGCATGATTTGAAAGTATCAGATACCGATGCAAGTCCACTGAGTAAGTGGGCAAGTGATTCCTTCTCCTAGGTATCTATCGGTGTGGTTTTTTCTAACATATCCGTGCATTATTTCTTGTGAACACCCAATGAGTCAAGTTTAGGGCTTACCAATCCTCTTAAATTTCTTGCTCTGCTTATTATTTTATCTTTCTCCTACTCAAAAGCAAAAGATTGGTTTTCCAAGGACACAATTTGTCCATCAACCAATGTAGTTAGTGTAGTCAATCTGTTAAAAGAGTTAGCAATATTAGCCATTTTGTCATATAACTCCTTCAATCTGCTCTCTATGTTAGCTATAAGACTTCCTATATTACAACATACTCTATAGATATTAGTACATTATTTTAAACAAATTTCAATAGGAATAAGTTTGTCCTCTATTTTCTTCTTCCTAGTTTCTATGAGTTGATCAAAAGCTGCTCTTTTAGCTGCAGAGAAAATATCCAATGCCCATCGGTCTGCAATCTATCTCAAAGATTAAAAATTATTGGATGTATGCTTATGTTAAAATCTTGAGCTTACCAGAAGGACTTGCTCCATCCTCAATCTAACAATCAAGCATTATTTTATGTAGTATAGAGACCGATTGATCAATTAACCCTTTATCTACAGTTCCTTCCTTCAATAATTTATGTGTAGCCATCATCATTAATTTTGTTGCACTCAAGTTAGATATTGATTTATTCTAAACCTGAGAAGTTTTAATTGCCAAAACTCTCATCGGGGAATCAATTTTGTCTATCGGTATGGACTCAGTTGATTTTACCTTGTCCATATCAACCTCTTTTGTACTAGTGGCTTCGCCACTTGGTGCAGTATCGGTTATTGTCGTTGAAGTATAATCCACAGTATTTCCAATGTCATGTACATTCTCTTGCTCAAAATTGGTCTATGTCGGTATATACCATACACTCTCTTTAACTGTCGATTGTGCTTGTGTATCTGTAGTTACTAGTGGTTGTTGTGCCAAAATTGGAGTAGAACTGCCCAAAATACCCTTTCCTTTTGATTTGTCAGGAATGGTGGAATATGTTGTCCTTGCAAATTCTTCTTGAGATGTGAGAAAGTTAGGGTTTTTTTGAAAGAATTTTGTCCATCCCTTTCTTGTCTCATTTACCACCTCATTTACCCTTCCCATCATAAGGCTTCTCTGCTAGTTTTTACTACTGAAAATTGTCCAATTAGCAGTATCTATACACCTTTTCATTTCTTCATTATTTACAGTACCACATAGTTCCAAAAGTTCAACTTCCTTGATTTCCCTATCCCTCTTGACAGCGTCAAGTCTTCTAGCTTCAAGTTTATTATATAGGGATAAAGGTATCTCCTTCAAAATTTCAACTAGGGCTTTCTTATAGATGTCTATATACAATAAAATAGCCTCTTCTAATTCATTTTGCTCATTCTCTTCAAACTCTTCATAATACTTTGATATATTCTTTAATATTCCATCTTTTGTAACTTCATCAATAAGTTCAGCATAGGCCATTGTTGTCTTACCAGTTCCAGTTTCATCATCCTTCTTCTTTTTGCTTGTGGTTGCCAGTGTGATTGGTTTCCTCTTCTATATAGGATTCCTTACAGGTGGTGGAGGTGCAGAAGGCTGAGATGCCTTTCTAACAAGTCTCCTCCTTGGTTCTACCTTTTGTTACTCTACTGGTGGTTTTACCACATTCTTCCTTTGCACACTTCTAAAAGCCAAAGGCTCATTATCCTCAGAGTCTGAATCAAAAGTGATAGGGGAAATGTGAACTTGTGGCTTCTTCACTTCTACAGTACCAACCTCTGTCGCCTTAGCTACATGTTTAGATTTGGAGCCTAGCTGAGTGTCTATTTTGTGGATCACATCTTGCACATATGCAAACATCTTCTCTATTTTCTTCTATCTTATTTTTGTTACTACTTATCAAGTTGCCATTAGTTTTATGTCAAAGTTATTCTATATACTCTAGTCGGTTACTACTACCGAGATATTGAGTCGGTATGCACAGTCCAGTCGGTTATTGAAGAAAATAGTCTCAAAATGTAGTTTACACCGAGCTGTCTACCGAGTATCATTTCATGTCTACCGAGCAGCAAAGATGACACACCGAGTTAATATACACCGAGTGAAACGTGTTACCAACTTCATTGAACTTGGACATACATATGAAAACGTGTTACAAGATCGAGGAACATCTAATCATTATCACATTGGAAATTGCACTTAAAGATTGTGTATGATTTTGAGGTCATCTAACCAATGAAATATTTTGCATGGTTATTTATTCGATAAATCATGTTTGTAAGATCGAAGCAATGAATGAATCACCAAAATAAGAGAACTATTTATACAGCATGAGTTAAGAATTAAAAAGTGTGTGTGCATGAGTGTAAGAAGACTGTTACAGAGACACAGAGGTCACCGAGAAGGTTTTCAGAGAACAGTCGAAGAACATAGTAAACAGAAGGGTTTACCGAGTTACTATATGGGTTACCGAGGTATGCTATAAGCAAGGTAATCTATTCTGAGCACATAGAATCTGCTATAACATTCCAAATGTAAAGTTGCAGATATTTGTAATGATTTATTGTAATATTTTGAAGTTGTAAGAGAAACCTCTAACAGGGTAAAAGACTCTAAAAAAGTCTATAAATTTTAAAGCCTCTAACCAGGTGCAACATTTAGTTTAAGTGTTGTAAAATCCTTTAGCAAGGTAGATCTAACAGATCTTGTTACTCCTAATAGGGTAAGCTATCAGAAATAGCTAAGCATGTAGCTCTAATTGAGCACTCTTTATTATTGTAGTAGTGAAGTTGTGGGTGCCATCCCCACCACAATTTTTCTCTCTAACCAAGAGTTTCTACGTAACCAAAATATATGTGTTATGGAGTGAATCATGTATGATTGTTATCTATTTGTTTTAGCTTTATATTATGTTACTGCACTATTCGGTTTATGCATAACAGTAAAGTTATTATTGAAGTTTTGAAGTACTGATTCACCCCTCCCCTCTCAGTACATTAGCTTTCCATATTGGGCCTAATAATTGGTATCAGAGCTTCAATCTTGGAAAAGGGTTTAACTGCCTAAAGAGAAAGATCTTATCAATGGAAGGCTATAAACAATCTCGGAGGATTGTATATCTACAAGAAGAGCTGGATCATGATAATCAAGTGATTGCAGACATGCAAAGACAAATGCAAAAATCTCTGAAAGTAAGAAGAATATTATCTGATGATTTGCAGGACTCTCAAGAGTTAGTGGAACAAATTGAGACATTGTCTGAGAATAGCATATCTGAAGAAACTAAAGAAATGATTGGAGTATTGAAAGAAAAGAACAAAACACTGGTTGATCAACTAAAAGCAATGAAAAGAGAACATGAACATTTCAGCACACAATTGATTGAAAATCTTGATGCATTAAGGATAGCCGAGGATAAAGTAAGAGATCTATAAAGAGAGAAACAACAACTTGAAGTCTTAGTATCTGATAAAAATGATGAAATCACAAGGTTGAGTGGAATTCACCAAAATCTATCAAATCAACTAGGTTATGCACATCATGAAGCAATTCTGAAGGATGATGAGAATCAAGCATTGAAACTTGAAGTATCAAGGTTGACTGATGAACTTGAATTAGAGAAGAAATCCAAAGAAACACTGAAGAAGAGTTATGAAGCATCAAAGATGCTGGATGAGGAACTGAATACAAGAAGACCCAACAAAGATGCAGGACTCAGTTACAAAGGAAAAGACTCTACCAAGAAGGGAATTCATACTACCGAGAGAGGAGAATCATCAAAGCAAGCTGGAAATAAGAACAACATCAAAAGAAAGAAGCCTATTTGCAACTACTATGGAAATCAAGGTCATACTGCCAATTTATGCCAAATCAGAAAAGGTAAGCAACCGAATGTCACTAAGTCCAAAGGTTATTGTTACAATTGCAATAAATACGGTCACACATCTAATCAATGTAGGACAAAGTCTGTAAACAATTATCAAAAGGCAAAATTCAAAGGGTTTTGTAAAAACTGCAATAGATATGGACATAGTACCGAGAAGTGTTGGTTTAAGCAAAAGAACTATATGTGGTATGCACACTAAGCAAATGCTAGAGGTTACCTAACTCACACACATTCTTACCGATAATATTCTGCAGTACCATGGGATTACAATACAAGAATCTAGTGTAAATGTTGTGGAAGATATGGATATATAAGTGCCAACTGTTTTATAAGGTTTGGGATGTACAACCGAAGATCATGGAGAAATCCTAGTATGGCATGTTTTCATTGTCATAAAGTTGGACATTTAGATGGAGACTGCAGAGATCAACCTAGAAAAGACACTGAAGAAATAAAAGACAAATTAAAGATGATTTGGAAAAAGAAGGAAATTGTGTCAAATGAAGAAAGCACCTTACCTACTGAGTTAGGTGCTCCTATTCCAAATTAATCGGTAAAGGTATGAAGGGACTGCATTCTATCAAGGTTAAATCTTAACAGTTCCTATTTTATTATGCACTTAATTCAAATCTGCATAATTAAGATGTATTAGTAAGTTTGAAATTATATCAAAGTCTTTTGAAGTACTTTACAGGAAACCTGTCAAGTTGGTGAATACAGGAAGGCTGTCAAATCGGTGAATGAAGGAAGTTTGGTTACGTAGTTAAAGCGGAAAAAGGAAAGAAAGTTAAGTGGAACCGAGTGCATTTAATGTTTTTTACCTAACCTGCACAGAGCTTGATAAGGCATATTGTGTACTTAAAAGCATTTTCGCGATCATTTTCAACCCACCAAGTTTTCAAGAGAGAAGAGCAAAGCGATTCTAAGGTGATCAAACCTCCTACAAAGAAAATCTAAGGTATTTACATCAATCTCAACGCATTGTTAAGTTGGTTTACTGATCTTATCAAGTTGCTATTATTTTCTAAGTGTGAAGCGTCTACCATTTGAAATCATGAAACCCTAAGGATCCTTTGTTAGCTTTTATTTGAAATCTAAAATGGCACCTAAGATCCAAGATCCCATTGTTGTCAAGAATGTAGAGAAGTCCTCAGTAAAATACTCTTTGACTCCCAAAATTGCATCTGAACCGGATGACAAAACCAATTTTTCACTCATCCCGGATTGAGTGTTGTTAGTCAAGGATGTGAGATTCTTCACCAAATGTCGTGTTGAAGAACTCGGTCATGTTGAAATTAAAGACACCTATGATGAATTATGCATAGATGGTAAATTAAATAGCAAGTATGAGCACATCAAGATCAAGGGATTAACTAAAGCCCTAACCTATCCCCGTGTGTTCAAACCCCAATGGGTCAACTTTGTTCTAAGTAGAGTTCATGATGATTTCATGTGGCTAGAAGAGCAACCATTTAAGATTACCAAGGAAATCATTCATCTGATTACCAGTTACCCAATTTATGATCATGCTCGAGCCCAAAAGATGATATCACAGAAGGAATTGATCGGTTTAACTGGAGTGGAATCAGATTGCAAAGGATTAAAATTGAACAATGTCACAGATGAAGAACTAAAATTTGCCATAAGAGTAATAGTTTACTATTTCTTCCAATCAGCAAGGGAAAACAGTGTACCCTGTGCAGCAGTAGACCTAGCATACAAAATTGTGAAAAAGGGAATGAAAATTGATCTATGTGAGGTGTTGCTGAAGAACCTGTTTGAGAATCTAAACACCATCAAGAAGCCGAAGAAGAACAACTCAGCTAATACACTAGAGTTTGGGTCATTACTTGTATGCATGTTTTTCTATTTTGAAAAATTATTTCCATCAGTTGGTAAAGTTGTTTGGGAACTACACCGACCAATCACCCATCAGATTAATGACTTCATCAAGAAGTTAGGTGATAATTTCAATGATATTATGGATGATTACTTCAGTAAGTTCCAAGAAAAAATGCATAACAGGTATAGGATTCCACCCCAGCTAGTGGAGAAATACAAAAATGACATATGTTTTGAAGTTGACACTGATTACTGTTATGTGAATGTTGTGGAACCAAGAACTCAATCTTTGTCACTGATGGGTTACGAGATTGACTTTGACATCACACAATAGCAAATTGATGCATTTCTTACATTACCAAGACATGCTACCGAGCTGAGGTATGGAACCTATGAGGAAGTGAAGGAAAAAGTAAAAATGAGCATTGTAGTACCCAAAGCTACAAGAAAGGCAACAAAGATGATAAAGGCATTATCGGAGAAATCTAGAGAAGACTCTTCCTCTACACCTGTCAAAGGCACAATTGCCAGTACCGAAGAGGAATCTGAAGCCCAAGAGGCAACTATAACACTAAGCACTGAATTGCCTAAGGGAAAAGTGTTGAAGAGAAAGAAACAGGACACATCAAAGGCCTCACCAACTCCACCTCCAAAGCAACTTAACACTAGAGCATCAGTGGCTTCACCGAGTAAGAAAACAAAGAGTGTTACTATTCCCAAGGTAACAAAAACCTACAAGAAATCTACTCGGAGACTCATTTTGGCAAAAGAGTCTACTGATACCGAATCTAAGGATGCAAGCAAGGTAAATGTACATAGTGTTGAAAACTTTTGTGCTAATCTGAAAGAATATGGAGGATTTGGATCATTTAGATATGTTAAATATGAAACCAGAAATAATGATGAGAAGAGACAAATTGAAGAAGCTATCATCTGCACACTTCTAAAATTCTGGTTAGCTCCATTGGAACTAGCTAAGTCACTTCTGAATGAACTTTATTTGCATATTGATAATAGGTGGAAGTATGCAATGGACTCGAAGAAACATATCAGAGAAAGAAGTTTGGTTCATCTCTTTCCTGACATGTCAGTAGCTAAAATAAAAGAACATTTGACAACCTACAACTCAAAGTTTCTTGTCAAACAGAGAGCCTTAAAACTAATGAATGGGCTGTATATTGAAGTGGAAAATGAGACAAAAGCTAAATGGTAGGAAATCTTTAAAATCAAGGATGTTGGTGAGCAAGCTACAGTTGAAATTGTTGATGTCACCGAGAAAGATCTTGATGTTATTGAGCAAGACCTTGCTGACACCATTCAAATAGATGAAGATGTCATGGATACAGAGGCACCGGAACAGGAAATGATAGAAGGCAATGCATATGCAAAACTTGTATCTAGTGAATCAGTCTTGGAACAAGTTCAGCCTTATCCACCAGTCAAGCAACCTATCTCAACCGAAACCCCTCATGACACGGAGCAAGGCACCGAAGGCCACAAGTCTACAACAAGAGAAGGTACTACTCAAGAACAGACATCTCAAGCACCTTCTAGCACTGAGAATGTTGCAACTGAGACACCAAGTATCGAGACACCAAAGGACTCTACAGAGGCTAAAGAAACCAATCAAAGTGTTGCCTCTACCGAGCAACCTACCGAGGGTCATCAAGCCTCACAAGCCATTGTCTTAGTTCCATCGGTAAAAGGTAAAGAAAAGAAGATGAAAAAGCATAGTTCTAAAGTTGATTTGTCAAAACCAATAGTGTTGCCCAATATAGATATATCAAAATTAAAGGGGCAAGCACTCATTGATTTTGGTGAACTATGCAAAGCAAAGGCCGAACAAGAGAAACAAATGGCAATTCAAAAGAAAAATAAGGTACTTCAGAAGGTGAAAGCACTCTTAATAGACATGCTACTTGAAGCTACAGTATCAATAGATGCAGCCATCCACATTCAACTGGATGAACTCCTAACAAAGATAGAGACATCTGGAGTAGATGCATCGAAGTATTTGAGCAAGCTAAAAGACAAAGAGCTCACTGCAAAAATGATAGAAGAGGTATAGAAAGCTCTAGCTATTGGCAAAGTTAAACTTGTCAAATTTATTGTTGAGTTGACTCCTCAACTCAAGCACATTCTTTATTTATTTCAGAAACTCTGCACATTTTCTTTATTCATTAAAGACATTAAGAATAAAATAGAGGCAATTGAGAAAGAGATCGCTGATCTCTCAAACAAGTTGACCACAGAGCCAAATTCAGTTCAGAATTTCTATACAAGGTTACAATAGCTCATGTCTCAACAACTGGACCTAAGACATGAAGAACACAAGATCAGGATGGACATAATGACACTTCAGACATTATTCCTTCCTCATCTTTCACCCATCCAAGAACAGATCAACCGAGCCACCTCCTTATCTACTACACAAGAGGGAAGCACTCTAGATGGCTTAATATCGTTATTGGCTGATATTCAAGCACAGAATTCTTTAATGGACAGTGTAAAGATTGCACTCTCTGTCGCTCTCACCGAAGCACGAACCAAGTACAAATCCATTTTTGACCAGTTACCACCCCCGAATGGTAATTAAGTTTTGATGTTTGTCAAAAAGGGGGAGTGATATGATATAGTATTAGGGGAGTGATATAGTATTGGGGGAGTGTAGTATTCAAAGTATCAAACAAAAGGAGTATAGTATACAGGGGGAGTATACCGAGTAGAGAAAGCAGAGTATCCAAGAGCAGTGAACAGGATAGTAAGCAAAGATCAAGAGCAGCACACAACATTTATCATCGAGCATGCAAAATCAGAGTTTTGTACAAGTACATCGATAACGGGAGTATATCTGGATATATTATTTCATTGACTATTGTATATACTATTAGTATAGTCAAATTTTGCAAGTATATAGATTATTGAGTTATAACTTTGAAAGTAGTTTTTGTCAAACATCTCAACTAATGTCAAAAGGGGAGATTGTTACTACTTATCAAGTTTCCATTAGTTTTATGTCAAAGTTATTCTATATACTCTAGTCGGTTACTACTACCGAGATATTCAGTTGGTATGCACAGTCCAGTCGGTTATTGAAGAAAGTAGTCTCAGAACGTAGTTTACACCGAGTTGTCTACCAAGTATCATTTCATGTCTACCAAGCAGCAAAGATGACACACCGAGTTAATATACACCGAGTGAAACATGTTACTAGATTCATTGAACCTGGACATACATATGAAAACGTGTTATAAGATCGAGAAACATCTAGCCATTATCACATTGGAAATTGCACTTAAAGATTGTGTATGATTTTGAGGTCATCTAACCAATGAAATATTTTGCATGGTTATTCATTTGATAAAGCATGTTTGTAAGATTGAAGCAATGAATGGATCACCGACATAAGAGATCTATTTATACAGCATGAGTTAAGAATTAAAAAGTGTGTCTGCATGAGTGTAAGAAGATTGTTACAGAGAAATAGAGGTCACCGAGAAGGTTTTCAGAGAACAATCAAAGAATAGAGTAAATAGAAGGGTTTACCAAGTTGCTATATGGGTTACCGAGGTATGCTATAAGCAAGGTAATCTATTCTGAGCACATAGAATATACTATAACATTCCAAATGTAAAGTTATAGATATTTGTAATGATTTATTGTAATAGTTTGAAGTTGTAAGAGAAACCTCTAACAGGGTAAAAGACTCTAAACAAGTCTATAAATTGTAAAGCCTCTAACCAGGTGCAGCATTTAGTTTAAGTGTTGTAAAATCCTTTAGCAAGGTAGATCTAACAGATCTTGTTACTCCTAACAGGGTAAGCTATCAGAAATAGCTAAACATGTAGCTCTAATCAAGCACTCTTTATTATTGCAGTAGTGAAGTTGTGGGTGCCATCCCCACCACAGTTTTTCTCTCTAACCAAGAGTTTCTGCGTAACCAAAATATATGTGTTATGGAGTGAATCATTTATGATTGTTATCTATTTGTTTTAGCTTTATATTATGTTACTGCACTATTCGGTTTATGCATAACAGTAAAGTTATTATTGAAGAAAAGTTTTGAAGTACTGATTCACCCCTCCCCTCTCAGTACATTAGCTTTCCATATTGGGCCTAACAATTTTCCTGTAAAAAATTGTTTTTGTTTCAAGAGCCTTCTCTCCTATTGTACCGAAGTGCTCTATTTTATCATCTAATGGGGCATCTAACAACGTCTTTGCATAGAGTTCAAAAATATTATCATCTACCTCATATCCAAACTTGCTAATCCATATTTACCTCGGTTCAATTGCTTCCATGAGGGTTTCATCAGTTTTCACCATGAAACATATGTCATTGGAATACTTCTCCACAATATTCTTTAAAATTATTTTTGTTTGCCTCATGTTTTCTTGAAATGTCTTAAAATAACCCCAAAGTTTCTCATCTCTATCGGTACCAAGACCAATGATAGCTTCTTTGTTTTGCATACCTACCAGTATTTCATGAGCCTATTGCTTCTTCCCTAGACTGGGTATCTCATTCAGGAAGTAAAGCATTAAACAAACAATTAAGTTTCCATATCTGAAAGTGCCTTTCTTGGTTCCTTTGATCTTACTAAGGTTTGGCATCAATTCTCTCCTCATCCATTCACATGTCATATTTCACATTATTCCTTAGCATCTAATATGTCGCATGAATGCATGAACTTGCAACAGAATTCAATTGGTTGGATTGAATTACCCTATATCCTATGATCATAATTGCAAACTTTATGTCCATGTCGGTGATCGTACTTATCCTCATTGATCTATTATCAAGTATAGAACCAGTGAGTTTATGAACCTCTGTGTTGGAAATTTTCTTACCAAGTTCTTGTCCAACCCTGGGTAACCCGGTGACAGCTTTAATAGATTCCTTCATGATCATGTAGGGTATGTCTAACCAAATGAATTCATTGTGAACCCTTCTTAGAACGTATCTTATAACTTCATCCTTGAATTATAGTAAATACAGAATACTGGTTAACCCTAGATCCTCAATTGCCTTGAATTTTGGTTTGATATATCCGGTGTCTCTTAGTATCACTGATTGATACATTCTTTTGATAGCTTCAGTGCCCAAATCCTTAAGAGTGCATTGAATGTATGCCCTCACATCTTCAACATGCATTACGCCGTCAGGAACCCTAGAAAATTTCAAGTTGCCACATCTTCAACATACATGCATCTTCCTTTTTGGAATTTTGAGAACCTCCTTAAAGACTGGCCTTAACCTGTCCTTGAATTCGACGATTGTGGGATTTGCAATAAAAGTAGGAGGAGAATACTCAGATGTCATTTCAAAAATTACCTGAAAGTGAATGTCGGTGAAAGATTTGAGTGCTTTAGATAACTGCTCGAAATCCTTTCTCAATGCTTTGCTCGCTCTCAATTATCCTTTACTTCGCTCCGATTTCTTGAATGCTCGGTGAGTGAAAATGAGTTTACTTACCCTCTTTTATCAAAAAATTAAAAACCCTAATTTTTTGTAATTAATGCTTCACCAACAAACCTACGGATGTCGGTTTCACAGTTATGTGTCGGGGTAACCTTCATTGATGATGAACACATTTCTCCATATCTCTTTCTAGATCTCCTTAAATCTATTCTAAGGTAATATGTAAAATTTAGCAATGACTTTGCCAACCCCTAAGGCTCATGCCTAAGTTACCGGTGGATGAATACCCTGCTCTACTAGTGGGATTTCCGATATAGATCCATCTCCACTTGGTTCTTCATATTTTCTAGCCCATCCCATGGTGTGATCTTTTTGTATTTCATCCACCTTTTTAATTCCTTTCTCATTATCTTTGTCATTATTAGGCGGTTGAGTCTTGCTTCTGCAATACTTAGCAATATGACCTATTTTGTTGCATGCATAGCATGTAACATTGTTCTTCTGAATTGCTTTGACATATCTGGTATTATTTCTTGACCTACAATGATTAGAAAAATTTCCAAACTTTCCACATGCATGACATTTAACATTTATTCTGCAATCTTTTGATCTATGACCATATTTCTTGTAGTTTGTGCATTGACCGGGAATAGAATTGTAGCTTTGATTTGCCTTTTTTCTACATTGTTTAGCCATATGCCCAAATTTATTTCAAAGAAAACATCTACCATTCAATTTATAAGTATTATATTTCCTTATCAATTTCCTCTGTTCTGATGAGTTCTGCATACCAGTTCTTTGATCTTCATTAGCAATACCAGAGATTTCACCTTGTACAAATCCAAGCCCTCTAGAAACATCAATCTGTCTTTGTCTTTTTTGTAAGCCATCCAACTGTGCAGCACTGATACTAAAATTTTCTTCATACTCACTTGGAGTAGTTAGATCATCTCTCAGAGTAGTTATTTCCCTTTCAAGTTCTTGTTCATTGTTCCAGGAGTGTGCCAAATCAGTTCTCAACAGATTATTCTCATGAGTCAATCTTCCACATTCATCAAATTTGTTTTTCAGATATAAAATAGGATTATCTTCCTTCTTCTTTCTATCCTCAATATTTTTTGATAACCTCATGGTTAGGTCTTGCATTTCATTCTTCATGAGCATGTTTGGTTCACTTAATTTCTGACATTGTTCCTTAAGAGCATTTTTCTTCTCATCGTCCGGTTGTTGCAAAAGTTATTTTCTCTTGGCTTGAGCATATGACAACCTTTCTTGCAAGATAAGAATGAATTCATTAGCATAATTCAATTCTTCTTGCAATTTCAAGTTCTTCATCCTTTCAGTATCATAATTCTCAAGCGCCATCTCAAGTTTCTTTTCCATAGCCATGTTCAAATATTCTGGTTTCAGGATCTTCCTCAAACTGTTAAACTTCTTTTGAGGTACCAGACTCTAATACCAATTGTTGGGATCTAAGAACACTGAGAGGGGGGTGAATCAGTATTCTGCCACAATGAACAACTTTTAACTTTCTACACCATGCATATATATACCGATAAACAAATAAGCAAAAAACAAGAAGCAAATAAACCATCCACATAAATGAACACCATAACACACAGAATTTATACATGGAAAACCTCAATGAGGAAAAACCACAGTGGGATTTATGACCCACAATATCACTTCATTGGCCATATGAAAAGATATTACATAAAACAGGGGCTTGAACTTGCAAGAAGGCACACTGCCTAGAGCATACTGCTCATCACTAAAGAGTCTCAATGACTACAAGCTTTCTACCAGAGTAAATTACTAAAAATGAACTCAGGAATGCATTGTCTATGCGAGATAGAGTTCCAATTCTAGTTCTACTCTGTATTGGTTCATAAATTTGAACTATTACAGGTATTACTTCTTCTCCAAGAATGCTTTCTAAGCTATCTATAGATCATTGCATGATATAATGTTCGCATACAAAAATCATCTCCATACATATATTTCACATAATACAGTTATGTTATACCTATATATGTCTATCATCTAGTCCATCACATCATCATCATACTAAATTGACCTAGCAGACTGACTTATATACCAATTACACATGATATTCCTTATGTCGACTTACAATGCATTTACAAAAGATATTCAATTTCAGCCTCGACAATAATTACAAAATGATTTACTAAATAAATATTCCTTGATGTCGGTGTTGGTGCCGGTGTAGCCCTGAATGCTTCCAATACCGATATCTACCTGTATATTCCTCCTAGTGTCAATTTGTGACTTCCATTAGATCTTGTTGCCATCAATAACAACAAAATGAATCCAATGACTGTCAATTACCAACAGATCCTTCCTCAAATTCACTCAAAGATAATATTGGTCTCTTGAATCAAATTGATGTGAAGCCAATTAATGGTGTCTTTACATGGAATAATAGGAGGAGTGGTGTTGAGGCTATCTTTGAAAGGCTTGATAGATTTTTGGTCAACTGCTATTGGGTGCATGATAGGTGGTCCATCAGCTCAAAAATTCTTGATTGGAGGGGTTTTGATCATTGGCCTATTAATCTTTCTATTACATCATTTAGATCCTCCAAAAATCCCTCTTACAAATTTCAATTGATGTGGCTTTATGATCAGTTGTTGAAGGATCTTATGGTTGATTGGTGGTATGAAGGGGTGCCTACCCACGGGTGGGATATGTACACCTTTGGGAAGAGATTAAAACATGTGAAATATAGGATGAAGAGGTGGAATAAACAAAGTTTTGGGAATCTGCATAGACACAAGATGATAGCCCAATTCAAGCTAGATGAGGTTACGTGCCAAATTAGGGATCAAGGGATGATTGTGGAGCTCAGTATGGCCGAGTCCCTTGCTCTTAAGGACTTATAAGAGTGGGAGTTGCGTGAGGAGATTTTAGGGAAACAAAAGTCTCGTGTGGATTGGCTCCAAGAAGGTGATAGAAACACAAGTTTTTTTCATAATTATATTAAGGCTCGGAGGTATGGTAACTCTATTACCTCTCTCATATCTTCAGAAGGGGCTCATCTTTCATCTAAAGGATAAATTGCTATGGAATTTGTCAGTTATTTTTCTAATTTTTTTACCAAAGAGGATCTTGAAGCTATGGTGGAAGAGAGGGCCATCTTGAACTGTATTCCCCCTCTTGTCTCTGTTGAAATGAATGATTCTCTCTTGCGCTCCATTTTGTTGTCTAAACTTGAGGGGGTTGTGTTTCAAATGAAAAAAGGCAAGGCTCCTAGCCCTGACAGGTTTCCTATTGAGTTTTTTCAGGAATTTTGGGAGATCATAAAGTATGATCTTCTAGATGTGGTTCAGGAATCTCATAGGAATAAACAAATGCTCAAATCTATGAATTCTTGCTTCTTGGCTCTCATTCCTAAGAAGGAGGGGTCTAATAGCTTGGATCAATATAGGCCTATTGCTTTATATAATGTTGTCTATAATATAATCACTAATTGATTGTTGAACAACTCAAACCTCTCCTCTGCACTTTGGTCTCTAAGGAGAAAGGTGGTTTCATTGATGGAAGACAAATCCTTGATGGAGTTGTGATAGCAATGGAGGCTATCCATTTGATGGCTTCCTCTAAGGAGAAGGATATATTTATTAAACTTGACATGGCCAAAGCTTATGATAGGGTGAGTTGG
Organism: Cryptomeria japonica; assembly: GCF_030272615.1. Classification (NCBI taxonomy): domain Eukaryota; kingdom Viridiplantae; phylum Streptophyta; class Pinopsida; order Cupressales; family Cupressaceae; genus Cryptomeria; species Cryptomeria japonica. The sequence continues at coordinate 574,890,106 of NC_081407.1, read as the reverse complement.
GATTTCATACAAATGATTCTTTTGGCTTTTGGTTTTGGAAAAGAGTGGGTGAATTGGGTTCTTAGTTGTGTGACTTCTACCTCTTTCTCAGTTCTTATTAATGGGGAACCCTTAGAATTGTTTAGCGCTTCATGGGGGCTGAAGGTTTTGGCTAAAGGTCTTGGAAAATTTCTCACTTCCAAGTGAGACATGGTCTTATTCAAGACCCGAGTTGGAGCAATGCTCTACCTCCCTACTCTCATCTTCAGTTTATGGATGACATAGGTTTGATGGGCATGGCTAGAATCAATGAGGCAATGAGTTTCGGGAGAGATTTGGATATCTATTACAAAGCCTTAGGTCAAAAAATTAATGAAGATAAATCATTCATATATTTCTTTAATACTCCTCGGCTTATTTAGAATAGGATTTCTAGGATCCTCAACTTTTAGATAGGGTCCCTTTCTTTGTTGTACCTCGGGAATCCTCTAGATTTGGGGGTTCATCTTTGATATTTTTGGCAAGGAATTTCGGATAAATTTTGTTGCAAGGTTAATCATTGGACTTACAGGTGATTACCCTCTACTAGAAGAGTGATTCTTCTAAAGACTGTGGTGCAAACACTTCCCATTTATAGGTGTTTTGTGTAGGTTCCCCCCTCCATCTTTGTGAGAGAGTTTGATGCTCTTTCCCATCAATTTATTTGGTCTGGTAGTTTTTGTTGGCATTATACACTCAGATGAGAATAGTTGATGTTGTCATTGATGGCAACCAATTGGTAATGTGGTTCATAGGTTACACCGGCAGCAAACATCATTTACTGGCACCAGCACTGGCATCGGCACCGGTAGGCACTACAAGTTTATTCACACCGGCATCTAGTCTACACCGACAACAAATCATACCGACACTCCAATCCAACTTGGAATGATATTGTTTTGTATTGTAAATTATATTTGTATATCCAACTTGATGTATTGTAAAGACTCATATATGTATGAGATCTTGTAAGTCATTTTGTAAGGTAGTAATGTGATGTAATGAGTGGTATATGAGATATTGTAGGTTATGATAGTTCATGCACTTTGATGTATATATTTTGAGAGTGAATAAGAAGAAAAGTAGAGCGAAGGTTATTTTGTGAAAGCAGAATCATTTACCAGCAAGGTTTTTGGTTAAGGTATCTATTAGAGCTTAAACTAGTACTGAATCTAGCATTGCAGATGCTATCTTGGAGCAATAGATTATCATTGGATCTAACCATCCATTTGTAGTCAGTGGGACTCCATTTTATTGTTGAGCAGTGAGATCTAGGTTGTTGGACTTCCTACATGTGCAGCCCCTATTATACAAGTAATATTTATTCATATTGGCCAGTGAGTAAATATTGTGGGTCACAAATCCCATCGAAATTTTTCCTACCGGGTTTCCTCACCAAAAATATTTGTGTTATGGTGTGCATTGATGGTTATACTTCTATTTCTCTTTAATGCATTATTATTTGTTTACCAGTATATTATTTTGAGTTGTAAAGTTGCAAATAAGTTTAAATCTTTCATCAACCGGTTAGACACGGATTCACCCCCCTCCCCTCTCAGTGTCTTTGGGACTATCATAGCATCTAACAATTCAAAGCCTAGTCCTCTATTTGCAGAAGCCTAACAACTTGAGGAAGATCCTAAAACTAGTACTAATGGAAAGTTTGAGACAACAGTTGGAAGGAGCTCTTGAAGATCTTGATGCAAAAAAATTGAAGAATATCAAACTAGAAGATGATCTCAGAACTGCCCAGGAATTCATTAAAGCACTTCAGAAGAACCTGGTTATGGCACAAAATAAGAGAAAGGAACTTCGTGAGCAAATGAAGAAACAAGATGATGAAGAAAAGGAAACTCTTAGAGATATTGCAGAAAAATTGAGACACGAGAACACTAACATGAAGAATGAGATGCAAGATTTAACCATGAGGCTATGTAAGGATATTGAAGATAGAAAGAGGGATAAACATGATTTGGCTAGAAGATTTAATGAAAGAGTTGATGTATCTCTAAGGCTTAGTCATGAAAATGATATGCTTAAGACAGACTTGATTCACATGCAACATGATAAAGAGGAACTTATGAGACGAATTCAAGAAGAGTTCAGAGAAGCTTGATAATATGTTGAAAAATTAGAAACCTAATGGAGATACAATTGGACTTGGATTTGAACATAGACAAAGTTTCGGTACTGCAAACAGTCATGATAATAGCAAACCAGTAAGGCAACCTAATGCTTATAAATTCAATGGAAAATGTTTTAATTGCAACAAATTTGGTCATAGAGCAAATCAGTGCAGATCTAGGAATAATCAAAATACAAATTTACCCACCGGTCAATGCTCCAAATGCGATAAAATTGGACATAACTTAGAAAATTGCAGAATGAATGTAAAATGCTATGCTTGTGGTAGATTTGGACATTTATCTAATCAATGCAGAACTCAAACCGGTCAAGGTTATAGAAAAGCTATTCAAAGGAACAATGTAACTTGTTATACATGTAACAAGATTGGGCATATTGCAAGACTTTGCAGAAGTAAGACTGTACCGACAAACAAAAAAGGATCAAATGACAAAGATAAAGAAAAGGTGAATGAAATCAAGCAATAATTTTCTAAACAATGGATTAGGAAGAGAGATCAGAGAATTGATGAATCTGTCTCTGCAGCAGTAGAACAGGGTAACCCTACACCAATAGGAGATTCTTTATCTAACTAATGAATAATCCTTAGGGGTATGGCAACTAATTTAAAATCATGCATTTACCCTCAGTTGGTGGTAAGAAGTTATAATTCTTCTTTACTTGCAAACATGTGGAGTATTCACTTCACCGGCAAAGCACTTATTGTGGTTGTAAGTTAAATTTTTGGTTATACAGGCACTGTAACTTCTCATTTCATCTCACCAAGCATTCAAGCATTCAAAGAGAGAGAAATTGAGAAAAGGCATTGTAAAGGCAAAGCAGCAAAGGTCTTTCAGAGCATTCAAGGATTTCTCAGTTAAAAGGTATTTATCTTTTGCAATGGCTTCTTCATCCTCCATTCCTGAATTCATTGCAAACCCTACCATTGTGGAGAACATAAAATGACCTAGACCCATTTTCAAAATATTTCCTAAGATAGCAAAACTAGATGACTCTATTGGTGTGTTCTCTAAAATCCCGAAGGGATTCGCATTTGCTGAAGACCCTAGGGAATACATACATTGTAACATTGAGAGTTTAGGGTCTGAAGATTTGAAGAATATGTTAATGAATGTTATCACTGACAAGCATGGGGTAGTGAAACCAGAACACAAGTTTGTTGAGGATTTAGGGTTTATTGACATCTGCCATATGTCAGAATTCTTAGATAAAACCGTTCGCTATGTTCTTAGCAAGGTTCACAGTGAATTTATGTGGTTAGATTTAGTTTTTAAGATTAGTAAGGAAGCTATAAGGGTTGTTACTAGTCTACCCTCCACTAGCACTAGGCCTAACAAGAAGAAGAAAATCCCAAACAAAGAGGTTATGAGCTTAACTGGCTCAACTTTTGATAACCGGTCACTTAGGGTCAATGATATAATAGATGAAAATGTTAAATTTTCAAGTATGGTCATTGGTTATAGAGTTTCTCATACTAATAGACTGAATTATGTATCTGGCTTATGCATTCATAGTGCTCATAAAATTATTTTGAACAATTCTAAAATTGACATCTGTGAATGGTTAAAGGATGAATTGCTAGAAAATTCGGTTAAAATAAAAGGAGACAAGAAAGGAACTTTTAAATTTGGAAATCTGATTGTGTTTAATGCTTAACTTTTCAAAAGAGATTCCCAATATAGGACATAAGGATTTTGCCTATGATATTTCTATTGGAAAATAGATAAAGGAGGCAATTACCGGTATGGGATCTGAAAGTGATAAGCTGGTAAAATAATATTTCAAGAACTTTCAAGCTAAAATGAAATAAAGAGAGAGGATTCCTCAAAGCATTGTAGATAAATATGACAAACAAATATACTTTGTTGTGAAAAGAGATGAAACTTGGATGGAGACATTTACTCCTAGAACTGTCTAGATTACTTAAATGGGGTATGAGGTGGACTCTCACTTCTTGGACTCTTATGCGAAAATACTCTTAGATTCTCCATCGGAACCGACAAAGGAATATATTTGGTAATGCAGAAACAATTGAGAAAGGTGTTGAAATTACAAAGTAGAGAAAGAAAAGAGAAAAATTCATGAAAGATGCTTCAAAATTTGTAAAGGATGTTACAGAGGGACTAATGAATCTTGGTGGTATTGCTGCAAGTGCAAAAGAAAGTCAATCAGAGTAGAAACCGGTAGCTCACATATGGCTACTTCATCTGATTCTGATAGTGACAAGGTAGTTGAATTCAAGAGAGTGGATAGGAAGAAAAGAAAACCCTCATCGGCACCTGGTCCATCTCCTAAGAAATATAGGACACTGAGAAAGAAACAACAGGCTTTAAGAGAGCCTAGTGGTCCTAAGAAGAAAGTTACTCCAAAGAAGAAATCTGAACCTAAGGCACTGGATACTCTTTCACCAGAAGAGTTAGTTAATGAAATCACCCAAGACAGAAACCTTGCAAATGTAAATAAATTTTATCATTCTTTTAATGATTCAGATAAGGAAACCATAGAAGAAAGTATTATTTTGTACCTAGATATATACAAGAAAGTTCTCATTAAGGTCATAGATGTTCTACCAAATTATTTATACTTAAGATTAGAGGCAGAGAGAATGTCTATCATGGAGCTTGACAATAAATTGAAGGTAGAATCTATATTAGCTATGCATCCTATTAATTCCAAGCAGGAAATTGATGACCTTATATCTAAGGCAAATAGAACTATTTTTGTGAGTGGTCACCAGCAAGTTAGTCTTATGGCCGACAAAGTTAAAGAAATTGTAGATGAGATGGCTAATAAGTGGGACATATTTTTTATTGAGAGAGAGAAGAAATAAGAGAAGGGAAGACAAAAGGTAGATAAGTATTTTGCTAAGGTATATTAGAAGGTTGATAAAGGCAAAGGAAAAATTGGTAGTGTACTTGATATCATGGTTAAGGATAATCTACCTCCACCGGCACAGGACACCCCTCCAATAATTTTAGAGGCACCGACACAAATAGATAGTCAGCCTGGAGAGAACGTAGAGGAAATAACAAAAGATTATATTGATCCAGAGTCAGACATTCTTTTTACCATTGTAATGCATAAGGAAACAGTTGAAGTTAAGAAATTAGATGATACTCAGATTAACAATGAAACACTAGTAGAAGCAGAAGCAGGAACATAAACTAAAATAGAAACAGGACTTGAACATAATTTAACTGAATGGGAAGATAGTAAGGGAGATAGTAAGGGTGAAAATAAGGTCGAGGATAAGATAGAAGAAGTGGTTAAGGTTAATGTGCAAACATCCGGAGAGGAAAAGAAACAAACTACAGAACCAAGCACTCTGCCTAGCACTTCCACCATGGATTATCGACCAACGAATGTGACAGATGTACTTTTAGATTCAACAAAGAAGATTACTAAATGCAACACCTTAGCATTTAAGGCCATTGATGATTCTTTACCGATTTTGCAATTGATTGCACCGACATGTAAAATTTATCATATTGTTGGATCTTTAGGTAAATTGGACACATTGTCCAAATTTATTGCTTCTAACATTCAAATTGTGGATAAAATTAATGAAGAAATTGTTAAGGAAAGGATGAATAAGGAGAAAAATGAATTCTTTGATAGGACAATTAAGGATTGTAAAGAGCAGATTGATTCTTTATTACCGGCACTAAATTCCACCATTTTGGAATATAAAGAGTTGTATAGGGAAGCATGGAAGCCTCACCATCTGACAGAGGATATTGATGAGGAAATAAAGAAAACATAGAAGGAAATTGATAATATAGCTGATAATATGATTGGTTCTTCGGAACTTACTTCAGTTTTGGATCAGGAAATGGTAGTATATGAAGAAAAGAATGAGAAATTGGAAAGGGAGAAAGCAAGGATAAGAATGAAAACCTGAGAGTTGAAAAAAAAATTGGTCCTAGATTGGACAACCTATTAACACACCAGAATGAGCTTTCTAAAGCGGTTATTCAAGGGGAAAGATCACCGGAGCAATATATGCATTATCTGACCGGGATGGTCCAACAGGCTGAGACTATCATTTCTAACAGCACTAAATTTTTGCAAAGTCTTAATCTAATTTTGGCGGATATTTTTCAGATTGTACATAACCAGTTACAAGTTTCTAAGTAAATTTTGAATTCTTTGATTCTTTTTGACATTCTTTATCATTGATGTCAAAGGGGGAGTAGTGTATGATAAAAATGTACAAAAGGGATCATTTTCTTAGGGGGAGCACTCTCTGTTTTGGATCAGTTTTTGGACTTCATTTTTGGATATCAATTTTAGGATTTTTCTTATGAGTGTTGCCATCAATGCCAAAGGGGGAGATTGTTGACATTATACACTTAGATGAGAATAGTTGATGTTGTCATTGATGGCAACCAACTGGTACTGTGGTTCACATGTTACACCGACAACATACATCATTTACCGGCACTGGCACCAGCACTGACACCGGCATCGGCAGGAGCTACAAGTTTATTCACGCCAACATCTAGTCTACACCAACATCAGATCATACCAACACTCTAAGACGACTTGGAAATATATTGTTTTGTATTGTAAATTATATTTGTATAGTCGAATTGATGTATTGTAAAGACTCATATATGTATGAGATCTTGTAAGTCATTTTGTAAGGTAGTAATGTGATGTAATGAGTGGTATATGAGATATTGTAGGTTATGATAGTTCATGCACTTTGATGTATCTATTTTGAGAGTGAATAAGATGCAGAGCAGAGTGAAGAGTATTTTGTGAAAGAAGAATCTTTTACCGACAAGGTTTTTGGTTAAGGTATCTGTTGGAGCTTAAACCGATACTGAATCTAGCATTGTAGATTCTATCTTGAAGCAGTACATTATCATTGGATCTAACCATCCATTTGTAGTCAGTGGGACTCCATTTTGTTGTTGAGCAGTAAGCTCTAGGTTGTTGGCCATCCTGCATGTCCAGGCCCCTATTGTACAAGTAATATTTATTCATATTGGCCAATGAGTAAATATTGTGGGTCACAAATCCCACCAAGGTTTTTCCCTTATCGGGTTTCCTCGCCAAAAATAAATGTGTTATGGTGTGCATTGATGGTTATACTTTTGTTTCTCTTTACTACATTATTATTTTTTTACCGGTATATTATTTTGAATTATAAATTTTTAAATAACTTTAAATCTTTCATCAACCGATTATACACTGATTCACCCCCCCCTTTCTTAGTGTCTTTGGGACTATCATAGAATCTAACAGTTTTCTTTCTTCTAAGTGGAGTTTAGTTAAATGGGACTCTATTTGTAAACCGAGACATACTGGGGGTCTTGGTCTCAGATCTATTACTTTGGTTAGCAAGGCCTTGGTGGCTAAGTTGTATTGGAGGTGGTGTAAGAGTGAGCATCAGGACTAGGCCAATATTTAAACCTCAAGTATCTCTCTACTGTTAATGATCATGAGATGCCTCATCTTAGTTTAGTAGGAAGGGGCTCTTGTATCTCGAATACTCTTAAAAAAGGTACCCAACTTATTAAAGATGGGCTTTTCTAGATTTGTAATAGAGGCTCTGAAGCTCCTTTTTGGTAGGACTCTTGAGATGGTCACCCTCCTATATTTTCTAGTTATCCACAACTTCAGCCCCTTTGGAACATTTTCACTGATGTTGGATGGGTTAAGGTGGATAATTTTAAAATGGTTAGGCACATTGGACAGGTTGAGGTGACTTGCTGGAATGATCCTCTTGAATGGCCCTTGGGTGGATTGGATGAGGATCGTGTGGTGTTGGTTAATATCTTAGAGGGTAGGTTATGTAGTTCCCTCAAGGAGAGATATTTTGGCTTGGGGTCCTAACCCAAAAGGCAAGTTTTCTATTGTTGAAGGTTATGCCCAGCTTGATAGGAAATTGCATGGCCTGATGGATGTCCTAGGTGGAAGAAGGTTTCAAATAGCTTCTCTTGGTTGAAATGTATTTTTTTCTTATGGTTGGTTGCTCAGAGGAAATGTCTCACATGGGAGAATCTTTGTAAGAGGGGCTTCGAGGGACTATCAATGTGTTATATTTGTATACATAATGAGGAAGAATGCTCCCACTTGTTTTTTCTTTGCCCTTTCTCTAGGGGGATTTGGCACAAGTGGTGGGAGGCTTGGAAACATGCTTGTTTTCATGCTACCTCCTTAATTGGCTTTTGGATAGCTTGGGCAGACCCCCAGAAAAGACCTATTTTCTTCAAGTGGCCTGGGCTATTGGGCGAGCCCTTATAATCTAGAATTTGTGGTTGGAAAGGAATCAGAGGGTCTTTGGTGATTCACATATAGGGAGTCCTCAGTTGTGGCAGAAGATAGTTAATAGGATTCAAGAGACAATCTCAGCTAAGTGCAATTTGTCTGAAAATGTCTATCTGAGTGATTATGCTATTGTAAGGAATCTGCAATTGGAAAATATTAAAATGGACTGTGTTACTGGAAATAGATCTTGACATACAAAGCAATGGATAAGTAGAGATGGAAGGTGGATTCCCCCTCCTATGGGAATCTTAAAAATTAATACATATGGCTCTTCTTGTGGGAATCCTGGACAAGCAGGTATTGGAGGTATAGGTAGAAGTGATGATGTTTGTGCAGTTTTTTTCCTTCTCTATCTATATTGGGCAGCACCCTAATAATCTTATGGAGACCCTAGCTATTAAGATTATTGTTGAGCAAGGTTGTTCTTTAGGATGTTGGAAGATTATTTGTGAGTCAGATTCTCAAATTATTGTGGACATATTGAACAAACAAAATTTGAATGATGTGACTTGGCAATTAGCTTTTGTGGTCAGACAGATTCTACAATTGTGTAATACATTGGAATTTGTCTCCTTTTGTCATATTCTGAGGGAGTGGAATAGAGTGGTTGATTGTTTGGCCAAGTGGGCTTCGGAGCATGTTGATGGTTGGGATTTTAGTGGAAGGGATGGTCTACCTCCTAATTTGTTAGATTCAACGATAGTCCCAAAGACACTGAGGGAGGGGGTGAATCAGTGTCTAGCCGGTTAGCAAAATATTTAAACTCATTTGTAACTTTGCAACTCAAAATAGTTTACCGGTAAATAAGAATTAATGCAGTAAACACAAATAACAGAGACAACATAGACACATACCATAACACAAGTTATTTTAGTGAGGAAACCTGGTGTGGGAAAAACCTAGGTGGGATTTGTGACCCACAATATTTACTCATTGGCCAATGAATAAATACTACTTACAATAAAGGGGCTTGCACATGTAGGGAGGCCAACAACCTAGAGCTCACTTCTCAATGAAGAGTCACACTGACTACAAAAATGGATAATTAAATCAAATACAATGTACTGCTCAAAACAACATCTCTAATGCCAAGTTCAGTACCAGTTTAAGCTCAAATAGATACCTTAACCAAAAACCTTTGCTATCACTAAATAATTATTTTCTACCATGCATATCATATGTCACCTTATCAAAATGACCTATAAGGTCTCATACATATATGAGTCTTTTACAATATACCATGTCGGCTTACAAAAGATAATTATATTACAATAAACAAAAGTTCATCCCATGTCGGCTGGGGTGCCGGTATGCTTTGTTGCTGATGTAATCTAAATGTCGGTGAAGTGCCTGTCGGTGCCAATGTCTGCTGATGTATAATATATGTGATGCCAGGCATGTAGAAACCTATTGCCGGTGGGTTGCTAGTTGGTTGCCGTCAATGACAACATCAACTATTCTCATAAGAGTGTAGAATGCCAACAATCTCCCCCTTTGGCATTGATGGCAACACTCATGAGAAAAATCCAAAACTATTATCCCAAAATTGAAATCCAAAAATATGTGCTTCCCCTAAGCAAGTGATCCCCTCTATACATGCATTTTTCTCTCCACTACTCCCCCTTTGACATCAATGACAAAGGATGTCATAAATAATCAAAAGAGTGCAAAAATGCTACCTCAAGGTCTATAACTAATTGGTTACAATCTGAAAGATGTCCGCCAAAACTAGATTCAAACTCTACATAAACTTGTCGCTGTCATTTAAAGTTGCCTCAGTTTGTTGGATCGTATCGGTGAGATAGTGCATTGCTACTCCGGTGATCGCTCTCCTTGAATTGTTGCCTTAGATAATTCAACTCTCTAAGTAATAAGATTGTCCAACTTTGGACCAAGTTTTCTTTTGAGTTCCCAAGAATTGGACCTTATCCTTGTCTTCTCTTTCTCAGGTTTCTCCAACTTCTCCTCAAAACCTGTCATTTCCTGCTTAAAAATTGATATAAGTCTAGATGAACCTATTATATTATCCGTAATGTCATCAATTTCTTTTTGTGTCTTTTTGATTTCCTCATCGATGTCCTCTATCAAATAGTGAGGTTTACATGCTTCTCTATATAACTCCTTATACTCCAAAATTGTAGAATTAAGTACCGATAAAAGTGTGTCCAAGTGATCGGTACATTTCTTTATGTTGTTCTCAAAGAATGTGTTTTCTCTTGGTCAACTCTCTCCTTAATGGTGTCCTCATTCACCTTATCTATGGTTATTACATTATCAGCAATGAATTTGGACAATGTGTCCAATTTACCTAAAGAATCATTAATGTGATCTATCTTACAATTAGGTGCAATCATCTTCAGAATAGGTAAGGTGTTATCAATTGCCTTAAATGCTAAGGAATTGCAATCAGTTATCCTTTTAATAGAATTCAATAGAACCTCTGTAATGTTAGTCGGTTTGAATTCACCTGTTGATGTGCTTGTTTCTGTAATAGATGTCTGTCCAACTACCTTTATTATCTGCTCCTTATTTCCAAAAATTTGTTGCTCTTTACTTACATTCACTTATGGTGGATCTGTCTATGTTTGTACTTCAACTTTAGATGGTTTCTCAGTTTGATTAAGCACCTCTTCCTCAGATTGTTTCTCTGTCTGTACCACTACCAGTTTCTCATATTTTGGTGGCCCTATGGTAGTTGTCTTGTCCTGTGTTGGTTTCTCAATATTTGGTTGCTATGTTTGAGTTGGTATCTCAGTTTCCTAAGAGTCAACAGTTTGTGTTGGTTTCTTAGAAGTCTTTTCACTGTCGGTTTCCTGTTCTTTGTCTACCACAATGTTTATATCTTGTGTGTCTATATTCATTGTGAAAAGTATTTCAGACTCTGGATTAGTATTTCAAGAGTTATACCTTCAGTATCAATAACCGGTGGAACTTTTGTGTGTACCGGTGGTGTATCCAAAGGTGGTGGTGGAAGATTATCTATAATATTTATGTTAGGAATACCACCAACTTTTCCTTTACCCTTGTCCTTATCTTGTTGATATACTTTGAATGTCTTTTCCATTTTAGATCTGCTTCTTTCCTCCTGCTTTTCCTTTTCAACAAAGAATATGTCCCATTTATCTGCAGTCTCTTCAGCAATTTTTTTAACCCTTCCAGCCATCAAGCTTACTTGCTGGTGTCCACTGACAAATATTGACTAGTTAGCTTCAGAAATAAGCTCATCTATCTCTTCTTTAGAATTTAGTGGATGTATAGCCAAGAGTGCTTCAACTTTCAACTTCTTGTCCAGTTCCATCACAGATAGCCTTTTAGCTTCCAATCTTGTGTATAAATCACTGGGTAACTCATCAATCACTTATATCAAAACTTTCTTGTATATATCCAAATGAAGAATTATGCTCTCTTCAATGGTTTCTTTGTTAGGGTTATTGAAAGAATGATACAATTTATTCACATTAACCAGATTACCTTCCTGTGTAATCTCATTCAGTAAATCATCCAATGTGAGGGTAACCGGTGTTTGTTTCTTCTTTGGTGTAAGCTTCTTCTATGGTTCCCTAACTGCCTGCTGCTTATTCCTTAGTGTCCTGGTTTTCTTAAGAGAAGGAGAGGGTACTAGTGGGGCTTTCCTTTTCCTTTCCACTCTCTTAAACTTAGCAGCCTTGCCACTGTCAGTATTAGAAGATGTATTAACAGGTGAAACATGTACTTCTGGTTGTAGTTTCTCAAGCTCACTAGTTGATATACCACTGATATTCATGACATTTTATTTAATTTCATGGGCTTTCTTAGATGCATCTTTAATGAACTTGTCTTTTTTCTTCCTTTCCTTCTGCATTGATACTTTACTTGCAATGGTTTTAGCACTTCAAAAGATTTCTTTAGATGGTTCCCTTGGTGCATCAAGTAGAGCTTTTGCATATGTTTCCAGAACAGGTAGGTCTACCTCATAACCCATCTCAGTAACCCAAATAGTTCTAGGACTTACTGCTTCCATCCAAGTGTCATCTTGCTTAATGAAAAAATAGATTTGCTTGTCATACTTATAAATTATGCTCTATGGTAGTCTCTCTCTTGCTCTCATCTTAGATTGAAATATTTTGAAGTAGTCTGTAATATTCTTAACACAGTTAGTGCCCATACTGATGAAAGCTTCCTGAATCTGTTTTCCTACCAGGATGTCATAACCAAAATCATTGTGACCTATGTTAGGTATCTCTTTGGTGAAGTATAGCATCAGGCATACTAGTAGGTTTCCAAATTGGAAAGTACCTTTCTTGTCTCCATTAATCTTCTTCAAATTGCCAATTAATTCATCTTTAATCCATTCACACACATCTATCTTAGCATTAATGTTCACCATCTCATATGCACTATGAATACAAAGGCTAGAAATAGAATTCAGTCTATTTGCATGAGTTGCTTTGTATCCTAGTACCATACTCACATATTTCACATTTTTATCCTTGACATCATTCACTCTAAGTGACCTATTATCAGATGTGGCTTCGGTTAACTCCATAACTCCCTTGTTAGGTATTTTCTTGGTTTTATCCGGCCTACTACCGGTTGAAGGTAAACCAGTAACTGCCTTAATAGCCTCCTTGGTTATTCTACAAACTGACTCTAACCACATGAACTGTCCACGAACTCTACTCAATACAAGTCTTACAACTTCCTTTGGAAATTCGAGAATGTTCAAAATCTCTACAAAACCTAAATTTTCCACAATCTTATGTTTAGGTTTAATCACACCATTTCCATCAGTAATAACCTCATTAAATATCTTCTTCAATTCCTTGGTCCCTAGGTTTTCTATGTTGCAATGTATGTAGATTCTAGGGTCTTCTACAAATGCTACACCCTCTGGAATTTTTGAAAAAAGCTCCAACAGAGTCATCCTGCTTTGCAATCTTAGGGATAATCTTAAACATGGGTCTAGGGCATTTGATGTTTTCTACAATGATAGGTTTTGCAATAAACTGTAGAATAGAAGATGAGGATACCATTTCAAAAGATAAATACCTCTTAACCAAAATTTTGAATGCCTGAAAATTACTTCGTAGCTTCGCCTTAGGATGCCCTTTGCTCAGTTTTGCACTCTCTAATTGTTTGAATGCTTGGTGAGTCAAAATGAGGGTTTTTCAGTTCTTTATAGCCAAAAAGGTTCTTTAAAACCGCATTAAATGCTTGTCGGTTAAGTGAAAACTTAACACACCTGTCAATAAAGAAGATATGTATCTTCTCACCATCAACCGAGGGTAGAATGCATGATTTTCAACTTGCTGCAATACCCCCTAAGGATTATTCCTTAGTTAGATGAAGAGTCTCCTAACGGTGAAAAATTACTATGTTCTACTGGTGCAGAGATAGTTTTGTCAGTTCTCTGATCACTCTTCTTAATCCATTGTTTTGAAAATTCTTGCTTTACTTCATCTACCTTTTCTTTTCCTTCAAACTAGATCTTATATTGTTTGTCGGTGTATTCTTGCTTCTACAGAATTTTGCACTGTGTCCAATCTTCATAAAAAGTTACATTATTCCTCTGAATAGCTTTACCATATCCTTGACTGGTTTGTGATCTGCATTGACTAGATAAATGCTGAAATCTTCCACAAACATAGCATTTCACATTCATTCTACAATTTTCTGAATTATGACCAACTTTGTTGCATTTGGAACATTGACCGGTGGGTGGTTTATTCTGATTATTTCTAAATCTACATTGATTTTCTCTATGAACAAACTTATTGCAATTGAAAAATTTCCCATTAAATTGATAAGCATTAGGTTATCTTACCGGTTTGTTCTGATCTTGATTATTTGCAGTACCGGAACTTTCTCCAATTTCAAATCCAAGTCCATTTGTATCTCCATCAGGTTTATGTCTTCTCAGCATGTCATCAAGTCTTTCTAAACTTTTCTTGAATTTATCTTTGTACTCATTTGCAGTGATCAACTGATTTTCCATAATTCCAACTTGTCTCACAAGCTCATCCTTATCATGTTGCATGTGAATCAGATCTTTCTTTAGCATATCATTTTCATGACTAAGTCTTAGAGTTTCATTTCCAACATCATTAAGTCTCCCAGTCAAGTCTTCTTCATTCTTCTTTCTATCTTCAATATCCTTACATAGCCTCATAGTTATATCTTGCATTTCGTTCTTCATATTAGTGTTCTCTTGCCTTCAGTTATTTGGAATATCTCTAAGAGTTTCCTTTTCATCATCATCATTCTTCATTTTCTCATAAAGTTCTTTTCTTTTATTTTGTGCTATAGCAAAGTTCTCCTGAAGTCCTTTTATGAATTCATGTGCAGTCCTTAGATAATCTTCAAGTAATCATGTCTAAGGAAGTAATCTCAGAAGTAGTTGTCTTATCATAGAATGCAACTATCAGAATTAATCTACAACAATGGGTGAAATAGTTTAAAAAATTGTTTTAGTGATCGACATAATGGCTAAATCAACTCTTGGTTGGACAAAGTACAAAGTTGGAAATAGAGTAGCTTTGAAGTAGAAATAAGGAATTTGTTGCCTCACCCAACGACTAGCTATTTTGAATCAAATTTTCTCCACTATAACTTAAAATGCATCTTCATAGGATGAGTTGATAGTCATCGTCCCATCTACGTAGTTACGTCCAAGTTGGAAAGAAATTTTGTTAGAAGAATTATTTATCTTTTATTAGAAAGGCATTCTAAAAACTCCTAAAAGTTTGAAATGTATAAGAATGAGAAATTTAAATAAGATAAAATATTGTTGCAGAAAATGATACTAGTGTATACGAAAATAAGGTTCCTCCTAGCTTTAATCAAAGCCAATCTATTAAGTTGAATAGATAATCATAAATTCATCTATATCCTTCCATACTAGTAATAAGAGTGTATGGAAGTTTCAAAAAAAAATATTTATCTTTACTTCTCTAGGTCATGTTTACAAATCAAGACATACAAGTCTTACACTTTAACAAATGAATTATTAGTTTGTACATTTCTATTTTTTATTATTATTCAAATTGATGTTATTCTAAAAGACTTTTAAAGGATTTTGGTAGGTTGCCAAGAAATAAAGTATAGTGGATCCTTTTTTTAGAAGATTCAAATCATCTTCAATTTATCAATAGAAATCTGTGTAACATTTTTTTCTATGAATGTGAATATGAAAAATTGATAAAAAAATAAAAAATAAAGTGCACTTGAAGGCATTTAAATATAAATACACATCAATAGAGTAATCAAATGAGTGTTTATTTAGTTTGGAAGAAAAAAGAAAAATAGTTAACCAAATTTTGGAATTGAATTTAAAAAAATTAAGGATCAAATTCTTGATATTGCATGATAGGAATGATCCAACACATGTTAAAAATCAAGATCAAATTGAGTGGATAAAATACGCATAAGAAAGAGAAACACAGAATCAGATGATTATACAACAATCTGTGTCTATGCGAATAAGCTTGGAGATAGGTTTAAATAGAAATGCTTGCAATTGGATGGTTAGAAATATAAGAAAGTGACCACACTTTGCACAAAATTGATCCATTTATCAATGTATAAAATTAGATTATTCTCTCAAATTGCATACAAAAATAAATGAAAAATATCATGAAAATATATTTTTTTCCATTATAACTAATGTACATCTAAAAATATCTATTCAAAACATTTTTTTTTAAATAGAATATAGAGGCATGAAATATAAATATTAATGGTATAATAGAGTTTACATTAGACATTCAGTATCAAGTTGCAAAAGGTACTAAAAAATTGTCGAAAGATTAAGAAATGACCTCACCGAACTACTAGTTGATTCACATCATATATTGAATCAACAAAGATTAAAAATGAGGTTCTTAAAAAAACCTCCTTACTAGGAATATTGGTTTAGAAGTGATTGGACATGACCTAACCAGTCAAATGGATATCTAATGCTTGAGATTTTGGATTTGATGTAACAACAAAAAGAGTAGGGAATTATAGGGGTAGCACACCCTATCAAGATAGTTATTGATTTTAACATAACACGATTATATAATTTTTGAAAGCTAAACAAAATCAACCTTGCTATGTATAACATTACAATACCCCAATATCATTCCCTTTTTCTTTGTGTGGGTCAAATTCCAAGATAACAATGTGTAGGGTGATGGTAGTGGTAGTACATCCAAAAATATTTGCACTACATTCTCCCTGGGCTATAACCAATTGTCAAAATATTCTTCAAAAATTGAAATTTAGTTTAGTGACCAATGTGTGGTTTTAACCTGATGTGATATTGCAAGCTTGATTTGAATGCTTGATGAAGAGTTTGGCCATGTATATAGAGGTTTTGTCAGTTATATCTCCTTCATTTCTAACTAGATTCCAAGATTTTGGTTTACCTGTTCCAACTGAGGCTTGTGCCTAATGTTATGCTCTTATGATTTTTCTTACCACTCATAAAGAAGGAATGTTAGACACATTAAAGAAGAAAGCCCAAATTATTCATGGAGGTTGAATACATCTTTAAAGGGAAAGATAAAAGAATTCCACGATCCTTAGAATTGTCATGGAATAAATAGAAAGATCCTTAGAGAAAATAGGAGGGCCTTAGACATTTTTAAAACTAAAAAACAATAGCTTCTAATCAAATCAAACACAACCTGGTAATGACTAGCTGCCAAGTAGAGAGGATTGGAAGCATGAGTTCCCAAGAGGTGATTGTATTGTGCATTAAATAATCATGAAATTGTGACACAAGCCTTGTGCCATCTATAGGTCACGTTAACTATCACAAAAGACACGATTCAAGCCCTATTGGTAAAGCCCCTAAACCTAGAATCACTTGATGTGACCAATCAACACAACAACACCACAACTATCTAAATTAATGAATTTGAATGCAAATTACAACCTTGGATGTGTAGATTACTCTTACCTTGCACAAGAAACACACTTTTTTTAGAGTGAAAACATAAATAAAGACCTTTTCTCCTGATTGGCTCTTCTATGGAGCTTAGAGAAGGTGTTAGGAATTAGATGAGAAAACTACAAAGTCTCCTCAAGTAAGCTACAACCCAAATTAGCCAACTTGTCTACCACTCTATTAGCTTTTCCATAACAATGGGATGCTCGGACCCCAATACTTTATTTTTATTTTTTGTTTTCCCCCTTTTGAGTGGACTGAAGTACCGAACACCATATTACCCTTAGTCATTTGTGATCCAGTCTTGATCTTTCCATTTGATCAATTCTTGTTAGCCTATATTAAAAAAATATCATGTGATCTTTATATAAAGAACATCTTATATTAATCATAAGATCTAACAGACCTGGTTATAATTCAATTGATCTAGCATTCTAAATCTAATTTATTAGTATATTGAGTAGCAAACTGCAACATATTCACTAATAGGTCTCTATAGCATTCAATATTTAAGTATACTTTCATTTTTTTGGAAGAATTCCATAGAGATAATTACATCACCATCTTTTTGTCAAACTCCATGAGAGGGTTTCATTGTTAAGGTATAATCATTTTATTTCACAATTTCCATTATTGATTTTCCTTTGTCCTCTTTATAACATGTACTAATTTTAAACATCATAGCTATTGTAGAGGTGGGAATACCAACAAGAGGTTTGACATAGGAAAGCCCTTATACAATAAAAACCTTCTTCCCATTTTTTCACGTGGTCAGGTACATATCCAACAACAAAAGTTGTATAGGATTGTAGAATAGACTACACAAGTTGTAGAAAAAATTGAATAGATGAAAACCCCTATACTAGTGTGCTTAGAACTATTGTTTGACCATATTTTGTTAGATTTTTGGGAGACGGGTCTACAAAACCTCTTGACTATATTCTTTTCCCTTTCTATTGATCAATGGCATCATTAGACTAGGTCACACAACACCTATGTCTAGTACCTTTTGCTAGTAACTTACCTCTATCTCATATTTCTAGAATTTTCTTATTGTTTCTATCATCTATTCTAGAATTGTGTTTTGTTGCTGAAAGTTACCATTTTTATACCATTACCCACTTAGATCACATATTAATCTCAATTCCATTGTAAAAAGAGAACAAATTTATAGCGATTAGCTCTGCTATCAAGATTGTAGTTGAACTTATTCATGTTCATAGTGATATATTATGGATATTTGAGATCTTAGTTTGCATCCATAAGCCTAGGATCACATTTCCATATATATTAAGTTCTTTTTCCCATTTCGCTTTCTCCTTTTCACTTTCTCCTTTTCACTACCTCTTGAGATTTTTATTTGTACCTAGCTAAGGTACACTTAAGCTTGGTGTTAGTGTTGAATATTCCCAGTCTAAGTGGATAATCTTTCTTAGTGTTAGTTTCATTAAGTATTACATGCCCTCAAGATTAGTTTAGTGTAGCCCATGTCTATTATTATTACAATTCACAATGATTCTAGGAGGTCATTGCTCTTATTTGCAGTATAAATTATTTAACATTTTGTAAGGTTTTGGGGCGCCAAGGACAGATAAAGCATGAGGTTAAAAGGGGATCAACTCCGATTCAATCTGATGGCTCGCATTGTTTCATGGCTGCGAGCCAACTAAGGGATATGCTTCGCAAAATAGTGAAAGGAAGAGAAGGTTCATCCAGGTGCAATGCAAGATGGTGACATGTCAATTGACACGTGGTTTTAGATGAAATTGAGGGCCCACCAAGGTGTAACCGACGGTTATAAGGGAAAGACATGTGGCTGAATTTGAACTGAACTCGAATAGTTTTCCAGAGCTAATGGTTGAATGCCATGTGGTACTCAATAACCAGTGAAAGAATGGCGTAAGTGAAGCAAGCATAAAGGTCTCCCTTAAAGGATGGTCATCTTCGATTTGATCCAACGCTTCGCGTTGTTTCGTGGCCCTAAGTTGAAAGCGGTTTAAGCTATGCGAAATAGTGAAAGACCATTACCCGTCAAGATGGAGGCACAATTAATGAAGAAGTTGACGGTCCTGGTAAGAGTTAAACACTGAGCAGTTAAAGTTCCATCTAATGCCTGGCGCAGCTTCATGAAAGAAAAGTGCTCGGAGGATAAAGCCCGCGAAATGGTGAAAAGGAGGTAGGGCCCGGTGCTAAGGTGAAGTTGTTAAGTCAGTGTAAAGACCGATCAAGTTTCATTTGATTGGATGGTTGGTGTGATTTCATTTGACGAAATTGCTCAAAGGTTATGCTTTGCGAAATAGCGAAAGAGCGAAAAAGAAAAATGTGTAGGCATGTTGTGACCTGTTGGAGCGAAAATTTTGAATTCTCTCATGAATTCAATTTTGAAGGGACGACCAAAGCATGTGGTATCAATGTCGTAGTTAAGAGCCTGATTACCATATATGATCTCATATCAATCGGATGAAGGTATCATTCTAAAGAATTGTTGTAGAGAAGCGGTTGCAGAGCTATTTTCTTCAAAAACAGAGTAAATTCATTTAGTTGCAGAGCAGATTCTTTCAAGCTAAAAACATGTTTTCTTGTACTCTTGTGTGGCAATCTCTTATCAGTGTGTTTTAATTGAGGTCTTGATTTGTCACAAAACCAGTTGGGGGTAATAGTCAAATTGCTTGTATATTTTAAAATGGCACCTAAGAGAGAATTCTCAGGAAAAGTTAATTACCAAGAAAGGGCCATTTGTGATGATTTTCTTGAACAGTTGACATTGTCAACTAATCAGGCATCAAAGGTGAAAGAACTAGTGCCAAGAGCTCCTCGTTTGAAAATAGGAGAAGGGTTATATGATAAGGGTAACTGGTTGAGAGACTCACAGGTCGGGTTGTCTGGGTTGGGGTTGTTCAAAGTTGGATTTGGCATGAGAAATTCCTCAGCCCCGTAGAATAGCATCTGGGAGTTAGATGTGGGAAAATTGGTAGTTCCAGGAGTGTTCATGGATATGGATCTCCTAACTCAGATTGCACATAATTATGATCCAGTCACAAGGAACATTAGGGATATAAATGGGAAAGCCCTCATTGAAATAAATAATGAGGAATTCAGAAGTGCTTTTGGGCTTAATGAGTTTACTAATTTTCTAGAACCTATTAATTTCAAATCATTAGCTCAGGTATACAGTGCACAGAGGAATCACCTCAGAAATGGACCTCTTAAGGAATTCTTTGTGAAGATATGTGGGTTGACCATTGTAGGAGCCAACACTGAAGAGCCCTTCTCATTGAATCTATTCACCCTTGGGGCTAAGGGATTGTATTGGTCACTTTGCCAGATTTTAGGAGAGGATGCTGAGGCAAATATGCCCAATCATTACATGCTAATGATTGCTTAGATTTTGAATCCTTCTCTTGCAATAACCTTTGATTATGCTTCCTTTATTACTGATGCTATCCATGAAGGGTTGATAGGAATAAAGAATGGGAAGGTTGATAGGTCTTTTGGATGGTATTCCCTCCTTATGCATCTATTTTTATTCAAAGGTGGTGATTATTTTGCAAATGGAATGGATCTTATAAAAGAGAAAGATGGAGAAAAGATGCCAGTGCAATTATGGAGTACAGTGCTGTCATGGGACAAAGATGATGCTAGTTTCTTAAAGTTTGATAAATGTTTTGCATCAAAGATTAGGACTCTCCTCTATTCAGAAAATCTGAGAATCCCCAAGGTTCTTTTGGAATTTATTAGACCAAAAGAATTTGCAGAAATATAAAAATTGTCCATAACTGGGGTGATATTGGTTTCAGAGGCACTCCATTTCTATTTCCCTATCAGGTCCCTCTCAAATTGGGAACTACAGAAGTCCTCAGACAAATTGGTAGTGTGCAAGAGGCAGAGCTAACAGGCAAGGGTAAAGGGACTATTTTCCCTACGGTTACTATAGCCCACCAATTTGTAATAACGAAGGGAGGTTGGAATTGTTTTGAGGATTTTCTTAAACCTTATCATTTGTCAACTGCAGTGTCCAGGTGTGCCGATCCTGAAGGTTTCTTCAATGGCATGTTTAGAAAGAGAGCAATATGCAGAGGTAGACCCCATCAATTCTAGTTTCCTGAAGATCTTATTAGAAATGAGTTTGATCTAGATGAGCAGGAGTTGAGGAAGGAAAAGTGGGTGGCTTATAAAAAGGCCTTAGACTTTGTACATCAGTTTGATACCTGCTATGACCCATTGTCTAGCTTTTACCATTGCGAGCTCCCGCGGGTCGTTAGATTATATTTGACTTGCTCGATTCTTAACAACTTAACTAAATTCGGCAAACGTGGGCCCTCTAACTCAACTTCATCCACCTGGCATCTAGTCACTTTCAAACTGACATGTCAACCTTTCATTTGATGAGAGAAAATATCGGATTCCACCTCATCCTTGCCACCTGTATCTGCCAGGTCACTTCTTATCCCGCAGCATGACTCACCTCTGGGACCCACTTTTTAATCCTTCAATCTGACTTGCTAACTATTTTGACCTTATGCCTCATGCCATCATCTTACTCACCATCTTGACCAACTGGACTGCCTACTTGGAGCGCCATGTCACTTTGCTACTTCGCGAAAGCTAACTGTCGAGAATCTTCCTCCTGCGAAGTTGCGCTAACCGTCAGATCAAATGAGACTTGCGCATCTGTTATGCTCTTATTAAAACTCCCTTTTCGTGAGCCGAAAAACCTTTTCGCTATTTCGCAGGGCATAACCTTCGAGCATCTATTAGCCACGATACAGCGCGAACCGTGGATCTCTCTTGAACCTAATCACCTTTTAGCCATTTGAAAAGTCTTTGCTGTCGGGTCCCGCCAAACCTTTTCGCCACTTTGTGAAAGGTATTTCACTTGCAAGTTTCGGCTGTGAACTAATGTCGGCCGTTAGATCTTGAACGAGATGGAGTCCTTTTAAACCGGACCAAATGTGCACCGTTGTACACGCTTTTCCCTTTCACCATTTCACGAGTCTTAAACCACACGCAACTTCACCTAATGATATAGCGAGAACCATAGATCCATCTAAGAGCTGTGTGCAACTTACTAGGCCTGACAACATTAGGAAGAAAAGACATAAGGCATAAATTTTTACGATTAATTCAACAACCGCCTAGGCAAATGACATGGGGGAACACCTCATACGACCCCAAGACCCATTACTTAAGTGGATAAAGTAACGCGGGAATAGAAACCAGAGGGTTTTTTATCAAACATTGAAAGATTTAAAATTAAAACCCTAAACCCTTAAGACCTAACACAGACTTGAAGCAGCTGATAGTGTGTCTGACTCAAAATTTCAAAAACTTAGCCAATTATGGGAAAAGACAACCCATTTCTTAAATAGTGATAACAACAAGTATCATGGTTTAAGTGTTGTAATACAAGTATCATGGTTTAAGTGTTTAAGTGTTTTCATTTCTCAAATATGTGTCAAAATGATATTAAACCATAATTGTTTTATATTCTTAACATGTTTATGAGTTGGAAATTGTGCAACAAGATTATAGATTGGTCGTAGCTCAAGATTGGGTTTATTTTTTATGAGTTTGGAGCAATAAAAGAGGATGTTTATTTATAATTCCTCATATAACTATGTTCTTCAAACCCATTAGTTGATTATTTCTCATTACTTGATATTCTTTTTTGTTTCTTAATTATAATTACCATTACATATGGAGATCCTTACTCAGAATAAACCATTTTTTTCTCCTTTACAAAACCTAAAGGATTCTATTTATTTTCATAAAATTATTTTTCTTTAGTGTGTACTTTTATGTTTCCAATATGCATTTTCTTATAAAATTATATTTGCTTACATTTAATTACTTTCTTTAAAAAGGTTGAGTTGTTCCTTTGGAACCCACATGGTTGAAAGTAGCCTTCATGTTATTAGTTTGAATCTTGGAGATTCAAAGTCTTCAAAGGAATTGTTTGTTTTCATTTTGAATGTGCCTTGAAATGAAATATAAATATTTATATTATAATTATTATTCAACAAAAATATAATTATGATTATATAAGTTAAAAATGTATTTGTAACATTTTATTTGTATGAAATATAAATATTTATATTGTTAATTATTATTCAACAAAAATATAATTATGATTATATAAGTTAAAAATGTATTTGTAACATTTTATTTGTATTTTGTTGGGGATAATTTTGTATATCAATGAGATATGAACTTTTGTGATAATAGCAAAATTATAAGTTTTAGAAATTAAAAGATGAATCTTGTTGTAGGATTAAATTTTGATTGAATGTGCTCAAGGGCATGTCCATAATAATTATCATTCAAAATCTATTTATTTCTAATTTTTTAAACTTTCCTTTGAATTATTTCATCCTTGGAAATCATAGAATTAAACCTAGTTATTTTTACCTTTTTAGTGTTTCTATGTTAGTGTAGAGATCACATGAAAATAAATTTTCAATATGGGGAGCTAGATAAACATATCATCGAACCTCTATAAAAATGTCACTTCTAGACCTTGTATAATTTTAGAGAAAATACAATTTTGTAGTCATGTCCTAGGTTTAGTGATAGCATTATAAGAATTATGATAGTTTTAGTTGTCACATCTTAAATTGTGAATTTCCTAGAAACATTTTAAAGTTTAGGGGATGAAATTTTACTCTTTTATATGTGTGAAACTTTTTCACTTAACAAAGTTATGCACATTTATTTTGAAAACTATGTTGTGCAATTTTCATTGGTTAGACAATTTGTAGAAACCCGATTTACATGGTTTGCATGATTTTAGGTTTATTTAAGACTTATTCATATGTCCTAATTGTTTTTGAGCTATTCATTAAGTTTGAAATATGTTTCATAAATCAACAAATATTTCACTCTCATTTTATATTGTTGAATAAACAATGTTTCTTTTATAACTATTTAATAAATAAATAGTGCTTTATATTATTGAAAATGATGTTAGGAAAAAATGTAAACATTAAATTTGGTCTCATTCACATTCATGTACTCTTTAATGAGAATAATGTTTTTGTTTGTGTCAATTTATGAATAGAATACTCACCTAGTTGTATATATCTCTTTATTAATGAAAGTGTTTCATGTTTTTTATAAAGATAAGTTTTATAGGGACCCGAAACCCAAAGTTTTATAAACTAAGGCCAGCAGCCAAACCGATATTAAACATAAGAAAAACAAGGGACAAACCCCACACAGACCTAAAGCGAAAAACAACATGAAAATCCCCAAAAAAATAAGAGAAAGTACTCAATTGAGAGAGTGGACCAGTTCAAAATTCTTCTGAAATAATATTCTTTTTAATTTTCTCCAGATCCTCCATGATGAATCTGGAGGTACCCTGGTCCTAGCTCCAACTCCTAGTCCTAGTACAAGGACCCGAGATAGTCTTCCCTCCAATAACACCCTCGCCACACTCTGAAGCATTCTTTTTCTATTTTTCCCCCAAGGGAGGATCACTGGCTATGGATCTGGTTCTATAGTCTACAATCATGGCATTGATTTTTTTCAAACCCTCAACACTATTACTCATTGCCTCTCTGCTAATTTCCACCAGATTATTCAAGTTGTCTTTGATTGCAACCACATACTCTTCCAACTTATCAATTTTGTGCTCATGTTTGATCTTCATAGTTTCGACATCATGAGACAACTTCTGAATCAAGCTCATGAGCTTCTCTGTTTTACTAGGCCCAAGGGAATTCATGAAAATTTCAATACAATCCTTAACCCCATCTTTCATGGTTCCAATTTCCTTACCAACCCACCTCTAGCAGCTCTCCTGGCCCCAAGTGACCTCCAAAATTAGGTCTTACAGTGCTTTTTCCCCCTTTTGAGCACCTTCATTTTCTTTATTCATGGTCTCTTGCTCCTTGTTAACCAAATTAATGAGGATGTCTAACAAAGTCTCGTGGTCCTTGTCTTTGGACTCACTTGACTTGGTCAATTTCATTTTCTTCCTGATGGGTGGCTCTGGGTCTTGCATTTTCCTCTCGCTGGACGTAAACTTGCTTGTTGCCCACCTTAGAGGATTGTTTTTCCTACTGTTGTTAGTTCCATAGGTTAGCATAGGCTCCCCTTCTTTCTTCGGTCTATACTCAGTGTCCTACGAATCCTTGATATCACACCAATCAAGGGCAGCACCACTGTCCTCCCCAGCCATATCTGTATCAGAAACTAACTACACCTCAAAGTTAGAGGAAGAAATGTGGGTTTTATCCATGTGGGAAGGTTTCACTTCATGAGATTTGGAAAACTCCATGATTAACATGATATGCCCCTCATGAAGCACCAAATTATCTTAGTTCTCATCATGTTTTGCTAAACTATTTTCCAAGGATAAAACCAAGAAGAAAGGGATGGAGATAATTTTAATATGCCTAAAATGGTTTAAAGTTTTAAAATGATACAAGAAAATCATAGAAAATCTTCCATCAAGAGGGATATACCTCATGATGAATTGTATCATGCCAGCCTAGAGGGAATTTAGGTCTTTCGTGTTGTAGCCACCATCCACCATTTTAGCCCCCTCACCAAACTTTCTCTCTCTATAAAATTTCTTGCCCTCAGTCGTAAGTCCAGTAACAGTGGCAACCAGGGTTTCGTCAACACGAAATTCCACCCCATAAATAGCCAACACACCCTTTTTCCACCCTTTGACAAAGCTTTCAGTAACCAGGGGAGAGTTACTATGTAATCTCTCCAGAAAGGGAACCATCCCACCGTCAAATATTTCCTCCCAGATCTCCTTATTCTTCTGCCACTTATCATAGGTCATGGGTTCCTGCCTATTCTTGTCACCACCCATTTTGTTACATAGGCAATCGAGACAACTGCAAACCAAGTGCAAAACCATAAAAAAAAGCTAAACCCAAAATAAGGCGAGATGAAGTTTCTAGAGCTTCTCTAAGTGGTAATAATTTGAAATACCTTCCCAATAACACCCATCTCATCATAGTCTCTCATCATTAAATTCATTTGTAAGGCCGAAGATATTGACATCATTTCTTGCCAAGTCACACAGAGTTTTTAGGAAGGTTTTCCTTCCTCTCCACCATCTAACCGACACATTTTCAATAGCTCGGTTGGCAACATGATCCGCCAGTTTATTTCCTTTTCAAAAAACGTGCAAAATCTTCAACTCCTCCAGACTGGTAATCATATTAAGAAAATCCTTAATCAGGTTCAAAATAGTCCAGCTTGGCTCCATACTACCCCTGATGCACTTCACAAAGTTGAGCGAGTCACTTTCCAACCAGACCCGCCTAAAGCCTTCCTTGCTTGCCATGTGTAGCCCTATGTAGGTAGTGCTAGCCTCCGCTTAATGAAAGTGTTTTATGTTGTTGAATATGATTTAATAATATTTATATTTCACCACTAATGTCTTTTTTTAAAGATAAAGTGAATTAATGAAAGGTGTATCATTTTAGATTTATTAATTTTGTCATGGAAAATCTTTATCCATTGGTGAACTATTGAGAAGAATATTTATATTTTTGGTGAATACAACTAAATGTCAACAAGATCAAATTGCCATAATTAACATAAAATCAATGTTTACTAAATTACATCCCCATTATTTTGAAATTGTTTACATAAAAAATAATAATTCATAATAAATAATATGAGATTTAGCAAAGGTTCTCAACCTTTAATACGACGAGATTGATGGGCATGAAAATAACTTCACTACTTGTTGAGCTATTGTTTGTGTTTATGCTCTAGATAAAATCACTAATAGTAATTAAAACCATACAAATAAAACCTAATATTTATATTGAAAATGGAGTTAATTGATTAGCTATTCTTGTTGTGCTAAGTATTAGCTAGTAAAAAAATATAATTAAATTATGTGTATGTGACTTGACAAATGTTTTGAACTCAAAGATCTTGATAAAAATAGATTCATGAATTATTAGCAAAATATTTAGGTTGGAGTGATTATGAGACCATGATATAGGTGTCGTGCTCTGTGAAGTGTACCTGTACCTACAAACACAATGCACTCAATAAATCATTGCAAGCATGGTTAGTAGATTAAATCAATGAAAAGTAAAACCATAGCTAATCGACTTATTGCCTCCTAGTAAATGCAAGTATGAATTTTGCTCTCAGATCTTAGTATGCAAATTCCAGTGACTTGAATACACTTAGATGGAGGATTTGAGTGATTAAGATGCATGATCTAGCATGATAGCATGATTAAGCTATATGAATTCATGATTATCCTAGCATGATTAAGCTAAGAGTTAAGCTGAAATGAGCATGATAACATTGCTAAAACTGATAAACTATAAGCTAGATGCCTATAGTAACAATGCAAATGAGCTAAAATTGAGCATGAATTAGTGAAGTGGCTGAATTCATGAATTGGCCATTTGTTCTCCAAAATAGGGTCTATTTATAGGATTTTCCAAGGCTAGGGGTGAGTTGGCATGAATCAACGGTTGAGATTGATCTGAAGATATCAATGGTTAAATTGGAGGAGGTTGGCAAAGAGAGTTGGATTAAAGGGAACACTTAGTGACAAGTGTCACAAAGGTTCTAGAAGATGTTGGATGAAAGGGGACAAGGTGGTAGGTAGAATGGGTTAGGTTTAGGAGTGGTAGAAGTTAGGAGAATTTGAATTTAGAAATTCAAATATTAGGAAAATGGCTAATTAATCTCAACAACTCATTATTTGATTTGTTTTAATTAATTAGGGGATTAGAAGAAATGATTTTAATGGGAGGAATTAATTAATTTGAATTAATTAATTAAAGGGGTGAAATGAAATGAACCTATTTAATAAATCCTTAGATTTATTAATAAGTAGATGAAAGGGAGATTTAATCAAAATTGCTTAGTGAATTCAATTAAATTGGGGACGAGAAATTAATTAAATAATTGCTTATTTAATTAATTATCTTTAGACCATTTTTAGGTGTATACAATAGGAGTATCATGAGCCATGTTCACACAATAATATAGAAGTTGTACAAATATAACTACGTTTTAAACAATCTAATTAAAGTGGGATCACTAAAGTATAAGGGTAAAGTTCATGATTAGTAAAACGAAGTATTAACAATAATAAATATAATTAATCATCCATACATACACTAAATAATTATTAAATTTTATTATTAAATTGGGATTGCACATAATAAATGTTGAATTATAATTATATTTTGAACAAGAGAAAGTAATGCATAATATGCTAGCATTCAATTCAACACAATGTTAAATCTAAATTCCAACAAAGAACTTTCTAAATTTATAATATTTTATATAGAAAATTATGGAAACAATTACATATATAATCATTTTTTAAATTTAATTATAATTAATTAAATTATACATTATCTTATAGTGGTTAGTATCACCTAGGGTAGCATGTTCCACTCATACTTGTGAGAAATATAATTTCCTATGATTCATAGTCATTAACTTGTAATTTCTTTATAAATTCACAATTGAGAGTAGAGGTTTCATAGTCATGCAACTAGAACTTGAAGGTTATTAATGGTTTTACCAAATACAAAAATATTTCCACATCAATGAATCTATACTTATCTGATTACATGTCTTCCATCTTCGTGTAGAAAGTATCCATTGAAATGTTTTTATTCTATTTTTTATACCAATTTTATAGATCTCTTATGTACCTCTATTTGTAGATTCTTTTCATATTTTACATTAATTCAGCACATATTTTGCCTAGCTTTATAAGTTTTTGGTAGATGATGCCTCTATTGAGACATCATTGGTTTTATAGATCATTTTTAAATATATATTTTTCTCTCTAGCCTCTCTTATGATTATTACTTTTCTAATTTCATTAATTTTCATCACAACTGTAATGCCCCGCCAGGAAACCCTGAAGGGGTAAAGCTAAAACATACAAATGGAGTGCAATAATTTTTTTTTAAAGATAAACAAAACATTAAGATACAACAAGATATCAAAGATTCAGATTACATAGCAGAAGACATCAACTAACACCTAAAGAGTTTCCCAGTGTGATTACTTAATTACACATTTAACTTAACTCACACTAATTAATCCAACAAGTTGATTATCTTAATAACGAGATAATTATTAAACAAGGATAGTTTCTTTCAATAAGACAAAATATAGATTACAAGATAAGGTTCATCCATTAAGATTTATTCATACCTTACATTCAAGCTTTTCATTAAAATATAAGCCATGCATCTAATATTCTAACACACAAGAATTTCATCATAAACTTATGAGATCTTTCCATGCATACTTAATTTTCTTAACAACAACTGAATATATTCCATTACTCTAAGCTACATTCTTTCATGATACAATTTACTGCATTCAAGAGAGGACTGCATACATGCATTTTAAATTAATTTCATCTTATCCACTTATACATTCTATCAAATACATGCTAACACTAAACATGAAACATAAAGACAAAAGCATCACATAACACCAAGATGATCTCAGAGTTCACCCCTAAAGGGCTACATCTCCGAGTCTGCTCAACTGCAAGACCCCTCTGATAATTAATAAAGTTAAGAATATATGAGGTTCTCATTATTTACAATCCTGCCATCAAGGCGAAACATAACCAATATACAAATGACCACATCGGTCAATAAATACATAATTGATCCCTGAAAAGGAAAGGATCCATCTGAAACATAAACGAAGCAAATACAAAGGTCCACTGAAGCATCCACAAAACTAAGACATCACAACCCAAGGTCTAGCATGAAATTGGGTTCTCACAAGGGCATAAGCAACAAGACGACTCCACAAAAGGTGCTCCTATCAAGACAATACAACCACACACTAGTGAATGTAGGGACAAGTGTCATCACACAACCTAGTATGGTTACCATGGCAGGTCTTCATAGGTTCCGGCCCCATACACTGGGTTACCCTGGCAGCCTAATCTGAACCTCCAACCCATCCAAGCCTCATGTGGACCCACACATCCTTTCGTGAAGACAAGGATGATGGTTTGTCGTTTTAGGCCTTCTCACAGCATGTCGAGTCTGTGTTAGCACTCATCCCATGTGTGAGGCACAATTATCTTAATTAGAGATTAACATTCTAATCTACTGTTAGGTTATCACTTATTAGACTCACTTTCGATGGGTTACCCAGCAGCCACTTTGGGCGTGGCCCCCAATCGAAAGCCACTTTCCCATACGACACTAGACTATATTCAAGCGACCTTGGAAACCAAGGAACACACATAGTCAAGCAAACAGAGTTCAAAAAGGAGGGAACAACCATTTGGTCAAACACGACTCAAAAGAGGTACACTTATTGACGGTACTCTAACCAGAGACCTGACCAACTATGGTCAATCCATGAATCATCATTCGACACCCACATAAAGGATATGACCAATACAACACCACAACAAAATAACAGTCAACTCAAGACCGAGGACAGAAACAGGTACCCAAATCAACCGTACGACAGGGTCCAATCAAACAAAGCATGACTTGCCATTACTTAAGCAAGAGCGAATACAGAAATTAAACTCGCATAGGCAATAACCAGAAAATACAATCTTTCCGAATTGATTTAAACATTAAATTTCGATCAAGTTTTCTAAATGATCTAAGTTAGATTGCAATTATCTACTTCATCTAAGTACAGGTTGTTCTTGGTTTTCGAACTCTCTAAGGTTCAATTGCATCGAACATACATAAATGCATCATTATGAGTTCTTAAACCAATTTCACATAAATATAATTAAACAACCATTAACTAACTAAATATGATATTTAATCTTCAATTAAAACATCATTGCCATACTGGTTCGAAAATAATTTTCTCCAACTTCATCTATCCAGAACCAAGTTACACTTTTCTGATTAAGGAAATATACACATATAAGGAATCCAAGTAAAGATTGTCCATTCCTAACTTAACAATTATTTCCTTACGCATATATTAAAAAAATACCAAAATTAGCTATTAATTAATATACGCTTATTAATCCACAATTAATAAAATATAAACAATTAATAATTAATAACAAAATAACAAATTAAGTATCTAATAAGAAAAATATGCATTATTAATAAAATATAATTTTTGAAAATTAATTAATGTATATTGCCACTTATACAATTAATTAATTACAAACTAATCGTAATTTATTAATTGAATGCCATAATTAAACTTTATTAAAACTTAATTTATTAAAAATTACATTTAATAATAATAAATTATTATTATATTTTTTTTATTATAAAAAAAATATATTAAAAAAACTTCTTTTTTTTTTAACGAAATAATAAAAAAGGCATGGGGGGGAGGGTACCCACGTGCCCCCCCCCCCCCCCCCCCCTCGGTAGCTCACACTGCCCTTAGGCAGCGCTGCTACCCAAAGGTAGCAGGCACTGTCCTTAGGCAGCGCTGCTACCCAAAGGTAGCAGGCACTACCAAGGGCAGTGATGCTACCCCAAGGAGCACGCTGCACCCCTCCACGTGGTGGGGGAAACTCTACCACGTCACTGTTAAAAAGAGCTCCTAGCCAAAACATAGTCTCAGCAGAGACTATAAATAAATAAATTTTTTTAAATTTACTTACTGTGTAAAACACAGTCTAACAAAACCAGTCTCCCAGAGACTTCAAAGAATTATTATTTTTTTTCTTCATTTTTCAAATAACTAGTTTTAGGAAGGGAAATCTTTCCAAAACAAAGCCATACTGGCAAAAAGAAATGGATTTACACAAATTTAACATCAAATATGTCAAACCCCAATCTAAATTTCATTTTTAAACTTATATAAGAGAGATTCATTGGAGTTTTAGACAAATTTTTCTCAAGAACAGCCAAACCCCAAAATTTGGTTTTAATTTTTTTTTGAGAATCCATTTATACAAACAAAATTGACATCTGGAGGTTTGGAAAGGAATCAAGGAGGGTTTAAGATTCATAAATTCAAACCACAACTCCTCCATTTCCCAAAAACATAAGATTTTTAATCTATACAACCAAATTTCTACAAAAACACCAAAAATGATTTTCTTTAAGAAAGAACCCAAGAAATAACCAGAGGCCTACCTAATTCAGCAATCCTGGCAAGATCGGAGGAGAGCCCAACCTGCAAGCTCCAAAAAAAATCCTTTCTTTCCAAAATCCCCAAATTTTCCATCCAAAAATATCAATCCCCCATATTTTTCCAAAAGTCTAGGTTAAATGGGAAAAGTTTGACCAAAAAATTATTTTTGGAATTAAAATATTTTTTATTTAAAATAATTCACAAAAATCATTCTTTTCCAACTATATCAATAAATTAACTTGCTTTTCAATTTAAAATTTGATTTTTCCAAATAACTGAATTTAACCTTTCTATTACCAAAATGCCAAGAAGGTAAAATTAATTCTATTTCAATTAAATTTAAATCTTTCTTTTCCAACAGCATAAACATATTAAGTTTAACATTAAAATTAACTATTTAATTGAACTTGCTACTAATTTAAATCGAGCAATTCAAATTAACGATAATCGCATAAAGAAACCCTGTTTAATTTAGTCCCTTAATCTTTAATGCACAAACACATATTTAATCAAATCAAATACTAAGGACTAATTACTCAATTTAACCATACATCCTAAACACGCAACCCAAGAAGCCAATCGGATAGACGACCTGCAAACCCAACCAAAGGGAATACCGACGACAACTGACGATGCTCACTTGAGCACGAATATGGTCAAAAGAGGATATCATGACCACCTAATCCAACTCTAAGGATTAAAGAGGTACACTCAAACCTGCGAATCCAGGTGAAGACGAACGTCGCACTCATGTGGTACTGTACCTGAAATCTCCTACAACCAAGAGTCATATATGCATACATATATATACTTAATGAAAGTGTTAGCCCGAGATAATAACACGAAATATGAGAATTAATAACCTGCATACGAATTGGTGCAAAAACCACATTAACAGATATGTAGTAAATCAACATCTGACTATAATCATTATATTATGATAAACTAACCAAGGTCAAACCGAGATTAGAAATTGATTAGGGCAGGGGTACTACAACAACCTTGTCAATTTATACTTACGAATTATCTATGAATTCTATATTTTTATTCAAATTATCAATATTGTCAATTATTAATTGCCAAAAATTATGCTTTATATTAATCATTGTTTTCTCATACTAACTTATTCTCTTATAATTTTTTTGGAACAAGAAAGGTTGCATTGATAGGTCGTTAGATTTGAGATCTAATTATTATTGCAATAAGGTCATTCAATATATGTCTAAGTCTAAGGAGATATCAAAATTCATCAAAGTAGATATGTCAAAAGCCTATGATCAAGTTAGATATATCAAAAACCTATAATCAAGTTAGATGGTATTTTTTTAGTAGGTTTTGTTTTCTTTTGGATTTTATTTTGAGTGGATTGACTAGGTAATGAGATATGTTACCTCATCTTCTTTCTCTTTTTTGAGTAATGATGCTCCTGCATGCCCCTTTCTTGCTTCAATGAGACTAAAGGAAGTGGATCCTCAATCCCATTATATACTTATTTTATTAGTTGAAGGTCTAGATAGATTGATAAGAAATTATAGAGATAATGGTTATAAGTGTTGTCAAAGTTTGGAGCTCCAAACCCACATCTAGTTTTCTTATAGAACAATTTTTCATGGGCCTAACTAAACTTGGAGAGACCATCAACTTCAAGAAATATTTACAAAAAGTACTAATTAAATAGATAGTTCTTGTTGGTTGAAAGATTGGATCACCAAAAATAAATCTTGGTTAGTTCTAAATAGATTAAAGTAGAATCAGTCGTGGATCATTACAAAACTACCAAACTAGTGCACAACAAGGAGGAGCTCACAAGCAGTGAGACTACGAAGACCACAAAACCAGAATATTTTAAACCCTTTTTTGAAATGAGACTTTTTACTGGAACAACAATTAGTGGGAGAAATAGTCCCAAACACACAAAATCACCTAATCAAAATATAGGTGTTTAGGAAGGAACCCCATACCATCTTACTAAAAATCACCCATGCACAAGAGCTGATACAATCAAGGGAACAATCAACAAGTGAATTTCAGAACGCTTTTCACAACCTCTTAGAAGTAGGACAACCTTGAAACTCAAACAAAGATAAAAAACACAACAATGTGGGACCACCTAGAAACCTTGTGATAGAAGAAGTTTTTAGGTCCCGGAGGCAACTAAGAGGGGGGGGTGAATTAGCTGTCTAATAAATTCAAACCAAAAACAACTTAACCAACTTAGTGCTTAATACCGGTAAACCAATCTTTTATACCAGTAGATAGTTTTATTAGTTAATTGCAATATCGGTAAGGATTAATGCATGAAACAAAAAGACAAAGTCATGCACAACACATAACACCAATATTTGTACGTGGAAACCCTATAAGGGGAAAAACCATAGTGGGAAACCTTACCCACAATCAAATGATACTACTACAGATAGTAAGTGTATACAAATGGGGTCTACACATGCAGAAAGGCCAAGCGCCTAGAGCTCACTTCTCAAACACAAAATAGGAGTCACACTGACTACAATTGGATGGTTAAATCCAATAAGGATGTACTACTCAAGTTAGCATCTTTCTATGCTGGATTCAGTACCGGTGTAGTTCTGATTGTCTTCACAAAAACCCTCCTTTAACCTTCAAATGATGTATGCGTGTATAGCTCTGCTTATTCTCGCATATACCTTCACACAATCCTTTTTCGCATTCTACTTCCGATCTTACAAATAGGATCTTACATTTATATCATAACCTAGGACCAATTTTAGTAGGTTGGCTCTAAAGGATATTACAATAAAATCAATTTACAAATAAATTAATGCCCAATGCAATAACCAATTCAACATGTTGGCTTAATGCATTTACAACAATAATAAATCATCTCCATAGCGTGCCATGTTGATCAGGAAAAGATAAGCTTGTCGGTGTATAACCTGGACCTATTTGCCGGTAACAGCAAATATGCTAATACGAATATGCCAATAAACAAATCTTCAAGAAAAAGTGTCCAAACGATGTCTTCGACATAACCAAGTGTTTTCCATGCCATTCCAAGTGTCGGTGATCATTATATCCTGCCGGTGTACCAGATACCGGTGACTGTGCATGAGTCATTTGCTTGCCGATGAATGTTGTTGATTCTCCAAAGTGCCAGAGTTGATAAGTGTTAGTAGGTGTATCAATGACAAAACCATACCAAAATACCAACAATCTCCCCCTTTGGCATTGATGGCAACACAAGATGGAAAAACCATCAAAATACAGATGCAAAGAGTAACAATCTCTCCCCCAATGAATAATCTCTCCCCAAAAGATAATGTGTTTTTTCATATCAATCTCTCCCCCTTTGACATCAAATGCCAAAGTAGAAATAAAAAAAACATTTTTCAGATACAAAATACCAACCAATTCAGTATACCAACTACTCACCCTGAGAAGTAGCTTCCTCATCAAAGTCGGAGTAAAAGATTTCTCTGTTAATTCTGTCGGATGATGACAAACATCAACTTCCTAAGTCTCTATCGGTGGGGGTATGACCCCAAGCTGATCTCTGAGATATTCAAAAGTCTCCTTAGGCAGAGGTTTAGTGAAAATAACTGCAATCTGCTTCTTAGTATTTACATAAACCAGTTTTATTTCTTTTACTTCAAAATTTTCCCTTAGAAAATTCAATTTGATAGAAACATGTTTGGTTTTAGAATGTAATACCGAATTCTGAGATATATCAATTGTTGCAATGTTATCACAATAGATAGTAATAGGTTCCTTGCATTTTACCTTTATATCTTTCAACATTTCCTTAAGCCATAATACTTGTGTACAGTTAGTTGTTGCTGCAACATATTCTAATTGTGTTGTTGATAAAGATGTACAACTTTGTTTCTTACTCAACCAAGAAATTAATCTGCTTCCAAGAAAAAATGCTCCACCAATGGTGCTTTTTCTATCATCCACATCTCCTTCCCAATTTGCATCTGTGTATGCACATAATTCAAATTTTTCATCTCTAGGATACCATAATCCAAGATTTGTAGTGCCTTGCAAGTGTCGGTGATCATTATATCCTATCGGTGTACCAGATACTAGTGACTGTGCATGAATCATTTGCTTGCCAGTGAATGTTGTTGATTCTCCAAAGTGCCAGAGTTGATAAGTGTTAGTAGGTGTTGACATCAATGACAAAAGCATACCAAAATACCAACAGAAGCACCTAGCCGTTCTACAATATCGTAAAATAATTCAACCATTGAATTGACTAGCACAGAAAAACTTAGAGGGTTTTGAAAGCCATCCCTAAACCTTTGGATTTTAGAAAAACCTACAAACAACACATCATGGGCCACCTCAGTAGACCTACTATCAATAGAAGAATTGGGGACCAGATTCCTTGAAGGTAAGAACACAAGAGGGGAGTCCTCATCCAACAACCTAGAGACAAGAAGAACCCAACCCTTTCTCCAAGTAGGAGTCTTTGAGAGAATCACCCAAAAATGACATAACACACCTCTAGGTTCAACTTCCATAAGGCCACCAGAAGGAGCAGAAAAAATAGAACTCCCTGAGCTCACACTAGAAAATCCTACCAGATGACATGGGGAGAAGGGGCCAAAAAAAAATATCCACAAAAGAAGAAAAGTCCACCAGATGAGACCAGCTTCCACCATAGATGTAGGCATAAAGGAGAAAAATCCCTCTCTAATTAGTTTCTCGCAGGAAACTAGCCCTTAGTACTCCTCTAATGCAATCCTAGGGCTTCCAATGAAGAAATGACTTCAATAGAAATGTTGTCTTTCTTATAAATATACATAGACAAGGCCCAAAAATACTTGTCACCAACCAAAAACCCCAGGGTTAAAGTCCTAGCTTCTAAAGCCACAAATTAAAAAAGTCCCACAACATAGAGATTGCAATCAATCCTTTCCAAAGAGGCAAACAACAACCAATTCCACAGAGGAGCCTTCACTCCATCACACCACCATGGTAAGACTCGACAAGGCAAGGCATCTCATAACCCCAAACTGTCATAGATAGGGGTAATAAAAAACAAAAAATGAAAGCCCCAAGAACATCACAACAATAGAAAGGAGTTCTCAAAACCACTACCTAATCCAGGAAGGGACACAACACTAAACCAAAGAGGCTCGATGGACACCAATGAAGCTAGTTAGCACATAAAGGACAAAACTTGTAGGTTTTACATAGTCGAAAATTCTTGAGCCAATAAATAGAGCCCATACAAATATTTGAACACCAAAAAGCCTAAAAATATGGTCTAAGTAGGGAAGAGGAACCCTTAAGGAAACACCGTCTCATCCCCATCTGCATTACTAGCATCCTCTACGTCTTGGCCTTCATCTCCCTTACCTCTTAAAACCCTAGCTCTCACTCCCACTCATCTCTCTTCTTTTGGGTTCTCTTAATGGAGCTTGGTTAGTTGGAACCATGTTTGTAAAGAAAAATAAAATGGGGGCCTCTACCTTCATCTATCTAAATTGAATCATCATGCTTTTTCTACTAAATTACATTGATAATGGTACAGCAATCATGATCATCCTTAGGAAATGATTCTCAATTTTAAGTATCTTTGGGATGGAGAATAAAGAAATTCCAATAGTGGAATTTGTTGATAAAGGATCATGATATGAACCACAAATGAGAGGAAATTATCACATTATGAAAGGGTTGTTCTAGAAGTAAACTTGTACAAACTACTAGATCTTTTCTAGAAGTATAAAACACTTTTATGGACATACATAGGAACTTTATCTCTAAACTAAGTCTACCACAATGTAGACCAAATTTCTTACTTAAAAACAAGATACAAATAAAAATCACACTTTTCTGAATTAAAATAATGCATAATACACCTACAAAGGATTCCTCTCCTCCAAACATAGAACTACATACTTTCATTTATTATATTTTAGTTTTATTTGTTTTAACATTTCATGCTTGTAATATCTATAATCACAGCTGTCAATTATTAAATTATATTAATTCACACTTATGGATTGGTTTAGATTAAACCCAGGAAAAGATTAGTATATCATTTTTTGTCAAAGATAATTTCTCATCATCAAAATTCTCACTCAAAATAATTATTTCAAACTTTTACATAAATCAACTTTAAGATAATGAATGGACTGATATCTTCAAGGACAAATACAAAATTCATGGTTTCCAAAGGATGCTAGAAAATTATACCCTGTCGACTTTGTGTTATGATCTATGGAGCAACTTCTTCAGCTCCAACACCATTATCAATTAGGGATGTCGATGGGTTCTAGGGAATGGGAGAAATATTAGGTTCTGGGAATATTGGTGGATGGGAGAGGGTTCGTTGTTTGAATCATTGTGGGATTCTCACAAAGAAAAATGCACTAGTTTGATTGGAACCTGGGTGGTGAATTATATCAATGATGGAGGTTGGGTTGAACTCAGTAGCTTTGATGCTTCTGTGGAGCCTTTGCAATCTTTTCTCAATATGATCCTCATCCCCTCATCTTAGGTGGAGGACTCGTTCATTTGGAATGGATCTTCTTCTAGGCATTTCGTGGTGGCAGATGCTTTCAAGAGTATTACCTAGTCTTTTACTCTTGCCCCCTTTTGGGCGGGAGTTTGGAATATATTCTTAATTCCAAAAATTAATATCTTCTTCTGGTTGTTCATGCAAAACAATATTTCTACCACTGATAATCTATGTAAAAGTGGGATCCCCATCACTACTAGATGTTTTTAATGTAAATAAGTTGCTAAAAATGTTGGTCATATGCTTTTACATTGTTTCTTTTCCAAGGATATTTGGGTTTTCTTTCTCAATTCGTTGAATTTTAATTGGGTTCCTCTGGATTCTATACAAAACTTTTGGTGCCAATGGAAGTACCCCTATGGTAGCTAGATAATTGGTATTTTGTGGAACTTATCCCTACCTCATATTGCCTGGGGTATATGGAAGGAAAGAAATAATAGGGTTTTCAGAGATATGGAGTCCACTGCTCAAGTGGTGGCAATTAGAATAAGGAATGATATTAACGAAAACTTTCTTAATTATTGCCCTACTAGGAAAAATGATCCTTCACTTGACTCTAACCAAGAGGAATGGGATACTATTAGAAGATGGAAGATTTGTTGGGATATATCTATTCTAGTCTATAAAATAAAACACAGCAGAGTGAATGTGTCTTGGCATCCACCCCCTCTGGGGTAGATCAAAATCAATATTGATGGGGTGGGCAAGGGAAATCCTACGCCAGTAGGCTATGGGGGAGTGGTGAGGAATCATTTGGGTTTTCTAGTCTCTACAATGGTGCTCCCTTTTGGAACCCAAACTAACCATTATGTGGAAGCCAACGCCACCTACATAGGACTACGCATGGCAAGGAAGGAATTCTTTAGACAGTTCTGGTTAGAAAGTGACTCACTTAATATTGTGAACTACATTAGGGGTAGTACTGAGCCTAGTTGGACTATTTTGAACCTGATTAAGGATTGCCTTGAAATGATATTTGGCCTAGAGGAGTTCAAGATCTCGCACATTTTTTGGGAAGGAAATAAACAGGCGATCATGTTTCCAACTTGGCTATTGATAATGTGTTGATTAAATGGTGGAGGGGAAGGCAAGGGAAACTTTCCCGAAAAACTCAGTGCGACCTAGGAAGAAATGATGTCAATATCTTCGGCCTTATAAATGAACTTAATGCTGAAAAATTATGATGAGATGGGAGTCATTGGGATGGTATTTCAAATTATTACCACTTTGAGATGCTCTAGAACTTTCAGCTCTCCTTGTTTCTGGTTTTGTTTCTTCCTAGTTTTGCATCTAGAGTGTAGATGCTTGGAGTGCTTGAGTAAAAGAATGGAGGGGACAAGAATAGGCATGAACCGATGACTTATGATAAGTGGCAGAAAAATAAGGAGGTCTGGGAGGTAATCTCTGATGGTGGGATGGTTCCCTATCTGCAGCTCGACTTCATGGTAACTTTCCCTGGTTACTGAAAGCTTTATCAAAGGATGGAATAAGGGTGTTTTGGTTGTGTATGGGGTGGAATTCCCGATTGACAAAACCCCAATTTCCATTGTTACTGGTTTTGAAATGGAGGGCAGGAAATTTTATAGAGAGAGGAAGTCGGGTGAGGAGGCCATTGCTTCTTTTTTGACAAGGAAAAGGAACTGTAGAAGGTGACTAAAATAGAAGATGATGGCTACAACAAGAAATAACTGAATTCCCTTTGGATTGATATGGCAGAATTCATCATAAGGTATATCACGCTTGATAGCAGATATGCTAGTATTTTCTTCTATCATTTTACAATCTTAAATCACTTTAGACATGGTAAAATTATTTTCATCCCCTTCTATTTGGTTTCATCCTTGGAAAATAGTTTAGCTAAACATGTTGACAACTAGCATAACCTAGTGCTTCATGAGGAGATTATCATGTTAATCATGGAGTATGTCAAAGCCCATGAAATGAAACCCTCCCCCATGGATAAAACCC
This sequence comes from Cryptomeria japonica, assembly GCF_030272615.1. Classification (NCBI taxonomy): domain Eukaryota; kingdom Viridiplantae; phylum Streptophyta; class Pinopsida; order Cupressales; family Cupressaceae; genus Cryptomeria; species Cryptomeria japonica. The sequence continues at coordinate 574,849,208 of NC_081407.1, read as the reverse complement.
ACACTTATTCTTCTAACCATAAGGTGGAGTTTTTTTCTGACATGGAGATGGAAAAGGATAATAGTGGCACTGCCCTGCATTGGCGTGATATCAAGGATTCAGAGGACCCAAAGTATAGACCGAAGAAAGAATGGGAGCCTATGGTGACCCTGGGAACTATCAGTAGTAGAAAAACCAACCCTCTACAGTGGGTAGCAAGCAAATTTAAATCCAGTCGCAGGAAAATGTAAGACCTGGAGACCCCATTAGAAAGAAAACAAAATTGACCAAGTCAAGTGGGTCTAAAGACAAGAACCATGATATTAGATTAGATATTCCCATCAATATGGATAACGAGAAACAGAGGACTGTGAATATGGAGAAAGAAATGGAGAAAAGGGGGGAGAAGAAGATGGAAGACCTGATTTTGGAGGTCACTAGAGGCCAGGAAAAATGTTGGAAGCGGGTGAATAAGAAAATTTGAACTCTAAAAGGTGGAATTAAATTAATTATTGAAACCTTCACGAAATCCCTTGTGCCTAGTAAAATTGACAAAATCATGATCATGATTTAGAAGATATCTCTGGATGTTGAAGCTATAAAGATCTTCCACGAGTGCATTTGGAGGAGTATGTGTATGACATCAAAGACAACCTAAATAATCTAGTGGAAATCAACAAGGAGGCAATGAGTAACAGTGTTAAAGGTCTAGAGAAAATCAATGCCATGATGGCTGACTATAGAACCAGACCTATAGCCAATGAACCTCCCTTGGGGGAAAAACAAAAAAAGAATGCTTTGGAGAGTGGTCAGAGTGCTCCTAGTGGGAACACTAGTTCGGGTCTCTGTAATAGGACCAGGGTACCTCTAGATTCATCATGGAGGATCTAGAGAAAATCAACAAGAAGATTATTCAAAAGAACGCCAAAATTGGTGCACTCTCTCAGTTGATTTCTTTTTCCTATTTCTTTTTGGTCTTTTCTTCTTGTTTTTTGACGTTGGGTCTATGTGGGGTTTATCCCCTATTTCACTTTTGTTTAATGTCTTTTTGGTTGCTGGCCTTGGTCTATAAAACTTTGAGTTTCGGATACCTGTAAAACCTATTTATCTCTATCAAAAAATTTAACACATGGGGAATAGATAAGGAACCACCTTTCCTACCAACATGAAACTACAATTTTTTCAATAATAAAGCAATGCCAAGAGGTGGCTTCAGTTTTAGTCACTATAGATGCTCTATAGAAAAGACGAGTGGAATTAAACATTTAAACATAAGGTAGGCAAATAAATCTATAAAAAAGAGACTATTTTGTGTGGCATGCCCTTGGCTAATATTACGGATTAGAAAAGAAAAAACAATATTAGTTGAGGTTTCAGTGGCTCTCTCTTTGCCCTTCCATAGTTCGAGCGAGGCGCCCATATGCTCAGTTTTGTCCTTACAAATCAACTTTCTTGGCACACCAGCCGCTTGGGTTTGGAGCACTGCCCTCGCAACCCGCACAACTAGATAACTTTTCCATAGTTGTAAGAAGATTATTGATTTGGGGAGGATTACATCGAGCAGAGACATGGAGTGTAAACACAAGCAAGAGCACCACAAGCAAAGCATATATTTTCATGTGCATTAAACTCGCCATATTAAATCCTGAGAGATTTTGCTAAGTCAAATGCAGAGGAAAATCTTTGTTTTTCAACTAAATAATCGGCCAGTGAATTAAGATTCAAATGAGATATAGTATAATGTAATGACCCATTTATAGAAGAGAGTGAAATTCACAAAAGATGCAATATTTGATATTTTTTGGGAAGACGACGCATTCAAAGTCATATGGCGTAGTGGAGACGCTAAGATTCAGGAAACTCACCCGAAGGTGGCTAATTTGACTCACTATAGCAAAAACTATAGAATCTAAAACTGCCCATGTTCTTAAAGCCAACTGTTAAACGTAAATATTTATGACAGAGTAAACAATTCGCAGCCAAACCACATAATTAGAAACATCCAATATTGAACCCAGAATAAACAATATCAATCATTGATCTTAGAGAAAACAAAAAAATTAGAAACTACTCTGTTTTATTACAGTAGAGAGCTCTATTCTTTTAAGTAGACCCTATTTTTATTATTGCAGCTCTTTGAAAAGAATACAAAGCCTTTTATAATATATAGATCATCATTTTCTTTTTAAAAAACAAAGTCTATAAATAAACAACTACAACTTAACTTATTACATGCATTATTTGAACTATTTTATGAATCAGAAATCTAAGCTAAGAAACTACAACTATCATTGAATAAGCTAATTGTATATTTTCATGCACAACATGCTTTATTCGCTAAACTAAAAATATATTAATTAAAAATATATTAACTAATAAATTGAATCCTCCTAAATTTACCTTGTTGCATGGTGGTGTTTGGCAATGGTGAATTATAGTACATGGATGTGTTTCAATGGAACTCCCGATAAGCCAGCGTAACGGGAACTGGAAGATCAGCATCACTTATCTTCAAAAACTCTAATTTTAGGTTTTCACATTCTATTGGAATTGAAGGATTTTTTGACTTTAACAAAGAATTTGTTTCAAAGAAGTTATTAAATTGATTTTTAGATGAGAAGATTTGAATAATTCCATTCAATTTTTGAATTTGTTATGTATGTTTTTACTTATGTTTTTTTTTTTTTTTCCAATTCTTAAGAGTTGGATGAACTTGGAATATCTCTCTAGTGCTATTTGTGAAGGCGCTTTATATTAATTAATTTGTGTTATGTAACATAATTGATTTCAATTAATGAGAATAAAGAAATGTTAAATTTATAAATATTTTCAAAACAAGTATAAAGTGATAGGATATTTAGTTTGAAGAATAATAATGAAAAAAATTATTGATATTATGTAAAATTTATTAGCCAATGTTTAGAAAATAATATCTGTTGTATGTTCATTATTTCAAAATTAAAATATATACAAGTTTAATCACTAGTGCCTCATGGTCAATCGAAAGAAGCACATACATGACCTTGGAGATATAAATCTTTTCCAACTTGTTTTATTCTAACTTTTGATATCGAAGTATGCATAAGGATGATAAAGTTTAGATATATCTCTACAAAATTGATAGATTTATGTGGTCAAGTTCTCCTAGGCCAATCCCTTCCATACACCAGCTATGTGGCCTTTGGTAAAAATTTAAACAAAACAATATCAATTTTCTAATTCTCAGTCATATACTCTGAAGCTCGTTGGACAATAATCTATATTGAGCTCAACACCAAATCCCAAACTTGTCTCCAAAACATAACCTTCACAATATATGCATTCTCCAAAACTATCAACATCAACTGAGAATGCAAAAAAGAAAAGACAAAAATATTTCTCATGCAAAACACCATCTCAAAGTAAGAAGCTAGCATGATGAAAATCCTCCATCCTTGAGTGACTCATACTTCTAAGGTGAGACCCTATTACATTTTATCTATTTAACATTTTTTATGAGTCTTTGGAGGCATTTTCAATTCATAGAATAATAGATTGTATACCAAATGAATTCTTATATTAGCCATTTTTTCTTATGAATTCTAGATATTTTATGTTTGGACAACATTATTTATTTTTCAACTTTCCCATACTTCTAATACAAACATTCTAACTTATTCTCTTATAATTTTATTGGAACAAGGGAGGTTTCTTTGATAAGGCATTATATTTGACGTAGGATTGTTGTTGCAGCTAAGGCAATCCACTCTATGTCTTAGTCTTAGGAGAAATGAAAATTCATCAAGCTAGATATATCAAAAGCCAATGGCCAAGTTAGACGTTATTTTCTTTTAGATTTTTTTGTTTTGGGTGGATTCATTTGGTAGTGACATATTCTACCTCTTCTTCTTTTTCTTTTTGAGTAATAGTTCCTGTTTCATATCTCTTTCTCGCCTCAAGGGAACTCAAACAAGGGGATCCTTAATCCCCTTACCTATCTATCTTATTTGTTGAAGGTCTCAGTAAATTATTATAGAGATAATAATTTTATTTAAGGTTATAAGTAATGTCAAAGTTTGGAGCTCTAAATCCACATGTAATTTATTGGTAGAACAACCTTCATGGGTCTAGCTAAATTTGAAGAGGCCATCAATTTTAAAAAAGAGTTAGATACTTATTTCTTAGCTTTTGGACAATAAATATAAGAAGAAAATTGTTATATTCACTCTTTTAGTATTCTAATATTCATCCAACATTATAGGATTGGCAATATTTAACAGTTTTTTTTTTGTTTGGGTATCTTTCTATTGAATACTTGGAGGACCCATTTTTGCTAGACTTAACAAGATTTTCAATAGATTTCAATACAGGATCAACCATTGGACCTTTGTATGGTTATCTTTTTGAAGAAGATTGAATCCACTTAAATCAATCTTGGAATCTCTCTCTATTTATATGTTTTAATTTTTTTTGCTCCTAAGAGTTTCCTAATGAGTGATCAATCACTCTATTGGTCTTGTCCCTGATGCATCTCTTCCTAATGCCCCAATGTATTGACAATCAATTCTTCAAAGTGATGAGATAAAAAGACAGATTAAGGATTTGTTGTCTGAAGGTTTCATTAAACCAAGTACATCCCCCTGTGCTTCACCAATTTTATTGGTCCTCAAGAAAGATGGAACTTGGCATCTTTGTATTGCATTCCAACCATTAAATAAGATCACCATCAAAAATTGATATCCACTTCCATGCATTGATGATGTTTTGGATCAACTTCAATGTGCAAAATTATTCTCTAAGGTTGATTTGTAAAGTGGGTATCACCAAGTTAGAGTTCAAGCAAAGGACACATGGAAGACGACTTTCAAAACCAACATGGCACTTTTTGAGTGACTTGTGATGCCATTTGACCTCACCAATGCTCCTACTACTTTCATGTGATTGATGCATGAGGTGCTTCGTAATTGATTGGACAATTTTGTTATCATCTATTTAGATTATATTCTCATATTTTCTAAGACTTGGAAAGTGAATCTTAAGAATTTGGAACATGTTCTTCGCACTCTTCAACAAAACAATTTGTATGCCAACTTTTCCAAGTGTTCTTTTGGTCAAACATCCATCTCCTATCTTGTGTACATCATTGATACACATGGAGTTCAAGTGCGTCATGTGAAATTGGAAGTTCTTCTCAAGTGGCCTACTCCTTCAAATATCACTTAATTAAGGAGTTTTCATGGTCTTGCCAACTTCTACTACAATTTTATTATACATTGCTCAGACATTCCCACACCTTTGCACCAATTGACAAAGACCAATGTTGCATTTAAGTAGACAAAAATTAATTCTCATGCTTTCAACACATTGAAAGAAAAATTATGTTTAGTGCCTATTCTTTTTCTGCCAAATCTCTCACAACCTTTGGAGATTGGGATAGATGCTTCACAATATACACTTAGAGTTGTTTTGAAGAAAAATGGTCATCATGTGTCCTATCATTCAGAAACTTTTTTTGTTGCTAAAAGGAACTACTCCACATATGATAAGGAATTATATGCATTAGTCCAAGCCATCAAGTATTGGAGGTATTATCTTTTGGGGAAAGAAACTATTGTTCACACTGATCACTTGCCTCTACAGTGTATTCAATCCCAAAATAAATTGAAGAAGCAAGGCATATGATGTGGGCTTTATATTTACAACAGTTTCACCTTGTCATAAAGTATAAGAAGGGAAGCAACAACAATGTTGCAGATTGTTTAAGTCATCCTCCTACAACACATGTTTTAAATATTATGTCCACTTCTTATTTGGGATTTCAGACATGGTCTTCTCAGTATGCTCAAGCTCCTAATTTTTCCATGACATTAATACATCTTCAAAATACTTTAACTTCAAATTTAACACCTTTTCAAGATTTTCATATCAAGGAAGGGTTACCCTACAAGTTGGATTAACTCTGTGTTCCTCAAGATCATTGAGCTTCACTTCTCAAGGAGGCACATTTTACTCTTTATAGTGGTCATTTTGGCAAACAAAAAACACTTCATCATTTGCAATGATTCTTCTATTAGCCTCATATGTAGAAAGATGTTCTCCATTTCATCAAGAGATGTGCGGTCTATTGCCACTTGAAACTAACCAATAGAAAGATAGACTTGAGTATTCCTTTGCCTATGTCTTCTCGTCCTTGGGAGATAATTTCCATGGATTTGGTTAGTGGCATTCTGTTAGCTATTCGTCATCATGATTGTGTTTTTGTGGTCGTTAATCAATTCAACAATATGGCTAAGTTCATTCCATGTTGCAAGATAAGTTTTGCACATGACTTAGCCCCTCTCTTTTTTGACTCTCTTTAGAGATCTTTTGATTTACCAACTAGCATTGTTTCTGATCGTGACTCACATTTTTTGGGCTATTTCTAGTGATCTTTGTGGAAGATTTTGGGATTTTCCCTGAAATTTTCCACTTCTTTTCATCCTTAGTCTAATGGTCAGATTGAAGTTGTGAACCGAACTATTATATAAATTTTAAGGATTTATCAACATAACTCTCCTACCAAGTCAGATTTGACCCTAACCCACATAGAGCATGCATACAACCAAGTAGTTCACTCACCATAGGTCACTCACCTTTTGAGGTATGTCTTGGTCAATGCATATTTAGAAAGAGAAAGGTAAGGCCCAAGCCTTCATTCAACATTTGTGGAATCTTCAGTCTAAAGTAGTTCAAATTCTTCAAAAGACTCAAGAAAAGAAAAAACAACTTTTGGATCATCATCATGTCCCCCATACTTTTCAAGTTGGGGATAAAGTTTTGCTATACTTGGACAAATGTTATTTCTAGGAGAAAGAAATAGAAAGGTCAAGCCACTCTGTTATGGGCCTTACACTATTCTTCAGAAGGTATTCGAGAATGCTTTTCAACTTGACCTTCCAGCTCAGTTGGGCATCCATGATGTTAATTTTGATCTTCTCAAGAATTACCATGAGTCAAAACTAGAAACTAAGCCTCCTGTCAACCATCCTATAGATGTTGTTCCTAATTTTCAATTTCCACTTGATTTTGATAGAGTTTTAGATACTATGGAGGTGGGAAAAGCAAGATCAGGTGACTATGACCTAATCCCACTTTTGCCAACACATTGGGAATAGGAGAGAGCCTAAGGAGATAGATCACTTTGGATACTTCTTTTGAAAAACAAAGAGCGAAGGATTATCTCTTAGGGTTTCTATTCCTCTTATTGCAAATGATGAGAAAAACTAGGGTTTAATTGATCAACTAGACTATGAGAAGAAGAATGAAGCATAAATGAACTTGAAATTGCACAAACTTGCAGTTCAAAATTGAGATACTGAAAGAATGAAAGGGGGAGGATTATGGATGTGTATCTGATGTTGCAAATTGAACAAAACTGACCAGGACCAGGTTGCCATGCCACTATCCCTGATGGATTGACAAAGAGCTGCAACTGAAAGAATGCAAACTGGAGACCCTGAAGTTGTATCCTACCAAAAATCACTACAAAGTGGAAGGACCAGGGTTCCACACCCCCATCCTAGGCATTAATAGGGCCCCATGCCCCAGTCCTTAACAAATTCTTGCACTTTTGAGACTTTTGAGTGGTTTTGATGCCTTTTCCAGATCTGAAACTACCTCGGAATGCCTATTTCTACACTTGCAACTGAAAAGGGAAGGTTTGGATGGCTATATAGGGTTTTACCTTAGTCAAACCCATTTTTTGGTAATTTCCATCTCCACACATAGTCAATAATGTACTGAAAATATGTGTGCTAGAACCTTGTGTGTATGCAAGATCCTAAATGATAAGAAACTAGAGCTACCCTATGCATGAGAGTAAACCCTAAATGTAAAAGTGAATGTAAATAACAATGTTTCAAACCAAATAAGCTAAATGAATGTAAATATTCAAATTGATGTAAAGAAGCTCATACAAAGGCATAAAAAATAACATGAAATCATACCAATCCCCAAGGGAGAGATATTGTCACTAGATCTCCTATTATTCTTCAATGTCTTCAAGGCTCCTAATTGATGATGAATGCTTGACAAATGCTTGATGAATGTTGTTGAATACTCCAAATAGGCTTCTCTTTCACTACATAGAAGGCTCCTTGTGCTCCAAAAACTTGCCCTTAGATTCTCAGATTGATAGATCTTAGTTGCCTTCAAATGAAGAAAGAGAACTCTTATGTATGAAACCCTAGATTTTAATTTAGACTTAATTCCATCTTTAGGCCGACCTAGGAATTGAATTTACTGCCAATCTTTTGGGGTTAAGCATTACAATATCATAGAATTGTGCTCTCAAAATTTCAGGAAAAAAGTCAAGGACCATGTGCATTCCTACCACGGTCCAACCAACATTTCACCAAATTTCTAGGGTCGTTAGATGTGATGATATTAGAGAAAATCCCAAATTTACAGGTGATTTTGAGGTGTTTTGATATGCAAAATCAGGCTTTAAAGGTCGAAATAGGTCATAATTAGGGTTTATGATTAAATGATTTTTCTGGAGGAATAAAATAAAAAGGGGCACACCTAGGGTAAAGGGCCCATTTTTATAATATATGACGTGATGAAATAGGACTTTAGATTTAATTAAATTAATTAATTAAATGTTTTAAGGGAAATAAGAAATGCAAGATGGAAAACACAATAAGGCAGGTGCTAACCTAAGTGTGAAATTGTACCACCCTAGAAAGGGTGTGTAATTTACGACACTGCATGTAGCCCCCACTTTGGCGGTCATATGACACTACGTGCATATGCAATCTAAAGAATAGAAAAGTAAACATTCATGAAAAAGGATATATCCATAGGACCACAAGTTGTCGGATGAAGCCCCTAGTGGTATCTGCAGTACATAGTTAGGATCCGCACCCTACAAAAACACATGTTAGATAAAATCACCTGAATTATTAATAAAGAAGGTGATGAAAATTAGAGGGTAGTTATATGCCCCCCCTTGTTTTGGCTTGCTAATTTTAGTGAGTTGAAATATGGTATCATGTTTACCACATCGAATTGTGAAAGAAGATTGATCACAAATGCTCACAAGAAAATTTGATATAAGATCGAAAATTAATGAAGAATCATTTGGTAAGAAAGAGAACTAAGCCTAAATTCCAACACAACAAATAGTTTGAGGATTTGAGAGCTATCTAACACAAGATGAAAGATTTAAATGTAAACAAACGCAAAGTGAAGGAAGAAGAGACATAAAGCATGAATACACACTTTGGTGATCCATGAGAAGAGAAAAGGAACCATGGACATCTTGCCCCTAAAACTAGGTGATCCATGGATAGAAGGACATGGAAAAATAACCCCCAGAGTCTATCTCGGTGATCCATGTAAGGGAGGAGAGTTAGAACACCATTAGTTCCACTCAACCTCATGCATGTGTGTGCAAGTAGAACAAGGATACCTACCTTCGACACCAAGAAGATATCCATCATGCAACAATGCCATAAATCCAAGCAAGAGAGGGAGTACTCTTCAATCAAGGATAAGATAGTTCAAAAGAGATCTCTTTCTATATAAGTGTAAAGGAAATCCTTGGAGGAGAAGATATCTTTGTTCAAAAGATATCTACCTTCAAGAGGATTTGTCTTATACAAATATAACATCTTCCATAATGAATGAATGCAAGAGTTTTAAAAAGAGAAGAGGATTGAGATGACATAGAAGAGAGATTATTTATAACAACACTCTTCTAAAAGAAGGCAAGAGATCCTCATCAGGGATATGCACGTACACAAAATAGAAGGTTTATTATAAAAGATAATACTCAATGAAGAAAAGAATTTGATTAATGATCAAAGACTTCCAATACCAAGGAGGAGGTCCCAATTAAGGGTATGTACTTAAGATCCCCACTAGGGATGCTTGTTCCAATATAACAGAAGGAATTCAAATATGAATACACCTCTACAATCAATAATAAATCCTTATAGAAGATACTACTTCATAAAGGGGAAATGTTAATCTTAAGAAGAAGAGATGTTTGAAATCACTCTTTCCCCCATATATATAGGGAGAAGAGATGAGATAGAAATAGGCTATTATGTTGCTTCCAAAAAGTATGATTGCACGTGAAATTGTACCATAATGAATGACAATGAGCCCCCTGTAAGTGAGCTACCAACATCACATAATGATGAGCAACATAATAGCAATTAATATTATTTAAAGACATGATATATTGAATGAGTTATTTGAATATGACATGTTAAATGTTATATTATAAGTGAGATTAAAAACATGTATAAGATGATGAATGTTAAAAATTCCTTACAAAGAGAGAAGTTTATAGGAGAAGAATAGACCACTAAGTCATACTTCTCTTGCACATAAGAAATCTTAGGAGAGGGATAAGTGCGATTCATTGGAGCCTTATTCCTAGAAGAGGGGATTTTAGAATGAGTAGAAAATAAAGCCTCATAAGTGGGATTAGAAATCTCTTGAGGAGATTTATAAAGAGATTTGTTCATCACCAAGATTTCCTTATGAGGGGGATGAGTCTTGAAAGAAGTAAAAGATGATTTAATTGAGGTGAGTTCATCACCACTACTAAATATAGCATTCACATTGAGAGATGGTCTTTTAGATGCTTTGGTGGGCTTAGATGGATTATATCCAAGTCCAAATGAAGCTTCATCTATATTATGTTCTAAAGTAACTTTAATTCCTTGTTCATTTGTGCCACAACCATTGCCATCATAGCCACTTTTAGCTAAAATTTGAAAACCAAGACCATAAAGGGATGCCAAATTAGAAAGAGATGGTGATTCCCCATAGGTCTCAATTCTATATGAATTATAAGAAGGATTTGAAGAATTATTTGAATTAGAAGCAGTCACAAAGTGGTTACTTAGTTGTTTAGACAAAGTAGGTTGCTCTTTAGGTTCCTCCTTAGATTTCTCCTTCTCAGTCTTACATCCTTTCCATGGTACCCTATATTCTCCTATAAAAGTAGGGGTAAATTATAGAGATCCCCAATCATCATTTGCAAGCACTTCTTCTAGAGAAAAGATATCCTTGGGAGGAGATTCCAATTGAGTAGGAGAATTAAGAGTACTAGAAGGAACAACATCATTAAAGGAAATAGATGTATTTGAAGAAGTAGAAGGATTGGAAGAAGAATGGGAAGTAGTTGAACAAGAAGATCCATATTTTAATGGCTCCTGAGGTTTGGCAGCTAACAAGGTGTATGTCATATTTTTATGAATGAATTTGACTTGCCTATGCAAATTTGAGGGGACACCTTGCATGCTATGAATCCAAGGTCTCCCTAAGAAGGTTAAATTTCAAATTACCAAGCATAACATGAATAGGTGTAGGTAACATAACATGACCTACCCTAATAGGAAAGGTTATGACACCTAGACATTGTTTAGCAACATTATCAAAGCCTCGAATAGTAAGAGAAGAAGGTTCGATGAGAGAACGATCCACTTTAATCTTATCCAATAAGTCCACACCACAAACATTAAGGCCAGATCCATTGTCCACAAGCTTTCATCCTATAGAACTATCGTTTATGATAACCACAATCATAAGAGGACCATATAGATGTTGAATTTCATGAGAAGGTGACTCATCTTGTGTGAATACAATTTGAGCTTTGGATTTGTTTGTAGGATCAATAAAAGCGGACATGCTATTAGGTGTCACTGCAGGTGGGACATATAAGTTTTTCAAAGCATCTTGTAACATCCCATGATAAGAAGGTGAAGTTTGAACCAAATCCCAGATAAAAATCTTAGTAGGAGTGCCCTTAAGTTGTTCAATGAGATCATACTCCTTGCTAAGATTTAATATACGAGGTGCTTGTGGAAGGGTAGGTTGAGAGGGAGGAAGTGAAGTTGCAATAATGGGAGGAGGACTAGGTTGCCTATTTTTTATTGTGTTGTAAGTATGAGCAACTGTATGATAACTCTCTCTAGTGATTTTCTTAGCATATTCATAAGGGATCTTAGTAGGATAACCTCCTTGCACAGTAAGAATAGGTTTCTTAGGAGTACAAAATGAATCATTATCATAACCAACTTGAACCACTAAGATAGGCTTATGTTGAGAGCTTTGAGAAGGACAAGCACCTTTAACTGTGAAGAGGGGTTTACTAGGTGTTTCATTCTGTAATGCCCATACCCTAGTCGGACTTTTAAAACCCGTTTAACCTTGATTTACTTCCTATGTGACATTCTTGAATGGTAGATTAACTGATATGCAATGTGTAGTTTAGATAATATAAATAAATTGTGCATACTTATTATTGTGCTTTTGCATCGATTTTCGTGTAAATGTAATTGTTCCTAACCCTTGTGATAAATCTTGAGCTGACGTCTTCATTGAATATGTATTTGTATATGCATGCTTGTATGAATTCATGGGTGCAGGAGATTGCAGGTACAACATCGCTTAGGGCAAGGTTCATCTCCTTTGGAATTTGCAAGGTTGAGTATGCCCTTTCATCTTTTGAATTCGGAATTAGTGGTCATATAACACTCGTCTTGCCTTAGCCATGGTTAGGTGAGCATCGTGCGTGGATTCGTGGAGCTCGCGTTTTATTGGGATGCGTGTCGAGAGACTTGGAGGACTTCCTCGATTTGCATGCCTTGCGCGGGGTAAGTGAGGTTTGTTATCCTAAGTATTAAATTCAAAATTTATGAGTAGACGAGCACATTAGGAATTTAGAAATTTAAATTGGGTAGCTTCCTTTATATGATTAAACATTAATTTAAGAGACTGCTTTAAATTATTGATGTAGTAAGCTTAAGGTATTTAACTTGGGTTAGCGTGCTTGTTTACGCATTTGTAACATTTACGCAATTGTAGTCGAGAAAATTAGAATAAATTAAACTCTTGCATTAGATTAGTCATTTATTTAAAAATATCGCTTTATTATGTTGTAGCGAGTTAATTTAATAGCTAATTTTAAAATAACGAATTTAATGAGATTATACGTTTTTGGAAAGGAAAAATTTAAAGACATTTGGGAGATAGCAATAAATTACGCATTTTCGCATTTGAAGAAAAAAAAAAAAAAAGGAAAATTATTATTATTTAAAAGAAATTATTTCTTCTTACTTGTATAGTTGATAAAATATAAAAGTTTGATTTTCAGTAAATTAAATTAGAGCTGAATATGAAGTAGAAGCTTTTAAATTTTAAAAGAAAAATGAACAAGGAAGGAATGAATGATTCCCATTTGGATTTTCATTTATTGTATTTTAGAAATAAAACCCTAAATTCGAAATTGAAATTAGGGCAAAAATTAGGGCTTTGTTTTTAATCTTGTTTGGTAAGCATTTTGGGGGTCTTCTTGGCCTTTGGTTTTTTTGGGGGGGAAAAACATGGTTCTTGCAAGGGAGTTGGAGATTTTGGAGAGAAATGAGGAATGAGAGCAGCTGATTTGGGAGCTCATCTTCATCAAAATCCCTTCCTGGAATGCGTTGGAGGTAAGAAATTTTGATCTCCCCTTTGTTTATGGTTATGCCCTCCATGAAATGCTGGAAAAAAAAAAAGAGAGGATTGCTACCCATGAATGTTTTTTTTAGATTTAGTTTCCAGCTGGTTGGTTGCTAAGAGAAATCTGAAAATCTATTTTTGGACTTTAAAAAAAATGGAGTTTTATTTGTTTTTTTTTTATTATCATTTGGGGTGTTTTATTCATGACATTCAAAAAAAAATACATATAAATATTGCTGGGAAAACTCCTTTCCTTCTGTCTCAGGCTATGTGAGTGCACTGAGAATCTTACTGTTTCTTTTATCTTTTTTTTTTCAGACTGTATTCCAACGGATTTAACAGATATATTTTAGAAGAAAACAAAAAAAAAATTTTAAAAAAAAAGAACGCAGGGTTTTATGCCCCCCACGGCATGCTACCAGATGGTAGCGATCTGCTACCAAATGGTAGTAGCGCTACCTTTGGTAGCGCTCTGCTACCATTTGGTAGCAGCGCTACCAAAAGGTAGCTAGGCTGCGTAAGGTGGGGAGGGGCCCACGTGGATGTCCACGTGGGTACCCTCTCCCTCTCTTTTTTGAATTTAAAAATAAGTTTAATTTAATTGTTTTATTTAACCGATACTTATTTTATGATTATTTCATATAATTTGTTTAAAAAGAAACAAAAAAAAATAAAGTTATAGCAATTTAAAAATAGTTTATTTGTTCATTTTTAATTAATTATTATTATTTGTTTATTATTTTCTATAATATGTTTTAAAAGAAAAAAAAGAATTCAGTTTATTTAGTTAGTTAAAAAAAAATTAGTTAAAAGGATTTTGGATCTAGTTGCTTGGATATTAAGTAATTTTTAAATTTAGTATCTTATTTAATCTCAGCTAGTAAATAATATATTTGGAATTTGAGAAAGCAACATTTAGTAAACCTTTACGCTACTACGCTTTTTTTAAATATAGTTAAATTATCCAAACCATAAACTCGACCGACAATTGTGGATAGAGATGATATGGGTAAACGAATGCATCTTCCGGGTGATGTCCTTGTAGTTTAAATTGCTGTAATTAAATTGGTTAGTTTATAGTAAGACTTGATATGCTAGTTTTGGTCATAAGTCAATCAAACCCTGGTTAGGGTACCGTCAAACAATAGAATTTTGGTTTGTTTGTCTTCTTTGTTATGTTTTAATTTGACCCGTTTTTAAAAGGGATCACTATGTAATAACTAACGAGGTAGAGGTGGAATGGTGTATGTGTTCGCCTAAAAGGCAAGATTGTAAAGACATGTAAACATGTAACCTTAACCATATTAAATACCAAAAGGGTCTTGCAGTTGAGCAGACCCGGAGATGTAGCCCATCCGGGGTGAACTCCGAGATCATATTCTGTGTCATGCGATGTCTATTGCGTATTTTGTTTTATGTTTTAAATTATCTTGCATAGTTGTACTCTTGCAAGGTGTATGGTGTAGATTAAATGAATTCAAATTTAAAGGTTTAACATTTTACATATGGATAAACGCAGATATTTAAGTTCATAAAACGTTGTGAATTATGAATATGACATGGTATTTAAATATTGAGATTAAAGTTGTGGAAAAAAGCAAATTGATAATGATAATTTAAGTTGTAATGGTGGAAAGCATCTTGTTGGAATACTTTATTGGTTTAACTTGATATTAAGTATATAAATGGAATGGATGTAAAAAGGAAATGAAGTTAAGATTTATGTCACAATTCTTAAATTGAAAACTAAAGAATGAACATCATATAAATATCCATCTTTTTACCTTAGGAAATGAATCACGCCATGTCAATTATGTTTCATTACATTGGACGAAATGGTTAAGTTATGTCACATTTTAATCTTAACCAAAATACCCATCAGGTTAACTTGATAACCGTGTGGACTCAATTAGGTATTCATGTTGCATAATGGATGAATATACTTAGTAATTCATGTGGTAATTATAAATCAATAAACCTCACTAGTTTAACTTTATAATAGTGTGAACTCAAATAGATATCCATAATTTGATCCTTATAAAAGGAATCCCTCATGTTGGCTAAGATTGATCTAGAATGGGAGATGTCATGTTAATTATGTTTCAATATATTGGATATAGTTGTTTGGTCAAATACGTTTAGTCTTAACAAATCAACCTTACCGAAATTTAACTTGATAATTGGTGAAAACTCATTTAGGCATTTACCTTCTTACCCTTGTAAATGAACATCGCCATGTTAATTGTAATTCTCTTTATCGAATGAAATCACTTAGTTGTTACGTTTTAATCCTAACAAATATTCTTTATCAGATTAATTTCATACAAGAGTGAACTCAACTAGTATCTATATTTGTAACCTTAAATAACGAATCCCTTATGAATGCTGAAATGGATCTAAAAAGGGAAGTTTGGTGTAGTTATTTAAACCTTAATCTTAATATATGTACCATCTCTTATTAACTTCGTTTATAAGGAGAGATATGCAAAAAGATAATTGTATTCTAATCCTAATAGAAGAACATCACTATGGTCGGATTATTCAAACCTTGAAAAGATGAATGTAGTCTCGTTAACGATACTTTAAATTGAAGGATGCTCTCGGGGGTTCTAATGCATATCCAACTTAATGAAGTTAGTCCATTTATTGCATTATTAAAAATTCAAATGAGATCTATGGCTACTCATAACTTACCCTTCGTATAAGCACTACAACTCATTAGTTGAATATGCATGAAACCAAATGAGGGGACTTCACTCTATTAATTGTGGTTAATCCTTAAGAAGTAAATTTCTCTCATTAACCATGCTTTTAATATAAAAAAAAAAAGAGATAACAAATGTGGGTGAATATTTTAAAATCAAATGATGAAACCCTCGCTTTACTAATCATAGTTAACCTTGATTGAATGAACCTCATTAGGCATATTCTTAAAACATTAAAGGATGAAATCAATTGTGGATGGATATCACAACCCAAGGTATGGAATTCATGAACCCATTTTGGGGGCCTCTTAAAGTAATTATGAATTAAAATGCGATGAATAAATAACCTCCTCAATGGCCTCCTAACCATCGAAGTAATTGAACGCTTCCTAAAGATATAAGGTGTTAAACCATTGAATTCATATTTAATCAAGGACTATGCAGTATCTTGTAATTAAGTTATCCAGTTTAATGGAACTAATGACGCAAGTTGAATTAGGTGTAAGGTTGTGTAATCGCGTTAGGAAACTCCTTAGGATTGGTTGAGCCTTCCGCTGTGATATCTAAGCTGACAGATAATCTCCATTGTATTTTAATGTCGTGTCTATTAATGAATTGAGTTAACTTCAACTATCTTAACGTTGTAACGTTTCATTAACGCACTTAAGTATATTTAAAAAAAAAAATTACACTCTATTTGAGTGTTTTTAATTTAAACCCATAGGGGTTTCCTGGCGGGGCATTACACATTCACATGTATCAAATTTATTGAGGATGGTTTAGGAATATCAAAGGTGTCCTTAGAAGAAGAATGAACAAGATGGTTGGAAAAATTGTTGATAGTATCTCCTTGCACTAAAATGTTATCATAGATAAGGCCAATTTTAGGAGGGAGAATAGAAGTAGGCATTGACGTTTTAGGAAAGGTCATATCATCCTCTATAACCAAAGGATCTACATGGGGAATAAACTCTCTAGGAGAAGGATCAACATTACTCTTTAAAATCTCACCTTTGAGAGGAAGATCTTTGAAAAAGATTCTAACCATATTATCTTGAACTAGGGTATCCTTATGAGTAGAACCAAGTTGAGGAGATGGAGATGCTTTTCCTTTAGAGAAAAAATGATTAAGATTCTTCGAAGGTGAGATTCTATCAAGAGAGTTATCAATCATGATTTTATCCCCTTTGGCTAGGGTTCTCTCATGGGGGAGAGAATAATCAACACCTTCTTCTAATGGTTCATCCCAAATAGTGAAGTCATTAGGAAAAGTATTAGAAATATCTTTCACAAAGATGTCCTTATTTCTATTGCCAATTTTGGAGAAGGGATAATATTGTTCATTAATTCTTCATCCTTAGGAAGGAGAGAATCACTACATGTATTTAAATCATCCTCTTTCCTCAAAATATCTTCAATAGGATCTTTAGGAGAGAGAGAATTAAGGAAATTTATTATGATTTCATCTTATTTATCTAAGTAATCTTTAGGAGTAAGGCAAACTTTAGGAGAAGGAAAAAAATTTCTCATTAATGTATTATCTCTAGTGGGAATTTTGTTGGAATCAAAAGAGGAAATTCCCTCACTAGGAAAAGTAGGGACAATACCATCTTCTTGCACATAATAAACCTCATGAGGGGAGTATTATTTAGGAGGGAGATGAACATCTTTCTCCAAAGATTCATGCTTAGGAATGAGATATTTGGAAGCAGTGCTCATAACCTCTTGTTGTACTAACATCCCCCATTGGTAAGACCAAATTTAGGAGAAGATAAGTCAATGTCCATCAATTCCTTTTCACTTAGAGAGGAATAATGTAATTAAGGTAAGGTAACATTAAGAAAAGTGTTTATGATAGCATCCTCTTCCTCTAAGTTGGCTAGATGGGAAGGGCACATTTTAGGATAATTGTTAAGATTACTCTTCAAATATTCATTCTTAGAGCATGGGAGAGTTTTGAAGAGGTTGGTAACAACTCTTTTAGGCACTAAAATATTGTAATAGATAGGAAGAGGTTATTTAAGAGAGGGAAAAATTGAAACAAGGTAAGCTAACCCATTATCATATTTATGAGATGAATGCATTATGACAAAAAAATTCCTCTTTCACATGATAACACATACAAAATAGAAGGAAATGTTCAATTTTAACCAATGCAAGAACTCTAAATGTTGATTTAAAAAATTAAATTTATGAGTGAAATTTGTTCCTAAATAAGATCTAAAATTAATGATCCAAATCAAGCTAATCAATTAATGAATTGAAAAATTAGGGTTTTAACGAAATTAACCTCTAAATTTTGAATTTTACAAGGAATTGAAACTTGTAAATGTAAATTTGAATTTAAAATTAAAAAAAAACTCAGATCTAATAACATAAATCATAATTAAATAAGATTGGATTCACGTTGGGTTCACCAAAATGTGGAGGCGGGAAAAGCGAGATCGGGTGACTAGGACCTAATCCCACTTTTGCCAACACATTCGGATACAAAAGAGCCTAGGCAAATAGATCACTTTGGCTACTTCTTGTGAGAAAGAGAGAGCCAAGGATTAACTCTTAGGGTTTATGTTCCTCTTGTTTCAAATGATGAGAAAAACTAGGGTTTAATTGATCAACTATACTAGGAGATGAAGAATGAAGAATAAATGAACTTGAAATTGCACAAAATAGCAGATCTAAAACTAAGATACAGAAAGAATGAAAGGGGGAGGATTATGTATGTGTACCTAATGCTTAAAATTGAACAAAACTAACAAGGACCAAGGTGCCACACCATTGTCCCTGATGGACTGACAGAGAGCTGCAACTGAAAGGATGCAAACTAGAGACCCTAAAGTTGTATTTTGTCAAAAATTACTGCAAAGTGGAGGGACCAGGGTGCCATGCCCCTATCCTGGGTAGGACCAAGGCACCACACCCCTATCTTTGATATATTTATGCACTTCTAAGACTTCTGAGTGATCCTGATGCCTTTTCCAAATCTGAAACTGCCTCTAGATACCTATTTCTACACCTGCAATTGAAAAGGGGAGGTTTTGGTGGCTATATAGGGTTTTTCCTTAGTCAAACCCCTATATTGGTTATTTCCACCTCCATAAATAGTCAATAATATACTGAAAATGTGTGTGCTAGAACCTTGTGTGTATGCAAGATCCTAAATGATAAGAAATTAGAGCTACCATAAGCATGAGAGTAAACCCTAAATATAAATGTGAATGTAAATAACAATGCTTCAAACCAAATATTCTAAATGATCTAAAGCATGAATGTAAATATGCAAATTGATGTAAATAATCTCATATAAAGACACGAAAATGACATGAAATCATACCAATCCCCAAGGGAGAGATATTGTCGCTAGATCTCTTATTATTCTTCAATGTCTTCAAGGCTCCTAATTGATGATGAATGCTTGACAAATGCTTGATGAATATTTTTTAATCTTGTTGAAGACTCCACATAGGATTCTCTTTCACTACATACAAGGCTCCTTGTGCTCCAAAAACTTGCTCTTGGATCATTAGATAAATAGATCTTAGTTGCCTTCAAATGAAGAAAGAGAGATCTTATGTATGAAACCCTATTTCTTAATTTCAACTTAATTCCGCCTTTAGGCCGATCTAGGAATTGAATTTCCCACAAATATTTTGGGGTTAAGCATTACAATATCATATAATTGTGCTCCCGAAATTTTGGGAAAAAAGTCGAGGACCACATGCATTCCCGCCACAGTCCGGCCAAATTTTCACCAAATTTTCAGGGCCATTAGATGTGATGATATTAGAGAAAATCCCAAAGTTACAACTGATTTCAAAATGTTTTGATATACGAAATCGGTCCTTAAAGGTCGAAATAGGACATAATTAGGGTTTATGATTAAATGATTTATTAGATGAATAAAATAAAAAGAGGCAGACTTAGGGTAAAGGGCCCAATTTTATAATATATGAAGTGATTAAATAGGACTTTATATTTAGTTAAATTAATTAATTAAATGCTTAAAGGGAAATAAGAAATGCAAGATGGAAGACACACTAAGGCGGGTGCTACCTAAGTGTGAAATTGTACCGCCCTAGCAAGGGTGTACAATTTATGACACTGCATATATAAATAATAGTCAAACATGACATGATTCCTCTACTTCCTACCTTGTTGCCAAGTAAATTTATCTTCTGCATCAAGCTCTTTGGATCTCTCATCATCAACTATCTCATGAGCTTCCTTCTCTTTTGCAAGAATTGGAGTCCAATTCCAATACTACTGGGAGGAATGATGAGGATTCATAGGGTATGCATAGTATATATATAAGTCATTAGCATAGTGTTATTTTTATCAGTTTTATCCTATGTAAATGTCAAAAATAAATAGTCAAAAGTAAAAACTAATACATTAGTTCCTAGTTGTTAGGAGGTTAGAATAAGTTAATATTTTTTATTATTTTATTTGTTAATTAGTTTTTGTTTTGTTGTCCATGTGAGATTCGGAAGATATTCCAACTCACCCAAACATGGCATATTATATGCCTATATAATTGTATTTTCTCCTTACGTGGGGTACATTGGAATGCAAGTTTTACGATGTGTTATTTTGCAGAGATTATTATCAATGGAAGAGAGTGAAAATAAAATGATTCACTTAACAAGCATATAATAAGAGATCAACAAAACTTTGGCCAAAGACTTTTTAGGGCTGACATTGGACAGATGAGTTTAACTAGGGACTTACACCTCTCTGGAAACTCACCCTTCTCTTTTAATCCATATTCAACACCCATCCATACTCACAAATAGAAATGAAGGCACAATAATGCACATAAACATTCATAAGACATACTTGAGCATAGTAGGATAACAAGAGCGACTAAGTGCATAAAAATGCATGCATGTTCTTATAAAAGCTTAATGGTCATTCAACATCATTCAAGAACACATAATAACAAACAAAAGTGCATAAAGATTAATAATGCATAATATGCATATCCTCTTGTCTACTCAACAAAATTTTAATACAAGTTCAATTACTAAATTGTGCTAAAACACACTTAACCAATCAATAATTCAATAAATGACATATTGGGTAACCTCCTCATAATAAATATATTCAAAACCGTAGTTATTAAGGTCATAAAAAGCTATGATTAATTAACGTCCACATGTCTAAAATGGAAATATAAATAAAAGAATATGGTTCACACTTGTTATATAAATTAATATGTGATAATTTAACAAGCAATAACAATCTTAAGTTAAAGAAAGGAAACATGACCTTGTTTAGCACTTCATCATACTATATTTTACTCCCTTGTCATTGAATCATGTGCTAAATATCTACACAAGAGCTCAATATCTACAATACTATGTTTAAGTCATCTTAATGATCCAATACTATTTCCTATACATTCAGATAATATATTTTGAGTTCTAAGTATAAACATTTTTTACTAATAGGCTCATACTATTGGCCATTTAGAGGAATTGATAATGTGCTGCATTGATGTTTTGTCATTGATGTCAACACTAGTTGTTTTGGCTTCTTTACTGGTATCCTTCTGGTCCTGGTAGGCTGTTTGGTTTCTAGTTGGATTGGATCATCATGATCCGGTATGCTCTGGTATGTTTGTCTAGGTTATGAACCGACCTAATGTAACGTGTGGATTGGACCTCTCAATGTGTTTCTAGGATGTATTATGAGTTGGATATTATTTGTTTGGTCTCTGGCCGACATGTTTTGTAATTATGTAATTGGTTTATTGTCTGGTGGCCAACCTTATTGTTTATGATCAAGGGTTTGTATATATATGATGTAAGATCTCATAGTATATCATATGTGAATGAGATATGGATATGTAATGAGCGAATAATGTAATAATCATTCAAGTAGAGGATTTGGTCAATCATTGGTGATGGAGCTAGGTTTATATAAGAGGATTTAGTCCCTTGGTATTAAGCTTAACCAGAACTATACTCAGGCATAGGAGATGCTATCTTTGTAGTTCATTCTTTCTTCTGGATTGTAGTCTAGATTTCTATGTGGTTAGTGAGAGTCCTTTTGTGATGAGCAGTGTGCTCTAGGATATTGACCTTCATACAAGGGCATGCCCCTCAATTTTAATCACATACTTACTACAGAAGTATTATTTGTTTGTGGGTAGGCTTCCCACCATGGTTTTTCCCTTTACCAGGTTTTCCACGTACAAATCTTGGTGTCATGTGGATGGTATTTATTCTCTGATTATTGTTTATGCTTAATTGGTTTATCTGTTAATTCGGTAATTGGTTTATGCATTTTGGTATTGATCTTTTAGGTTCTGGTATTAAAGTTTTAACTGCTTAAGTTTCTGGTAATCCAAGACAACTGATTCACCCCTCTCTCAATTGTCTTCTGATTATTTGAATTGTCTAACAATTGGTATCAGAGCTCTGGTCCTCTCTGCAGAAGCTTAACCACTAGAGGAAGATCCTATGGTGACTAACATTTCAAGTTCATCTAGTTCATCTGCTGCTATCTTTCTGAGAAATATTCCTAGGCTTGATGGAATAAATTACAGAGTATGTAAGATTCAGATGGAGACTCATCTGAGATGTCTTGGCAAAGAGATTTGGGAAATCAATGAGAATGGGGTTACACCTTATAATCCGACATCTGAGAATTCTCCTCTAGTAAAATTGGATAAGGAGCTTGAGAATGATTGTAGAGCAAGAGAAACCCTCTTGTGTGCACTTTCTGATAAGGAAATAATGGGATTAATGGATAAATCATCCACAAAGGCTAAATGAGACAAGTTGGAGACTCTTAATGAAGGTGACCCTACTGTGAATATTTCTAAACTTGATGGTTACCGAGTGAGATATGAAAACTTTAAGATGGAAGAAGATGAAAGAATTACTTCATTCATGGAAAGGGTAAATGAAATTATTATGGGAATTCAATGTTGTGGTGGAACTTTGAGTGAAGATGAAATAATTTCTAAAGTTCTGATAGCTTTACCACCGGCTTATGAGATGAAGGCTACTGCAATTAATGAATTGAGAACTATGGCTAGTACTTCTGTCAACAGAGATACCTTGGTTGAGAAATTATCTTCTTTTGAGCTTGAAGAATTTGGACCTTCTAGAGATGTGAAGTTTGAACCTATTTTTCATGCATCTACATCATCAGCCAACAAGAAATACTGGAAATCTTTATATGCAAAGGAATTGGATGATATGAAGAGAGAAGATGATTAATTTGAGTAACTTGGAGCTCTATTTTCTAGAAGAGTACCTAAAGGACCAGTAGGAAGTAAGTATGAAGGAAAAGAGCCTTTTAAATGTTTTGCATGTAATAAGATAGGTCATTTTGCATCTAGATGTCCTAAAAGGAATTCAAGATTTGAAGAGAGAGCTAGAAGATCTTTTAAGCCTAACCCTAGATATCAAAACAAGTATAAGTATAGGAAAAAAAGAGATAAATCATGCTACATAGCGGATGAGGAAGGTGTGACTAATTCTGATGATGAACCAACACAAGACTCTGTTAGTGGTTCTGTCAGTGGGAAGGAATAGGTGTTCCTGGCTATCAAGGAATGTGTTTTGGCAGTGAAAGAGAATGTACCTAAAGAGAAGGCACTTGTTGCTAAAATTGAAGATAAGGATGAATGGGTAATTGACAGTGGATGTTCACATCATATGACTGGAGATAAAAGAAAGTTTCTATCTTTGCAAGAATTTGATGGTAGTCTGGTTAGATTTGGAGATGAAAAAGCTTCTATGATCAAAGGAAAAGGGACTACATCATTGGATGGTAAGCACAATACTGATAATGTTTATTATGTTGAAGGTTTAAGGCATAATATTTGGAGTGTAGGATAGTTGGTGGATAAGTGATTTCAATTACAATTCAAGGATGAAAAATGCAAAATCATTAATAGATTCGGTTTGTAGATTGCAACCGATACACAGACAAAAGGTAATATATTTCATTTGAATTCTAGTGAGAAGACATGTTTGATTGCACAAATTGATGAGAGTTGGCTATGGCATAAAAGGCTATGTCATGTGAATTTTGATTGCATGGTTAAGATCAGTTCAACTAAGGTAGTTAGAGATATACCTAAGATTGTGAATCCCTGTAATCCGGTATATAAATAATGTCAAATGTAAAACAGGTTGGAACCTCTTATAGGAGTATACAAGACAAATCTAATGATGTTCTTGATTTTATTCATACTAATTTGTGTGGCCCTGCTAGAGTTAAAAGTTTTCAAGGTGATAGATATTTTATGATAATCATTGATGATTATTCTAGAATGGTGTGGGTTACTTTTCTAAGGGATAAATCTGAGGCTTTTGAAAAGTTTAAAATATTCAAAGCTAAAGTTGAGACAGGGATAGGATTAAAGATTAACTGTTTGAGGTAAGATCATGGTGGAGAATTCACATCTAGTGAGTTTACTTAACTTTTGTGAGAAGCATGGTATAAGCAAACAATTTTCTTCTCCCCAGACACCTCAGCAAAACGGAGTTGTAGAAAAGAAGAACAAAAATATCTTGGATGCTGCTAGAACAATGATTATGGAAGCTAATCTACCTCATATCTAATGGAGAGAAGCAGTGAGCACAATAGTTTATACATTCAACAGAGTACATATCAAAGGAGAACCTGGTACGATGCCTTATGAATTATGGTTTGGCAATACACCTATAGTTAAATGTTTCATAATCTTTGGTAGTAAATGTTATATTAGGAGAGATGATATCATTAGCAAATTTGATCCTAGATGTGATGAAGGAATATTTCTTGGTTATTTTAATGAAAGCAAAGCATATAGATGTTATAACAAGAGATTGCAGATAATTGTGGAGAGTGCTAATGTCAAGGTGGATGAGTTGAATAGAAGTCAAATCAAAGTTTATGAGCAAGAACCGGCAGTGGAAATGATCATAACTAAACCGGTAACACCTTTATCGAAACAAATAAAAGAACTAGTTACTCTGACGGTATCAGAAAATTCAACAGTAATTGAAGAACCGGGAAGAGGAACACAGAATCAGAAGACTCCTAGGTATGTGAGATTGAATCATTCAGAAGATCAGATCAATGGGGATAAAAACAATGGAGTGATGAGAAGAAGAAGATTGGCAACTAATGAGGTGTGTTTAATTTCTCAAGTTGAACCGGTATCAGTAATTGAAGCATGTAAATATGAATGTTTGTTGAAAGCTATGGAAGAAGAATTAGATCAGATAGAGAAGAATAACACATGGAATTTAGTTCCTCGGCCTAAAAATAAGAATTTTATGGGAACTAAATGGGTTTTTAAGAATAAATTGAATGAAGATGGACAAGTTGTAAGGAATAAAGCTAGATTGGTTTGTAAAGGATATTCTCAAAATGAAGGAATTGATTATGGTAAAACTTTTGCACCTGTAGATAGGGTTGAAGCTATAAGATTATTTCTTGCCTATGTTTCACATAAGAACTACAAAGTTTATCAAATGGATGTTAAGTGTGCCTTTATGAATGGGGACC
This sequence comes from Cryptomeria japonica, assembly GCF_030272615.1. Classification (NCBI taxonomy): domain Eukaryota; kingdom Viridiplantae; phylum Streptophyta; class Pinopsida; order Cupressales; family Cupressaceae; genus Cryptomeria; species Cryptomeria japonica. The sequence continues at coordinate 574,823,535 of NC_081407.1, read as the reverse complement.
TTGATGAGGAATTTTATATTGAGAAACCTAATGGTTTTTCACTTTCAGATGATAAAAACATGGTTTGCAGGTTAAGGAAAGATTTTTATGGATTGAAATAGGCACCTAGAGCTTGGTATGCAAGGTTAGATAATTATCTTTTGAAGCCTGGTTTCACTAAAGATAGTGCTGACAGTAATCTATATTATAAGGTCACTGATGATGATATACTGATTATTGAAGTATTTGTTGATGACATTATTTTTGGAGGTGAAGATAAGTTGTGCATGGAATTTTCTAAAAATATATAGAAATAATTTGAAATGCCTATGATTGGGGAAATGAAATTATTCTTAGGTTTCCAAATTACTCTGATTGACAAAAGTATTTTCATTTGTCAAAATAAGTATGCTAGGGAATTGTTGAAGAAACTTGGCATGGAAGACTCTAAACCGGTAAGTACTCCTATGGTTACTAGTGAGAAATTGACAAGGAAAGATGAATTTGTACTGGTAATCCCTACAAGATACAAGTCTATGATTGGAGGTTTTCTATATTTCACTCGGACTAGACCTGGCATAATGAATGTTGTTTGTATTGTATCAAGATATTAGAGTGATCCTAGAGAAAATCACGAGATTGCAGTGAAAAGAATTTTTCGATACTTGCAAGGTACATTTGAATATGGTTTGTGGTACCCTAAGGATGATGACTTTACTTTATGTGCATATACAAATGCAAATTGGGCAAGTGATGTTGATGACCAGAAAAGAACTTCTAGTGGACCTTTCTTTCTTGGAAAGAAGTTCGTTCCATGGATCAGCAAGAAATGATCATGTACTTCTTTATCTACCGTTGAAGCTGAGTATGTTGTTGTTGCTACTAACTATACACAAGTTTTATGGATGAAGAAAATGTTGAAGGACATTGAATTGCATTGCATTGGACCGATAGTTATTCATTGTGATAACTCTGCTTCTATAGACATATCAAAGAATCCAATATTTCACTCTAAGACAAAACACATATCTATCAAGTATAACTTTTTGAAGGAGAAGGTCAAAGAAAATGAGGTTAGACTGATTTATGTGAGCAACAAAGAGCATATTGCAAATAATTTCACTAAACCTTTGCCTAAAGAATCATTTGAGTACCTCAAAGATGGGTTAGGGGTTTTTGCCCCTTCGATAGAGAACTAATTGATGCTATTTGGCATCAGTTCGGTATGCATTATCACAGATATTATTCATTCTGGACTGATGTAGGGACTACTTAGGGGGAGTAGTTAGCCTTGTAATTCAATGGTTGTAGTTTTTTCTTTGATATTTTTGTCAAATTTATGGCATTGATGTCAAAGGGGGAGAGATATTCATGTGAAAAACTTAAGGGATATATACATAAGGGGTAAGGGGGGGGGGGATATGTTTCACAACTTCATTGCTATATCTTTGTGTCGGAGATTGTAGGTTGTCTTCCATTGGGGGAGACTTGTTTGGCATTTCTTGGCACTTGGATGTTTTTCACATCTAGTGTTGTCATCAATTCCAAAGGGGGGGATTGTTAGCCATTTGAAGCAATTGATTATGTGTTGCATTGATGTTTTGTCATTGATGTCAACACTAGTTGTTTTGGTTGCTTTACCGGTATCCATCTAGTCTTGACAGGCTATTTGGTTTCTGCTTGGATTGGATCATCATGATCCAGTATGGTCTGGTATGTTTGTTTAGGTTATGGACCGACTTAATGTTGTTGATATTCTGGTATGGTTTTGTCATTGATGTCAACACCTACTTTGGAGATCCAGCAACATTCACCGGCAAATAGTAAACTGTGCAATAGTTACCGGTATATGATTAACCAGCAGGATATAATGATTCACCAGTACCTGGAATGACATGGAAGACACTTGGTAATGTCGAAGACATCATGTGGACACTTTATTTTGATGTAATAATCATTGGTATATTCTTATTTGCATATTTTCTTTTACCGACAAATAGGTCCAGGTTATCTAGGGTTACACCGGCAGGTTTATCTTTTCCAGATCAGCATGGCACGCTATGGAGATGATTTATTATTATTGTAAATGCTTTAAGCCGACATGTTCAATCAATTATTGCATCGGATATTGTATTGTTTGTAAAATATTTTTATTGTAATATCTTGTAGAGCCGACCTACTAAAATTGGTCTTAGGGTATGGTATAAATGTAAGATCTTATTTGTAAGATCAAGTGTGAAATGCGAAAAAGATTCAAGTGAAAGTATATGCGAGATAAAGCAAAGGCATACACAAAGACATCATTTGAAGGTGAAGTTAGGTTTTTGTAGAAGCATATCAACATTACACCAGTACTGAATTCAGCATATGAAGATGCAATTTTGTGCAGTACATTCTTATTGGATTTAACCATCCAACTGTAGTCAGTGTGACTCCCATTTGAGCAATGAGCTCTAGGCTATTGGCCTTTCTGCATGTGCAGACCCCTCTTGTACACTTACTATCTGCAGTAGTATCATCTAATTGTGGGTAAGATTTCCCACCATGGTTTTTCCCTTACAGGGTTTCCACGTACAATTATTGGTGTCATGTGTTGTGGATGACTTTGTGCTTATGTTTCATGCATTAATTCTTACCGGTATAGCAATTTACTGTTAACACTGTCTACCAGCATACTTAACTGATTTATCGGTATTAAGCATTAAGTTGGTTAATAAGTTTTGGTTTGAATTTATTAGACAACTGATTCACCCCCCCCTCTCAGTTGTCTTCGGGACCTACAATTGGTATCAGAGCCTAGTAATCTTTTTGCAGAAGTTTAACAACTTGAGGAGATCCAATGTCTACTAATTATTTCATAAAGGATAGTCCTAAACTTGATGGAACCAACTATAGGATATGGAAAATCAGAATGGAGACACATATGAATTGCATTGGTAAAGACATCTGGGAAGTTACTAAGAATGCTTATACTGCTGCTATAGCTGGTCAAACTACTCCCACTACTTTAGCTAAAGATGAAGAAAATGATTGCAAAGCAAGAGAAGCACTCTTGAGTGCATTATCAGATCAACAAATCATGGGATTATCAGATAGGTCCACTGCAAAAGCTATTTGGGATCATTTGGAAACACTGAATGAAGGGGATTCCACAGTCAAAATTGCAAAACTTGAAAGCTTCCGAGTCAGGTATGAACATCTGAAAATGGAAGAAGATGAAAGGATTTCTGCTTTTATGGAAAGAGTAAATGAAATTGTTTTGGGTATCAAATGTTGTGGAGGAACCTTGAGTGAAGATGAGATTGTTTCAAAAATCTTAAGAGGTTTGCCACCGGCATATAAAATGAAGGTTACTGCTATAAATGAGTTGAGAACAATGCCTAATACATCAGTCTCTAGGGATACATTGATTGGAAAACTTTCAACTTTTGAAATTGAGGAATTTGGTCTTGTTACTACTATAAAAACTGATTTGGCCTTCAAAGCATCAACATCATCTGCTCCATCCTTTGACAAATCAGACTGGAGAGCCTTTTATGCAAGAGAACTTGAAGAAACCAAGAAGGAGAATGAAGAGCTTGAAGAACTTGAAGCACTATATGCAAGAAAAATGTCAAAAGGCCCAATTGGAAGTAAGTATGAAGGTAAAGCACCCTTTAAATGTTTTAACTGCAATAAGATTGGTCATATGGCTTCAAGATGCCCTGATAGACATGCTAGACTAAGAGAAGAAGCTAGAAGAACATACAAACCTAATCTTGAATATCAGAGATACAGATTTAAGAAAAACAAAGATAAATCTTGTTACATTGCTGATGAAGGTGTGACTAATGATTCTGATGAGGATCCAGCAGACAATGGATGGGTCTTTGTTGCTATAACAGAAGATCAACCGATACCTATTGCTCAACCGGTAGAACAAGCCCTAGCAGCTAAAGTTGAATCAAAGGATGGATTATTGACCCAGGATGCTCACATCACATGACTGGAGACAAAGGTAAATTCTTGAACTTTCAAGAATACAATGGAGGTTTAGTAAGATTCCGAGATGACAAAGCCTGTTCAATCAAAGGTAAGGGTTCAATATCTCTTGATGGTAAACATAACACTGACAATGTCTACTATGTTGAAGGATTAAAACATAATCTTTTAAGTGTTGGTCAATTAGTTGAAAAAGATTTTCAGTTACAATTTAAAAATGGAAAATGCAAAATCATGAATAGAACTGGTTTGGAAATTGCAACTGGTAATTAGACTAGAGGTAATATCTTTCATTTGAATAACAGTGAAAAGGCATGCTTAATTGCACATATAGATGAAATTTGGCTATGGCATAAAAGACTATGTCATGTAAATTTTGATTGCATTGTAAAAATCAGTACTTCTAAGGTAGTTAGAGATCTACCTAAAATTGTGAAACCTTAGAATACAATTTGCAAGGAATGTCAATTTGGAAAACAAGTTAGAGCTAGTTTCAAAAGTATTCTAGAAAAATCCAATAATGCCCTTGATTTAATTCACACTGATTTATGTGGTCCAGCTAGAACTAAAAGCTTACAAGGTGATAGATATTTCATGCTAATTATTGATGATTATTCTAGAATGTGTTGGGTTACTTTTCTCAGAGAAAAATCAGAAGCACTTAGGAAGTTCAAACTATTCAAAGCAATGGTTGAAAATGAAACCGGTAAGAAAATTAAATGTTTAAGATTAGATCAAGGAGGAGAATTCACATCTAAAGATTTTAATACATTCTGTGAAGTAAATGGAATCAAAAGACAGTTATCAGCACCTCGGACACCACAACAGAATGGAGTTGTTGAAAGAAAAAATAGAACTATTTTGGATGCAACAAGAAGTATGTTATCAGAAGAAAATCTACCACATGTATACTGGAGAGAGGCAGTAAGCACTGCTGTCTATACATTCAACAAAGTTCACATCAAAGGTGAAACCGGTAAGACCCCTCATGAACTATGGTTTGGTAATACTCCTACTCTTAAGTATTTCAGAATTTTTAGAAGTAAATGTTATATTAGAAGAGATGAGTATATTGGCAAGTTTGATCCTAGAAGTGATGAAGGAATATGTCTTGGTTATTCATCTAAGAGTAAAGCATATAGATGTTTTAATAAAAGATTACAGAAAATTGTTGAGAGTACAAATGTAAAGATTGATGAACAATTCAGAGGAACTTCAAGGTATATAGACTCTAAACCGGGAACAAAAATTATGACAAATGAACCTACAATAAATCCACCGGTACATAATGATGATCCAGTTATTCCGGTATCATCAGAGGATTCCACAGCAATTGAAGAACAACAACAGACTAAGACACCCCGGTATGTAAGATTGAATCATTCTGAAGATCAGATAATTGGAAGCAAATTTAAAGGAGCCATGACAAGAGGAAGATTGGCAAATGAAGAGGTATGTCTTATTTCTCAAATTGAACCATTATCTATCAATGAGGCATGTGAAGATAAATTTTGGATTAAAGCTATGGAAGAAGAATTAGGACAAATTGAGAAAAATAATACTTGGACATTAGTTCCCTAGCCTAAAAATAAAAATGTAATTGGAACCAAATGGGTATTTAGAAACAAACTCAATGAAGATGGTAAGGTTGTCAAAAATAAAGCAAGACTAGTTGTGTGGGGGAAAAAGCGAGACTAGGTTATCATGCCCTAATCCTACCTTTTATCACACATTACGGAATACGAAAGAGCCTAGAGGTATCACACAATTGGCTACTTCTTTTTGTGAAAGAGAGAGCCATGGGCTACCTATTAGGGTTTCTATTCCTTTGTTGTAATTGAAAGGTAAGATTATGCAAGTTCAATTCCTAACCCTAGAATGCAAGTATGAACTAATAACAAGATTACAGAATTGAACTTAAACAATGGAAAGCTGTAAATACAAGGATGAAATAAGAATGCAGATGTGTACCCGAAATCAATATCGGACTAAAATGTGCGGGATGGGGGCGCGGGCGCCACTGTCCTGATTCTGTCTTGAAAACTGCACCGGAAACTGTTGTTTTGCACTCTGGAACACTGTCGGAAACTGTCGGAAATGCTGCCTGTCCGGAGGACCAGGGCGCCCAGCGCCTCTTTCCCAGGGACCAGGGCACCCAGCACCCCTGTCCTGGCAGGACCAGGGCAACCAGCGCCCCTGTCCCAGTCTTTTGCTCTGCAATTTGATGCAGAGTGTTGTCTCGACCTGTTCTCTCCGGATCTGTATCCTGCGGCGTCGTCCGAGTCCCAAAACCTGCACTGATATCTGAAAAAGGGTGTATGGGCAGCTATATAGGGTTTTGCCTTAGTCAAACCCCCGCTTCGGTGATTTCCACCTCCATGAATAGCCAAGTTGTTTTGTAAAATGTATTGTGTGTGCAGACCTAGTGTGTGTGCAAGGTCCTAAAATGCAAGAAAGCAAACTAGAGCAACCTAGAAAGTAAACCCTAATTGCTTGTAAATGATAATGTAAATGCTCTAAATCAAGATGCAAAGTGATCTAAAGCATGAATGAAGGATATATTGAAGCTTATGCAAAGACATGAAAACAACATGAAATCATACCCAACCCTCAAGGGAGGGGTACAAGCCAATCTTCAGTCGGTAATCTCCTTTTGTTCTTCAATGTCTTCCAAGCCCTAAATGGATGAATGGATTTGATAAATGCTTGATAGAGGGATGTTGAAAGTTGTTGAAGTCTTCAAAGATCTGCTCTTTCGCTGCATATGAGGTTCCTGAAAACAAAATTCCATCGGATCCCTTCAAATGAAGAAAGAGAGCTCTTATGTATGAAACCCTAGGTCTTAATTCCAATTTTTGGCCGACCTAGAGATTGAATATCCCGCCAATTTCTTGGGGTTAAGCTTTATTTTATGATTGGATCGCACTCCTAAAATTTTGAGAAAAATGTCCGGGACCGTGTGCACTCCGGGCGCCACGGTCCCGACAACTTTTCACCAAATTTTCAGGGCCGTCAGATATGATGATTTTAGAGAGAATCCCAAAGTTACAGGTGATTTCGAGATGTTTTGACCCCCGAAATCAAGCCCCCAAGCTCAGAATAGGGCCTAATTAGGGTTTTTGATTAAGTAGTGTATTGGAAGAATAAAATGAAAGGGGCACGCTTTAATGAAAGGGCCTGACTTTATGATGTGGAAAATGATGAAATAAAACCTTTAGACCTAATTAATTTGATTAATTAAGTGCTAAAGGGGAAATGCAATGCAAAATGCAACTGCACCAAGGCGGGTGCTAAACTAGGTGTTAAATTGTACTGCTTTAGCCAGTGCGTACAATTTATGACATTACACTAGTGTGTAAGGGATATTCTCAAAAAGAAGGAGTTGATTACAATGAAACCTTTGTACCGGTAGCCAGAATTGAGGCAGTTAGATTATTCTTGGCTTTTGCAGCTCATAAGGATTACAAAGTTTATCAAATGGATATTAAATGTGCATTTTTGAATGGAGTTCTTGAAGAGGAAGTCTATATTGAACAACCTGATGGATTTTCCTTGACAGATGACAATGATATGGTTTGCAAATTAAGAAAAGCTCTGTATGGATTAAAACAAGCTCCAAGAGCTTGGTATGCAAGATTGGATAAGTATCTTTTAAAGATTGGTTTTACTAAAGGAAATGCAGATAGCAATTTATATTACAAAGTAACTAATGATGACATCTTGATTATTGAAGTATTTGTTGATGATATAATCTTTGGAGGAGAAGATGAATTATGCAAAGAATTTTCTCTTTAAATGCAGCAAGAATTTGAAATGTCTATGATCGGAGAAATAAAATTCTTTTTAGGATTGTAGATTTACAGACTGATAAAGGCATATTTTTGAGTCAATCTAAGTACTTGAAAGAACTACTTAAGAAATTTGGGATGGAGAACTCTAAACTGGTAAGCACACCTATGACTACAAATGACAAATTATCTCAAAGGGATGAATCTACACCTGTTAATCCAACTAGATACAAATCTATGATAGGAGGTTTACTGTATTTGACACAAACCGGACCTGATATTATGAATGCAGTATGTATAGTTTCTAGATTTCAAAGTAATCCTAGGGAAAATCATGAATCAACAGTAAAAAGGATTTTCCGATACTTACAAGGCACGGCAAATCTTGGATTATGGTATCCTAAAGATGAAAATTTTGATCTATATGCATACACAGATGCAAATTGGGCAGGAGATGTGGATGATAGAAAAAGCACCACTGGAGGAGAATTCTTTCTTGGAAAGAGATTAGTTTCTTGGTTAAGTAAGAAACAGAGTTGTACATCTTTATCAACAGCAAAATCAGAATATGTTGCAGCAACAACAAACTGTACACAGGTACTTTGGCTTAAGCAGATGTTGAAAGACATAAAGGTAAAATGCAAGGAACCTATTACTATATATTGTGATAACACTGCAACAATTGATATATCTAAGAATCCAGTATTACATTCTAAAACAAAACATGTTTCTATCAAACTGAATTTTCTAAGGGAAAAAGTTGAAGAAAAGGAGATAAAACTAGTTTATGTGAATACTAAAGAACAGCTTGCAGATATTTTCACAAAACCTTTGCCTAAGGAAACTTTTGAGTATCTCAGAGATCAGCTCGGAGTCATACCTCCACCGGTAGAGACTTAGATAGTTGATGATTGTCATCAACCGACAGAATTAAATGGACAAATCTTTTATTCCAGTATTTGATGAGGAAGCTACTTCTCAGGGGGAGTAGTTGGTATTTTTGTATGGACTTAAATTTTGTAGCTTTGGCATTTGATGTCAAAGGGGGAGAGATATATGGAAAAACACATTATCAATTGAGGAGAGATATCTATGGTGAAAATTGGTACAAGATAACATAAAATAACTCATGTTGCTTCCAGGGGGAGAGATTGTCACTTTGAGGAGATTGTTGGTTTTACACTTGGCATTTCTGTTTTGGCACTTTGATGGTTTTTACATCTTGTGTTGCCATCAATGCCAAAGGGGGAGATTGTTGGTATTTTGGTATGGTTTTGTCATTGATGTCAACACCTACTAAATACACCTACTTTGGAGATCCAACAACATTCACCGGCAAATAGTAAACTATGCAACAGTTACCGGTATATGATTAACCGACAGGATATAATGATTCACCGGTACCTGGAATGACATGGAAGACACTTGGTAATGTCAAAGACATCATGTGGACACTTTATTTTGAAGTAATAATCATTGGTATATTCTTATTTGCATATTTGCTTTTACCGACAAATAGGTCCAGGTTATCTAGGGTTACACCGACAGGTTTATCTTTTCCAGATCAGCATGGCACGCTATGGAGATGATTTATTATTGTTGTAAATGCATTAAGCCGACATGTTCAATCGGCTATTGCATCGGATATTGTATTGTTTGTAAAATGTTTTTATTGTAATATCTTGTAGAGCCGACCTACTAAAATTGGTCTTAGGGTATGGTATAAATGTAAGATCTTATTTGTAAGATCAAGTGTGAAATGCGAAAAAGATTCAAGTGAAAGTATATGCGAGATAAAGCAGAGGCATACATGAAGACATCATTTGAAGGTGAAGTTAGGTTTTTGTAGAAGCATATCAGCATTACACCGGTATTGAATTCAGCATATGAAGATGCAATTTTGTGCAGTACATTCTTATTGGATTTAACCATCCAACTGTAGTCAGTGTGACTCCCATTTGAGCAGTGAGCTCTAGGCTGTTGGCCTTTCTACATGTGTAGACCCCTCTTGTACACTTACTATCTACAGTAGTATCATCTGATTGTGGGTAAGGTTTCCCACCGTGGTTTTTCCCTTACAGGGTTTCCATGTACAAATATTGGTGTCATGTGTTGTGGATGACTTTGTGCTTATGTTTCATGCATTAATTCTTATCGGTATAGCAATTTACTGTTAACACTGTCTACCGGCATACTTAACTAATTTACCGGTATTAAGCATTAAGTTGGTTAATAAGTTTTGGTTTAAATTTATTAGACAACTGATTCACCCCACCCCCTCTTAGTTGTCTCTGGGACCTACAAATGTAATGTGTGGATTGGACCTCGATATGTTTCTAAGATCTAATAGGTTGGATATTATTTGTTTGGTCTCTGGCCGACATGTTTTGTAAGTATGTAATTGGTTTATTGTCTGGTGGCCGACCTTATTGTTTATGGTCGAGGGTTTGTATATATATGATATAAGATCTCATTGTAGATCATATGGAAATGGGATATGGATATGTAATGATCAAATAATGTAATAATCATTCAGGTAGAGGATCTGGTCGATCATTGGTGATTGAGTTGGGTTTATGTAAGAGGATTTAGTCCTTCGGTATTGAGCTTAACCGAAACTGTACTCAGGCATAAGAGATGCTATCTTTGCAGTTCATTCTTTCTTTCGAATTGTAGTTTGGATTTCTATGTAATCAATGAGACTCCTTTTGTGATGAGCAGTGTGGTCTAGGTTGTTGGCCTTCTTGCAAGTGCAAGCCCCTCAATTGCAATCACATACTTACTATAGAAGTATTATCTCACTGTGGGTAGGATTCCCACCGTGGTTTTTTCCTTTATTGGGTTTTCCATGCACAAGTCTTGGTGTCATGTGGATAGTATTTATTCTCTGATTGTTGTTTATGCTTAATTGGTTTATCTACTGTTTCGGTAATTGGTTTATGCATTCTGGTATTAAAGTTTTAATTTCTTAAGGTTTTGGTAATCTGAGACAACTCATTCACCCCCTCCCCCCCTCGCACTTTCTCAGTTGTCTTTCAGTTATTTGAACTGTCTAACACATAAAAGGTCGAATAACAACAATATACATAATACTCCTAATAAGTCTCTTTCAAATTTATTCAAAATTAACGTAGAACACCCTAAGACAATCATGTTATATTCTAATAGCAAGAGTTGTTTATTAGTCACTTATAAGCCTCAAGTCCTAGAAATCATAAAGTTTAGAAAACTACCAAACATTAACTGGTTACAAAAGGAACTATGGGTGCCACAACCTTTACCAATTCCTCGGAGTCTTTGATAAATAAAAAGAACAATTATAATAGTAGCAAAATATAACCATACTACAATTACTTCCCATTGATAAATTAATTAACTTTAAATTAAATAATAATTAAAAATCTAAATCTATTTTACTAATTACTATCTCATATAAATCAAGCTAATTATAATCTAAACTTTTATTATTTAGAGAATATTTCCAACTAATATTTATTAACATGTAAATATACTTTTCTTAGCATATAATTTTATATATAAAAAAAATATTAATAAGCTTTTTCTTATTAAACTTAATTAAATAATTTTTCTTTTAATAAAGTCCTTAATAAACTAATACTTAGACTTACGTGAGGGGAAAAATATTTACTCCCCACCTTAGATTTTAAAAACTAAATTTACTTTATTTTAGCAGGATACTTATGCATTCACCCCATGCATTTATTTTTTTAAGCTAACCAATTAGCTGTGAAGATTTTTAGAAATCTGTGTCAAGTTATATAGTTTAGATAGTTATACATATTTAAATAATTCAAACAAGATTATTTATTTTCTTTCTTATTGACTAATAGGATCTACAGTAGTTGTAAACATTATATTTTAAGTTTTGAAATTCTATATTAATTTAATTCGACATTGTGCATTTATCACATCGGTTCTATGCAACCGATGCATTTAATATCTTATGCTCTTCCAATCAGAGTTAAAAATATGCAAATGTGTTTATATTTAGAGACACTTAATAATTAATATGAAATTATTTATTGTTAATATGATTGGCAATTGTGGATAATTTAAAAAAATTATTGAACAAATAAACACATGACAGAAGACAGACTGGCAATCAGGTTTTTCATTAAATTCAAATTAATTGATATTAATAGAAATCGTACAGAACTATCTGAAAGCAAATTTGCAGGTAACCATCGCCCTAGTAAACAACTTTTTCATTTGTTTTTCTTGGAACGTCCTCAAGATGAACTGAGAGGCTTTGAGAAGAGGTAGGCACAGAGTCCAATGGTAAGCATCGGTCTTCTAGAGAAATCCTAAGCATCCATCTGCTACAGATATCCTAGTATGCATCCATCATACTCATTAAATGTGTAGGGGAATTAATGCATTTTCTGGAAGCTTCATAGACAATTAAGTTGGGTTTTTTATTCATTTCCATGTTTGCAACTGATTTTGGTATATCTATTTTCTAAAGAGCTCTCTAATTTGATATCGCTTCTACAGAGGTTCATTCGAAGAGCTATGTAACTTGACATGCTTGCACTGGGATATTAAGGTAAACATCCTACTAATTTTTTTTGTTTCTACTACAAATGCAGTTTGTTATTAACAAAGTGAATGACAGTTTTTACTTATACTGTGCTAACCACCATATTTTTCAACTGAATATATAGTGCAAGGTGTTTATAACCACTCTTGCATCTGAAACCCTTTAATCTTTTGTCTCTTCTACCATGAACCAATAAAGGGCCTCCATATTCCAATCTTCACTCATGTGTTTCCCTTCTCTACAACCCAAAACAGGGCATCTACAATTCACAAAATTTAAGAAAACTCTAAACAATATGCAGATTTCAAAACCTTAAAGATAAAATTCAAAAATTGAAATTCCTAAAGGCCCTTAAAAATTCCGTAGAAGGCAATTTGAAATTGTAAATTTTTCTATAATGCAGTTTGCCCCAAATTTAACTTGATATGCCTGCTTAATTCAAGTCAATTTTTTTTTTTTCTTAACTGCTACTAAACTTCTTCAGTATAGCTTTACTGTCATCCAGAAATAAACTATCTTTCAGAATGGTCATTTTCGAGTACTTTTTTAAAATTTATTTTTCAGGTTAGGAGTTTTTTGTTTGGTCTAGTGACTTCGAAATCCCAAATTTTCTAAAAAAAAATGGTAGAAAGTAAACACAGGCTTCAGCCTTTACTGTGTACCCCAAATTACTTTAAAATAGTCTCTCATAAATATAGATTACATGTTGTGTAGGATTCTAGAGAAAGAAAGAAAAACAGAGTTGAACCCACACATTGCTCAAGCCTCTGTTTTCTTTTTCAATTAGAGCATATCAATTCAATAATCTAAGAAATAATTTGTGGGAAATTACAAAATAACTTATACTTTCTTTGAATTGCTTAAGAAATTTGTGGGAAATTACATGCAAATAGAAAATATTGCCCCAGGATGCTATGTTTCAACAGTTTGTTTCTATGGCTCAATAATAAATCTTTAGAAGGTTAGACATGACCAAAAAATTAACCACTAACCCCATCGTAGTTTTAGTTTTGTTTTCTAAAAGTAGTAGAAATGATATCTTCTGAGTTTACTCAGATTCTGAGCATGGTAAAACTATGGCACAACATTACCACAAATATTACAAAACTCTTGGCAATTTCGGTAAATTGTTTTCCTTGGGAACTGGAAAATATCAAAAAGAACAAAAAATTTTACTTAGAAAGTAAAAGGAATTTATTTATAGACTTAATAAACCCTGTAAATCTGAGATCTGGAAAAAAAATAGATTTGAAAGACTACATAATTACCAATTTGAGATAAAACATCAAAAGGAAGCTTAATTTTCACCACATAAAATTGAATTTACAGCTAAAAAACAATAGAGATCTTGAAGAATTGCAAGCGGAACATACTACCTTGGATCACATGGGGAATAAAATTGGTCTAATTCTGCAAACATAATCAAATTAAAAAATAGGAGATTAAGAAATGGAATAATTAAAATGAAAAGGAAAAAAAAAAGAAATTGCATATGAATCAGTGTCATTGGAAATGTTCAGGTGAGAATTTGAACACAGGTTCCTAGTATAACAGTTTAAGAATCAGAAAGGTGAGACTGTTGTCATTGGACATGTTGAGGTAAGAATTTACACAAAGATTTCTAATATAACAATTTTAAAGATAACAAAGGCAAGAGTCTGGTGTCATTGGAATTTAGATAAAAATTTCAACACAAATTCCTAGTATGACAATTAATACTATAAGAAAGGTAGGATTCTATTTTTAATATAAATTTATATACAGCGATGGCAGCATATAAAGATTTGTTTTACAAAAATACTCATTTCTACATTTAATTACTCAATCTCCTACCTGTTGAGACAATTTATTAACAAAGCACAGTACACCTACTACAAATAAAGGCTATTGCCAAAATTTGAATATTAAGGAAATTTATGCGAAGAATTAGCCTCATAAAATTTACTCTGATCTTTAGATGCAACATTTCTTTTATCATCCTACAAAATCAGAGACATTACACTTGTGCACAACATGAGGAGAGACACCCATGAGAGGAATTGCACTGCAGACCGTGTAATAAAGATAAATTTGTGCCTAAGTTTGATGGGCTCAATTTTATTGAAACTCTTGTAACTTCTAATGGATAGGATTTTATTTTGCTAAAGGCTTAAAACATTAAACAGCGATGGGATAAACCAGGAAAAGCCATTTTTTTCAGTGTGCTCTAGATGGTTGTTACCATTTAGCTATTAAGGAAATATTTCAAGCAAATGCAATAGGCATGCATAAATCCAAACTCTACAACTTTTCCTTTCATCTATTCTGAAATGGGAACATTTGAACAAGGAATGCAATACATAAACTGTGAAGAAAATGAAGCTTTTGTGATCTTTTGTATGCATGAAAATGTGGAAACATAGACAAGGAACGTGGACTATTTACACAAATGCATGTGGACTATATTCCCTTTCAAATTACAATGTGGAGATGCATAGAATTTATCATTAGTCAATGTCAAGGTTAAATATAGCTGAATAGTATTTTGATTAGTAAATGTTTATAAGCATTAGCATTTTAATAGAACCTTAAAAGTCTTAAAACAATACATCACTTGAGCTCTGCAACTCTCCTGCCTTTCCTGTTGTTTGAATCTGAACCCCCCTAATAACTACCCCCTCTAGAGAGGTCCTTCCCTCCCCGCAACCAGACCCCCAACCCGATACCACGGTTGGGTCACATGTTGTTGGTTCTTGTTAGGACTGAAAGGCAACTAAGAGGGGGGGTGAATCAGTTGTCAATGAATTTCAACCCAAATATAACTTAATCAAACTTGATACTTAATACCGGTAAACCAATCTTAATGTTGGTTAACAGATTAACAGTTAATATCAATACTGATGAAACTTAAAGCATGAAACAGAAATAGAAACAACATCCACACAAATATTTTTGACGTGGAAACCCTGTAAGGGGAAAAACCACTGTGGGAAACCTTACCCAAAATCAGATGATACTACTGCAAATAGTATGTGTACATAAATGGGGTCTGCACATGTAGAAATGTCAACTGCCTAGAGCACACTACTCAAATGGGAGTCGCAATGACTATAGTAGGATGGTTAAATCCTAGAATAATGTACTGCTCAAAATAGCATTTCCATTGCTAGATTAAGTACCAGTTAAGCTCTGATAATCACCTTCAAACCTTCCTTGAACCTTCGAATGATGTCTTCTTGAATAGCCCTGCTTATATTCACATATACCACACTTTGTTACAATATCATTCTATGTTGCAATCATCTCACAAATGAGATCTTACATATATACCAAACCTAAGACCAAATGTGTAGGTCAGCTCACTAAGAATATTACATTCAAATCAATTACAAATAAGTCAAGATGTGATGCATCATGTCGACTCAATACATTTACAATAATATTCAGTCAATAAATCATCTCCATAACGTGTTGTGCTGATCTGGAATATATAGCATGTGTTGGTGCATAACCTAGACCAATTTGTCGGTAACAACAAATATGTCAACCCGATTAGACCAATAACCAAAACACCAAAACCAAATATCCAAACCATGTCTTTGACATAATAAAGTGATCTCCAGATGATAACAAGTCTTCATCAGTGTCGGTGAACCAAATGTCGGTGACTGTGCATAAGTCATTGTCCATACCGGTGAACATAATGTGTCGGTAACATAGCCATAGCTCTCTAGAAAGATAAGTGTTGACATCAATGACAAAACTAATGCAACACATCCATAATACCAACAATCTCCCCCTTTGGCATTGATGGAAACACTAAATGGAAAAACATCTAAGTGCCAAAGCTGAAATGCCAAAAACCAAAAACCAACATATTTCCCAAAATAGAGATCAATACCAGAAATCAAAAACCAAAATGCAGAGAGTATAAATCTCCCCCCCAATGAATAATCTCCCAATAGAATAATGTTTTTCCATAGATATCTCTCCCCCTTTGACATCAAATGCCAAAGAAAAATAAAATACCAGAACATACAACCAACTAGTTCAATCAATTATTATAACCAAGTACTCCCCCTAAGAAGTAACTCTCCTCCATCAAAGCCGAAAAAAGGTTTCTTTGTTAGTTTCTATCGGTTTGATGCAAAACTTCAACCATCTAAGTTGCTATCAGTGAGGGTATTACCCCAAGCTGTTCTCCAAGATATTCAAAAGTTTCCTTAGGCAAAGACTTTGTAAAAATATCTACAATCTTCTCTTTAGTATTCACATAAACCAATCGTACTTCTTTTGCTTCAACATTATCTTTTAGAAAATTATATTTGATAGAAACATGTTTAGTCTTAGAGTGAAATGCTGGATTCTTTGATATATCAATGGCTGCTAAATTATCACAATAAATGATTATAGGCTCTTTGCATTTTACCTTTATGTCCTTAACAATTATTTAATCCATAATACCTGAGTACAATTAGTTGTTGTTGCAACATATTATGATTCTGCTATTGATAATGATGTACAACTCTGCTTCTTGCTCAACCATGAAATCAATCTGCTACCAAGAAAGAATGCTCCACCGGTGGTGCTTTTTCTGTCATCAACATCTCCTACCCAATTAGCATCTGTGTATGCACATAAATCAAAATTTTCATCTCTAGGATACCATAAACCAAGATTTGTTGGGCCTTGTAGGTACCGGAAAATCCTTTTCACTATTGATTCATGATTTTCTTTAGGATTACTCTGAAATCTTGAGACAATACATACTGCATTCATTATATCAGGTTTTGGTTGTGTCAAATACAGTAAACCTCCAATCATAGATTTGTATCTTGTCGGATTAACAAGAGTTGAATCATCCTTCAATGACAATTTATCAGTTGTAGTCATAAGAATACTTATCGGTTTAGAGTTTTCCATACCAAGCTTCTTCAATAGTTCCTTCAGATATTTAGTTTGACATATGAATATACCTTTATCAGTTTGTGAAATCTGCAATCCTAAAAAATAATTTTATCTCACCAATCATAGACATTTCAAATTCTTCCTGCATCTTATTAGCAAAGTCCTTACATAATCCATCTTCTCCTCCAAAAATGAAATCATCAATAAAAACTTCAATAACCAAGATGTCATCATTAGTCACTTTGTAGTATAAATGGTTGTCGGCATTACCTTTAATGTAACCAAGCTTCAAAATATATTTGTCCAATCTAGCATACCAAGCTCTAGGAGCTTACTTCAATCCATACAAAGCTTTCCTTAATCTGCAAACCATATCTTTATCATTTATTAGTGAAAATCCATCAGGTTGTTCAATGTAAACTTCCTCCTCAAGATCACCATTCAGAAATGCACATTTTACATCCATTTGATATACGTTGTAGTTCTTATGAGTTGCAAATGCAAGAAATATTCTGACTACCTCAATTCTAGCTACCGATGCAAAGGTTTCATTATAATCAATTCCTTCTTTCTGTGAATAACCTTTACAAACTAATCTTGCTTTGTTCCTGATTACCTTACCATCTCCATTAAGTTTGTTTCTGAATACACATTTAGTTCCAATTACATTTTTATCTTTAGGCTGAGGAGCCAATGTCCATGTATTGTTCTTTTCAATTTGTTCCAATTCATCTTCCATTGCTTTTATCCAATGTTCATCTTTACAAGATTCAATAACAGAAGTTGGTTCAACTTGAGAAATTAAACATACCTCTTCATTTACTAGTCTTCCTCTTGTCATAACTCTTTGATACTTATTCCCAATTATCTAATTTTCTGAGTGGTTCAGTCTGACATACTTGGGTTTATTTACATGTTGTTGTTGTTCAGTCACTGTGGAATTCTCAGATGATGCCGGTGTGACTGGATCAACATTCTGTATTGGTGCACTCTATATTGGTTCATTTATGATCATCTCAATTGTCGGTTCAAAATCTATGGACCTTCTAAAGTGTTCATCTATCTTCACATTAGTACTCTCAATGATCTTCTATAATCTTTTATTGAAACATCTATATGCCTTGCTCTTAGATGAATAACCAAGAAATATTCCTTCATCACTTCTAGGATCAAATTTACCAACATACTCATCTCTCCTAATATAACATTTGCTTCCAAATATTCTAAAATACTTAAGAGTAGGAGTATTACCAAACCATAGTTCATAAGGGGTCTTACCGGTTTCACATTTGATGTGAACTCTATTGAAAGTGTAAACAGTTGTATTCACTGCTTCTCTCCAGTACATGTGAGGTAGATTAGCTTCCAATATCATGCTTCTGGCTGCTTCCAGAATAGTTTTGTTCTTCCTTTCCACAACTCCATTTTGCTAAGGTGTCTGAGGTGCTGATAGTTGTCTTTTGATTCCATTCACTTCATGTATTAAATTCCTTAGATGTAAATTCTCCTCCTTCATCAGATCTCAAACACTCGATTTTTTTATCAGTTTCATTCTCTACCATTGCCTTGAATAACTTGAATTTTCCAAATTCTTATGATTTTTCCCAGAGAAAATTAACCCAACACATTCAAGAATAATCATCAATGATTAGAATGAAATACCTATCTCCCTGTAAACTTCTAGTTCTTGCCGGACCACACAAGTTGGTATGAATCAAATCAAGAACATTATTTGATTTCTCAGAAATACTCTTAAAATTTGTTCTAACTTGCTTTCCCATTTGACATTCCTTACATACCAGATTATGAGGTTTTACAATCTTAGGTAAATCCCTTACTGCTTTAGTAGTACTGATCTTCACGATGCAATCAAAATTTACATGACAAAGTCTCTTATGCCATAACCAACTTTCATCAATATGTGCAATCAAGCATGCCTTATCATTGTTATTCAAATGAAATATGTTACCTTTAGTTTGATTACTAGTTGCAATCTCCAAATGAGTTATGTTTCTAATTTTGCATTTTCCATCTTTGAATTGTAACTGAAAACCCTTTTCAACTAGTTGACCAACACTCAAAAGATTATGCTTCAATCCTTCAACATGATAAACATTGTCAGTTTTATGCTTACCATCAAGGAATATAGAGCCTTTTCCTTTGATCAAACAAGCTTTAGCATTGCCAAATCTTACTAGACCTCCATTGGATTCCTGAAAAGATAAGAATTTACTTTTATCACAAGTCATATGATGTGAACATCTGCTATCAATTATCCATTCATCTTTTTCTTCAATTTTAGCTACCAAGGCTTGCTCTATCGGTGCCAGTTCATCTTCTGTTATAACAACAAAATCCCATCCATTGTCTACCAGTTCTTCATTAGAATCATCAGTAACTCCTTCATGGGCATAGTAACAAGATTTATCTCTGTTTTTTTGAAATCTGTATCTCTGATATTCAGGGTTAGGCTTATGTGATCTTTTAGCTTCTTCTCTCAATCTTGCATGTCTATTAGGACATTTGGATGCTATATGACCAACTTTATTGCAATTGAAACATTTAAATGGTGCTTTACCTTAAACTTTACTTCCAACTGGACCTTTAGGCATTTTCCTTGCAAATAGTGCTTCAAGTTCTTCTAGTTCTTCATTCTCTTTTTTGATATCTTCAAGTTCTTTTGCATAAAGTGCTTTCCAATCAGATGATGATGATGCAAATGATGATGCTTTGAAGGCTAAATCAGTCTTAATTGTAGCAATAGGACCAAATTCCTCAAGCTCAAATGTTGGCAATTTACCAACCAAGGTGTCTCTAGATATTGATGTATTAGGCATTATTCTCAACTCATTAATAGTAGTTACTTTCATTTTATATGTCGGTGGCAAAGCTCTTAAAACTTTAGAAACAATTTCATCTTCACTTAAGGAGCCTCCACAACATTGTATACCCAAAACAATTTCATTAACTCTTTCCATAAAAGTAGAAATTCTTTCATCTTCTTCCATTTTTAAGTTTTCATACCTGACCTAGTAACATTCCAGTTTAGCAATTTTGACAATGGTATCGTCAAAGTCTCCAATTTATCCCAAATAGCTTTAGCAGTAGATCAGTTTGATAGTCGCATGATTTGTTGATCTGATAATGTGCTCAAAAGTGCTTCTTTTGATTTGCAATCATTCTCCAAGTCCTTGGTCAAATTCGGTGGATTAGGTTGACTCTGAGTAGGAGCAATATATCCATTCTTTATAACTTCCCATATATCTCTCCCAATGCAATTCAGATGTGTCTCCATTTTGATCTTCCATATACGATAGTTAGTTCCATCAAGTTTCGGACTGTCCTTTCAAAATGTTAGTTGCCATAGGATCTCCTCAAGCTGTTAGGCTTCTACAAAATGAGGACTAGGCTCTGATACCAATTGTTAGGACCGAAAGGCAACTGAGAGGGGCGGGGGGGGTCAATCAGTTGTCAATGAATTTCAACCCAAATATACCTTAATCAAACTTGATACTCAATACCGGTAAACCAATCTTAATGGCAGTTAATAGATTAATAGTTAATATCTATACCGGTAAAACTTAAAGCATGAAACAGAAATAGAAACAACATCCACAATAGATAACACAAATATTTTTGATGTGGAAACCCTATAAGGGGAAAAACCACAGTGGGAAACCTTGCCCACAATCAGATGATAGTACTGCAGATAGTATGTGTACATAAATGGGGTCTGCACATGCAGAAAGGCCAACTGCCTAGAGCACATTGCTCAAATGGGAGTTGCAATGACTATAGTAGGATGGTTAAATCCTAGAATAATGTATTGCTCAAAATAGCATCTCCAATGATGGATTCAATACTGGTTAAGCTTTGATAATCACCTTCAAACCTTCCTTGAACCTTCGAATGATGTCTACTTGAATAGCTCTGCTTATATTCGCATATACCACACTTTGTTACAATATCATTCTATGTTGCAATCATCTCACAAATGAGATCTTACATATATACCAAACCTAAGACCAAATGTGTAGGTCAGCTCACTAAGAATATTACATTCAAATCAATTATAAATAAGTCAAGATGTGATGCATCATGTCGGCTCAATACATTTACAATAATATTCAATCAATAAATCATCTCCATAATGTGTTGTGTTGATCTGGAATAGATAGCATGTGCTGGTGCATAACCTAGACCAATTTGTCGATAATAGCAAATATGTCAACCTGATTAGACCAATAACCAAAACACCAAAACCAAATATCCAAACCATTTCTTTGACATAATAAAGTGATCTCCAAATGATAACAAGTCTTCATCAGTGTTGGTGAACAATATAATCTGTCGGTAAACCAAATGTCGGTGACTGTGCATAAGTCATTGTCCATACCGGTGAACATAATGTGTTGGTAACATAGCCATAGATCTCCAGAAAGATAAGTGTTGACATCAATGACAAAATTAATGTAACACATCCATAATACCAACAGTTCTGCTGTTGGGTCCCCATGGTCTGTGGGTCGTACGAAAGAAAACACCAAGTTTGACACTCCTTTCCCTCTGCCAGCTCTAACTGATTCTGGCCTTGGTGATGGAGTGAAGAATATACCCCCTCCCGGGTTAGAAATTGCTTTTGTTCAAGGGAATGCGGAGATTGGTAAGAAAGACTCCAAATCTAGCTGGAAGAACGCCCTCCTCGGGTCTACTAATACGACCTTAAAAGTGGCTTTGGCCAACTTTACCCAAACTGACGAGGGAACAAAGATCAAGCTCCCAGACAGTCTCATGGACAAAATCACCTCATCCCTTCACCTGGCGATTATTGGTCATTTCTTCTCCTTTCGACCATCTATTGACATGATCAAGAGATGGGCGAAATCTTGATGGAAACTAAAGGGCAGTGTCGACATCTCAATAATGCCTGGGGGTCTCTTCTCGTTTAAGTTCAATGTAGAGGAAGACCTAATCTGTCTTATCAGGGTCTTGGGCTTATGGGAAGCATTTCCGAACTCTAGCTAAATGGAAGCCTGGCTTCGACCCCTCAGCTGAACTCAACCGCATGGCCCCTATTTGGGTCAGACTACCTGGCCTTCCATTGGAGTTCTGAGATGAGAAATTTTTTTGCTGGATCGGGAACTTGTTCAACAGCTATGTTGCAATGGATTCAGTCACCCTTACTAAAGCCAGGTTGGTTAATGCACACTTTTGTGTCAATGTTGCGATTAATAAGGCTCTCCCCAACTTTGTTTCTCTAAAGTTGAAGTGGGGAAAATGGTCCCAAGCTATTGTTTATGAAAATGCTACCCTCTTTTGTCAGAGATGTTATAAACAAGGTCATACTTACACTAAGTGTAAGACCCCTGTGACAGTAGAACCACAACTTAAAGAAAAGGCCATCTTGGTTGATCCCATTAGCCCAAGTGCTCCCTCATCATCTGTGCCCTTGGGACTGCCCAATGTGAATGAAATCCCTGAGGAATACCCCCACATGGACAAGATCCTTGAAATCGTAAAATCCCCAACGGTTTCTAAGAAGATTGTTACCCCAACTATTCCCTTGGAGGAAGGTGAAATCCCATTGTTGAAGAATCTCTGGCTTTCTCCCAATCCTTCGTCACCCCCCGCTATGCCTTCTAAGAAAAACTCTCCCAGGCCCTTGGCTATTCCTATTCCCTCAACCCTTCAAGCTTCCATTTTCGATGAAGCTATGTACCCTGCAGGTGTCATTAAGTTGTCATTCACAACTCCCCCTTTTTCCCCTAAGGTGGAGAGGTCTTTTCTAATAGAAAACTCCTTGACAACATCTCCCCCTCTGAAATTATCACCACCTAGATCTCCTCGGGCGGGCAATGAAGAACGGATGACCTAGAAGAAGAAACCCAAGGCCAAGAAAGCGGATGTGGGGGGTACTGAAAATAAAGTCGGAAGACCCTCGAAAAGGGTGTTGAGACATAAAGTTATGGCTAGGGACATTGCAAGGGGCAGACAACTACCCCTTGATGGATTCAAATGAAATAAGAAATGAAGTTCCTTTCCTGGAACATAAGGGGTCTCAATAGACCCCAGAAGCAATTTTCTATAAAATAATACATTATGGAAATGAAAATTGATATTTGTCTTCTTCGGGAAGTTAAAGTGTCCTAC
This sequence comes from Cryptomeria japonica, assembly GCF_030272615.1. Classification (NCBI taxonomy): domain Eukaryota; kingdom Viridiplantae; phylum Streptophyta; class Pinopsida; order Cupressales; family Cupressaceae; genus Cryptomeria; species Cryptomeria japonica. The sequence goes on along the minus strand of NC_081407.1, from coordinate 574,800,189 downwards.
CAAACCTTTGCTACTACTACTAGTAAACTTTGGTCAGGGGTGAATTTTCTGTATATGGATTCTTTGGGGGCTTCTGGGGGCATTGCTACCCTCTAGAACCCCCTCAATGTCCAAGGTAAGATCTATGCTAGCACCTAGAACTTCTTAGCAGTTACTTTTCAACAAGGTGAACAATACTAGCAGTTGTTTAACATTTATGCCCCCAACTCCAAGGTGGGAAGACGACTGGTGTGGGAGGAAATTTTTGAACTCATCTTGGCAAACCAGAAGGCCCAGTACATGCTGGCGAGAGATTTTAATACTCCCCTCTACCCCACTAAGAAGTGTGGTGGTCTTGTTGATTTTACTGATAGCATGGGAGATCTTGCCAACCTCATTAATGTTTTTAGCTTTGTTGATATTGACCTCCAAGGTGCCCCCTACACTTGGTCCAATAACAGGAAAGGCAAGCACCTAATTCAAGTCAGACTAGATAGATTCCCTGTCTCCACCAACTAGGACATTGGCCATAATTCCTTCCTTAAAACTCTCCTAAGGACTGTTTCTTATCATAACCCCCTTCTACTCCATTGGAAGGATAGACCCTACCACCCCCCCACCCCCCCCCATTTCGCTATGAGATCATGTGGGCCTCTCACCCGGACTTCAGAGACCTGGTTAGGAGTTGGTGGGCTACCCTGATTCAAGGGACTGCTATGTTCAAGATTGTGGAGAAACTGAAACTCATCAACAGAGAAGTCAAAGGCTGGAATAAGGCTACTTTTGGAGACATCTTCAAGAAAAAGAAGATTCTTGGATCCAGACTGGAACAACTCCAGAGTATTATGGCCACTAGTAATCCCCCCAACCCTATTTTGGTGGAGGAAGAGGCATGTCACACGAGTTGGAAGGATATCCTCTCGAAGGAGGAAATATACTGGAAGCAAAGATCCAAAATTCAGTGGCTGAAAGAGGGGGACAAAAATTTAGCCTTCTTCCACAGATCGACAAGCATCCATAGGAGAAGGAACTTCATCAAGATTCTAAGGGATGATTCTGATCGGGAGATCAATGATGACTCCTTAATTGGACAGAGTGCCACTAACTTTTTCATAAGATTATACATGAAATCCAGAAGAAACTATGTGTCTCTTCAAGATAGCCTTTTGAGCAAGCTTTCAACTTCCATTGAGGAGGAAGATAATTGTTTGTTGCTTACTCCTATCTCCTCAGAGGAGGTTTGTTTGGTGGTTTTTTCTATGGGTGCTTACAAGACCTCGGGTCCGGATGGGTTCCCCCCGACATTCTTTCAGGAGTATTGGGACATTGTTAAATATGATGTTACAAAAGTTGTAAAAGATTTCTTCAAGACTGGAAAATTGCTGAAAAAATTAAATAACACTTACATTGTGCTAGTTCCTAAGGCATCAAACCCCAATTGTATGAAGGACTTCCGACCCATAAGCCTATGCAATACCATATACAAGATAATTTCCAAGGTCATCGTGAATAGAATCAAACCTCTTTTGGTGAAGTTTATCAGTCGTTCCCAGAAAGGTTTTGTTCCGAGTCGTCAAATTTTGGATGGTGCCATTGCAATGCATGAAATAATTCACTCCATGGATAGGAGCAGAATCCCAGGTATGGATTTTGAACTGGATATTTCAAAAGTGTATGATAAAGTCAGCTGGTCTTTTTTATTCAAAACTCTCTCAAAACTTGGTTTCAACTAGAAGGTTGTTGATATGATATAGGAATGTGGTACTATGGTTCAGTTCCCAGTCTTGATAAATGGTACTCCTAGGGGATATTTTAAAGCTGAAAAAGGTATCCGGAAAGGCGACCCTCTGTCACCTTACCTTTTTATCATGATTGCTGAAGTCTTTAGTAGAAATGTTGTTGATTTGGTGAACAAGGGAAGATGTTGAGGATTCAAAGCTGCTTCTATGAACCCCCCTCTAATATCCAATAGTTTGTCAATGACATCTTTCTATTTGGTATGTCATCCATCATGGAGGCTAAACAATGGAAGAATTTACTGGCAGATTACACCAAGGCTTTAGGGAAATGTATCAATTATGAGAAGAGTACTCTCTTCTTTTTCAACACCCCCAATGACCTCCAACTCAAAATTATTTCGATCCTAAGGTGCAAGATTGCTGCTCTTCCAGGGACTTACCTTGGTCTCCCCCTCACGATCAAAGAGGTCACTCCCACTTTCTAGAACACTATCCTTGAGTGGATGCAAAAGAAACTTGCTAGTTGGAAAGGAAAATTCCTTAGCAGCGCGGGTAAGCTTCAACTCCTGGCGGCTTCCCTCCAAGGAATCCCAGTGTACTTCTTGTCCATGTTCAAAATATCTGGGACCATGGGGGAAAAATTTGAGAAAACCCAAAGAACCTTCCCGTGGATAGGGTTGGAGGAGAAAAAATGCCTTGCTCTGGTTAGTTGGGATAATGTGTGCTTACCCAAGTCCATGGGTGGATTGAGTTTAAGAAAGATAAATACCCTGAATAAGGTGTTAATCGCAAAAATTGGTTGGACCCTGGCTAAAGGTAAGGCATACTGGGGTAACATTATCAGGGCAAAGTATCTGGACCGAGAGCAATTCTATTATAGCTTGAGTACGAGAGACCTTCTCCAGGGATCTAAGCTATGGAATAACATCCCAAGAAGTAGACCAATAATAAGAGAAGAACTGAAATGGAAAATTGGAAATGGTAGGAAGGTTAGGTTCTGGGAAGACTTTTTGGTGGAAGAGAAGCCCCTGGCTAACACTCGATTCCACCAAATTATGTACCACCTAAAGGAACACCTAGGGGATCATATTATTGATTATATGGAACCGAGAAGCAGAGGTTGGAAGAATATTGCCCAGATCTTCCTTAATAGGCCCAACCTGCTACCCATGGCTCAAGATTACAAAATATTATGCTAGATACTAGAATTCCCCTGGCCCCTCATGAAGATAGTTTCATTTGGAAAGAGACTCAATCAGGCACCTTCTCAATCAAATCTGCTTACAGACATCTCCTGAGACCCACAGTTGATGTCGAGTGCTAGAAGAAGATATGGAACTCTCAACTGATCCCCAAAATCAACTTTTTTTGGTGGGCCCTAATGCATGGAAAAACCCTAACCCAAGACAATCTAAAAAAGAGGGGCTTCCAACTCCCCAATAGATGCATTCTCTGTAAAGCTAATGAGGAAACCATTGACCACCCGTTTGTCTTCTATCCCTTTGTTGAACATCTGTGAAATAAAACCCTTGAGAAATATGGTCTACATTGTGTCCTTCAGAATGACATTAAGCAGTTTGTTCTTGGATGAACCCCCCTCCCACCACCCCCTCATCATCCAATTATGGAGGCAAATACGGTCGCACATCTGGTGGGCGTTATGGAAAAAAAGAAACAAAAAAATCTTTAGAGATACTGAAGCCCCCCTAATAGTGTCTTCCACAGTTGCTTCAAGTTGATCTCAGATAATATATCGATGACGATGTGGAAACCCCACCCCCCCAATCCTCCTAGTAGGATGGAGAAAAAAATTGCTGAAAGTTGGAAGCTCCCCTAGAATTTGAAGCCTTCAACAATAGTACTAAAAACAAAAGGAAAATGACCAAATGGTTAACTCCTAAACTCCATTGGTTTAAATTGAATTTTGATGGTTCCACCCAAAATGCCTACCAAGCGGGTGGTGGATTCATCCGCGGCCACTTGGGAAACACTATGGCAGCCTACGCGAGTAATCTGAAGAACAACACTGTCACGCAAGCAGAGGGAATGGCCCTCCTATGGGGGCTGAAACTTGCCAATTCCATGGGGATTAAACAACTAGAAATTGAAGGTGACTCGCAGATTATTGTGGAAACGGTGAGGGGGAATTCTACTGCTAGATGGAGAGTTGATTCCATTTTGAGGGATGTTAGGATCTTTCTGACCAATCTCGATGACTTCACCATCCGACATGTCTTTAGAGAAGGAAATGCAGCAGCAGACTCCATGGCAGTGGTGGGAAGGCTGAAAAATGGCTTACGATGTTGGAGGGACCCCAATCTGCTACCAGTAACAACCAAGGTGATCTTGGAGATTGAAAAATCCCAAGTCCGATGAGGAACTCGTAAAACCATTATCAAATGAAGAGAGCCATTTTCAAATTTTAAAATTGGAAGGAAAGCCCGCCCATGATGGACCCAGTCTGTCATGTGGTCATGGAGGGCCTTGTCACCACCTTCAAAAGGGATGTTCTTATGATGACAATACTAACATCAGGAATGAATACTTCCTAATTATTATATGGACGGAGCTAACTGGTGGTGATAAAGGTGATAGATGGGAGAGGTCAAATCATACTGGCTGGATTGAAGCTGGTCCGCACGTTTCTAGGAGATTTCCTAAATTTGATATGTACTCGGACATAAGGGATAATAATCACTCCGTTTATTACGAATTTTTAGTTCAAGTTCAATGAAGTTTCTATTACAACTTTGTTTTGGCCCTACTTCGGCTCTGCAATTCTGCTAACTGGTCACATACCTGCTCTATTAAACTGGACGAAACAAATATGGGGGGGGGAGTCAGGGACAGGCTCAGACTGGAACCCGACAAAGTTGATGATTTCAAAGCTAAACTAGCGGTGTGGTTCATCTGTATGGAAGGCGACATAGATAAATTCATGGAAAGCATGAAGGGGAACAATGAGCGACTGTCCAAGCAATTTGTGACTTCCTGGGAGGACAAAAGAGTTACCATATGGGGTATCTCTTTCAAAATCAATGAAGAAGTGATCACTCAAGCAATGGGGCTTTCAATGGAGGGGAGGAAATGGAAAAAATAGAGTCGCATCTTGAATATCACCAGCTTGAACTAGTTCTTCTGAGATGGCCAAAACCTGTGAAGAGGGCTGACGGTTTCAACCGGAAGGAGCTCCCATCTCCATGGGATGAAATCTGCTACATTGTGATGAAATAATTCATGTTGGAGGGAAGGTATGGAATCTTCTATTACTACCATCTCCCTTTCCTTAACCACCTAAGAAATAAGGACTGCATTTTCATTATATTTTTCTTGTTGCATTCTCTGGATTCTAACGTCAAAGATATTGCTGAGGCTAAGAAAAAGGGTAAAGATTTCCCAATCCTTCACCAGGGCCTCATTCTGCGCCTTTACAACTTCCACCTCGCCGTCTGCCACCCCATGCTATATCAATCTAGAATATGACCTATACCAGCCCCTCGGCCATCCCTACTGCTAAACATAATGCTAGCCCCCCTAGGCTACCAAAAATAGGCTCTTGCAGCAAGAAAAATAAAAAAGCACTCTCTTGAAGAGGTTAGAACCCCCAAAAAATTCAGAATCCAGGAGATCGATTATGGCTTAGAAATCACCGATGAGGCTAATACCCCCCGATGCTCAAGCAGACTGGCCTCTAAACCCCTGGACAAATCGCTGAGAGACCCCTCCTCCTCGCAGGACACTGGACACTCAAGCCCAACTGAAAATGTTGTTCTTTTCCATCCCACCCCAACCCCCCACTCTGTCAATTCTACCCATGTTTCTGAAAGTCCCACAAACTCTAGGAGTAGCATAAAGGAGGAGGATGACAACAACCTGGCAGAACTAGAGAAAAAAGTGGAGGCCCTATCTAATAATGTGCAGGATATCACTAGCAGGATGGAGGCTGCAGAAGCCAAGATGCATGATGTCTCTAAATTTGCATTGAATGTAATGTGTTGTTCGACAACCACCCCGTGCCTTCTGCAGGAAAGCTCCCCCAAAGGCAAAGGTAAAGATGACGAGGACTACAAGGCCCTGTTCAAATTCCTCACAAAGAAATGGGCAAGAAAGCTCCTCCCCAAGAGGAGCCACGGGAAAAAGAAATGATTTGTCTCTATGTTGCGAAAGTCTGGTTTTTTGTCTCCTTGCAACCCATGGGCAGATAATTTCAGTTTATGTTTTTATTTGAACTTCTATGCTTATTGCCATGCATGGCAAATGTCTAAAACTATTTCTATTACTTGTTTATATTTACTAAACTTACGTAGAATGGTCATAGTTTTTGATAGAGGCAAAGGGCTGTAACTCTGCTGTTAATATGCTGACAGTAGCTCTGTCATTATTTTCCTTGTTGTTCCAATGGGTCAGCCCCCTTGTTTTTTGGCTTCTTTTAATATCAAAAACATTTTAATACATTTCATTTTACATTAAAAAATTTGAATTTGTGAATTTTTGAATTTTGACCTTTTATGTTTTTCATGTATACACTATGCATGTAGGTAATTAAAATGTGTAGAGCAATTTTTACTGGCACGTCGCCAGCCTATAATATTTTTCCCTATTTTTTTCTGTTTGGTTTTTGGTGTCTGGAATGCACTAACCTCTAAGTTATTAGTTAGGTCGGGGACAACAAAAGAAATATTTACTTTATTTAAAAAGAAATAACAAATAAAAAATATATATAAATTTCAAATTTTGATTGAATGAGTGGATGGTTTTAAGTGAAAAGAACCATTTAAAATTACAATTATCTTTGTTGTTGAAATTATTATTATTGATTTAAAATAGAAATTAAATTATAAGCATAATAATATCAAATTTACAGACTTGGTTTTAGATTAGATATTTTATAAATTATTAGATAATGAAATTGTGAGTTATAATTAATAGTATATGAAAATAATTAGAAGAACACAATTGTAAAATTTTCATTAAAAATTAGATTTGAAATTGACTTTATTATTATATTCTATTGTTGAAATTTAAGTTATGTAGATTAAGTTACAATTATAATTATTAAAAATTTGAAATAACTATAAAATAATAATAAACTAATCATTGAATATTTGAATATGTTTAAAACAAGTATATAATGATTGTAATATGTAGTAATAATTAGTTTAAAATATATAAATGTATTAAGAATTTAAATTAAAGATTCCAATTAAATAGCTACGTACAAACAACGAAATCATTGTCGACTATGCTATATTGATTATGAAATTCTAGTTTGACCTTTGACAAAAGATGCACAATGATCTACTTCATACCACTGTAAATTAGATAAGTATACAATCTATGGATTTGTTCTATTGCAAATTTCTAGTAGACAACAAAAAAGTGGGAGGTGATAAACACAAACTTTGAGAGTCGGCCAATACATACATATATCACAAGTGTGTTGCACTTTCTCCGCTCAATTCGTTCAATTACTGAAAAATTTATGTTTGTTTTGAAAAATGATGCAAAGCATGACTATAGTTTTCAAACAAAATGAAAAGAGATAATCATTGTGAATAAATATAGATTATTTAAATAAATATTGCACTATAATAAATATTCCACTATAATAAGTCTTTTCCAAAAAAATTGATCATGTGTAAACTACAAATTTCTTTGTGTGACATTTGCAAATAGTTTATAGTTTATTTATAGTTTGTTTAGCCTCAACAAATGATTTAGGTTGATTGGCTTTTAACCCTCTAGTACCACTTATTTCACTATATTTATTATAAATATGTAACAAATCTTGTAATTAGTAAAACGTTACAATATCTAATTTTTTATTTATCATATGCATTTTAAATTAGAATTATATTGGAGGAATGGCACACGTGCAGGAGGTGTCGAGCGGCCGAGCTAGGGTTTCGAAGCCCTAGCTCACGGGAGGTCTCAGGTGCAGGTGCTGCAGGGGAGGGGAGTGAAGGTTGTCGGGGGTGAGCGGCGGGCTAGGAGCGGCTGGAGGGAAGAGCTGCTGCGTCGGCTGTTGGGGGAAGATTGGTTGCACGGGTGTTAGGGGTGGCGGCACGGGAGGAAGGGCTCCGGCAGGCTGCAGGTTGTGGGCTCCCGGTGGGACTCCCGTGGGGTTTGGGGGGTCAGTTTGGGGGTACTTTTGGGAGGAGCTTGGAAGGGGGAGCTGTTGGGGTGGTGTTTTCCCTTGGGTTTCTTCGGGTTGGGGTTTTTGGTTGGCCTTCATGGCCCTTTAAAACTTATTGAGTTACGATGTCATGTTTTGGTGGTGAGGCTCTCAGGGGGCTCCAGCCATGGACTTCCGTGCAGCGGTGGGCTCTAAACCCCCACCTCAAAATATGAGGACATTTTCCAATACCCTTTTTTCCTCAGAACCGGGGACTGGAAGTAATGGTAATTCTCGCCTTACGAAGATTAATGGGTGCCTGGAGAGATGCAGTGAAAGGCCGAAGCTAGTCATTCCTCCAGAGATGATATCGGAAGATGTGGAGTACTTTTCAAAACACTCGCTCTACTGCAAATTTCTAGGAATGAGGGTCTCCCTGCAGTTCCTGGAAAACTGGGCGCAGAGGTCTTGGGCACCAGATGGGGAAATGGAGATTATGCTGCTGGCGAACAATTATTTTATGGTTACTTTCAATTGTATGGAGGACCAAAATAGGGTTTTTGAAGGAGGCCCATATTTTCACAATCAGGTGGGGTTGTTCATCAAACCTTGGCATGCGGGGTTTAACCCTTCAGAGGAGCTCCCAAACAGGGTCCCTGTATGGGTTCGGTTACCACGTCTTCCAATGGAATGTTGTCAAGAGGACGTGTTAAGGATGCTAGCAGCACTGCTGGGGAAACCAATGGGATCTTCATCGCAAACCCTAGGGAGAAAGGTACTGACCTTTGCGCGCATTTGTGTTGAAATTGATCTCAGTAAACCATTACCAGATGCTGTAGATATGTGTGTGGGCTCCTACTCATGGGTTCAACAGCTAGACTATGAGACTCTACCCTTTCGCTATCGACTGTGTCATGAGTATGGTCATCTTCAACGTAAATGCCCTAGATATAATCCAGTGGTATCCCAACCTCAACATCAGGCTCAGGGTCAAGATAGGGCGGATAAAGGTAAAAGTGTTATGGTGACTGATGTTGTGGGGGCTGAGGGGTTTGTTCCAGTGAAGACAAGGAACAGAAATCGGGGCCAAAAGAGGTCCCTTCAAGAGAGACAGGAGGAGGATACTTTTAATAAATTTGAAGCGCTGGACGACCTCAGCCATCAGGAAGTGAATCCGGGATTTACCCCATTGGATCAGGGGGCTTCAGGGGAGGCACCGGAAAAAGCTAGGGAGGACTTTTCCCAGGCCTTGGTAGTGACTAGAGACCAACAAATGGAGTTTAAGCAAGCTGTAGGGGCTGAGCTGGGACTCATCCCTGGTTTGGAGGCAATTTTAGGTGGGGGGGAGGGGTCCCCGATAGCCCTAAAATTGGAACCGGCTGGAGCTAGGACTAGTAAGGCTTTTGTTCACCTAGGTCTTTATCAGAAGGATTTTAAGAAAAGTGCCTCAGAAAAAATCTCAAAGGCTGGCAGAAAGAAGGATGTGGATAAAATCAAAATGATGGGAGAGAATTTGATTGAGTCAAGGTCAGTAAAGACCTTGGATTCTCACTTTTCCAACCCTCCCAAATGATCGTACTCTCATGGAATGTAAGGGGCTTGAACAGCAGCCCTAGACAAAAAGTTGTTTGGGATTTGAACAAGAATCATGCTCCCGATATCCTTTTCTTGCAAGAAACTAAACTGTCAGTGGAGAGTATGATGGGTCTTGTGCCAAAGCTGTGGGGGCGTGGTGAATGTCAGTGTGTTGGGGTAGCTGGATCCGCAGGAGGAGTTGCCTGTCTTTGGAACCCTCTAAGGCTTCACCCTGTCTAGTGGGCCGCGTCCAAATCCTCGATATCCGGGGTGCTTTCTAGCCTCGAGACTGGGGAGGTCATTTTGTTTTCAAATATCTATGCTCCCACTGATCTTCAGGGTAAGCATAACTTATGGTCTCATGTTGTTGGTATGCGAAGGTTGGCCCCTTTTCATCCTTGGATTATGGCAGGAGATTTCAATGCCATTCTGGAGTTGAGTGAGAAGAAGGGGGGTGTCATGCGGTTGGAACCATCTTCAGTCCTCTTCCAGGATAGTATCTCCCGGCTGCAGTTGGTTGACATCAAGCCTAGCAATGGCGTGTTCACTTGGAACAACAGGAGAGTTGGTGAGAATTGGATCGCTGAGCGGTTGGATCGCTTTCTGGTGTCTTGTTTTTGGATTGGCGGGGGGTGGTCCACAACTTCTGAGATTCTTGACTGGAGAGGGTCAGATCATTGGCCCATCAAGTTGGTTTCATCCTCGGCTTGGGTTGCCCGATCGCCTTCTTTCAAATTTCAACTTATGTGGCTTAGGGACCCCTCTTTACAGGAACTGGTGGCGGACTGCTGGAGGAAAGGCAGGCCGGCCTTTGGCACTGCCATGTTCACTTTTGCTAAAAGCTGCAATTTGTTAAGTGCCAGCTTAAACAGTGGAACTGGCAAGGGTTTGGGAACATCTTTCGTGAGAAGAAAGCTGCCCAAATTGAGTTGAGTGAGATCACCAGGGAAATCAGAGAGCATGGGTTGTCGGAGGATTTGCTCAGAGAGGAAAACAAGGCTGTCAAGGTGGTTGAGGAATGGGAGACTAGGGAAGAAGTTTATTGGAAGCAGAGAGCCCGCATTGATTGGCTGAAGGAGGGGGACAAGAATACGACTTTCTTCTTCAACTCGGTGAAAGCAAGGAGACACGGAAATTCCATTCCTATTCTGGTTAATGATAGAGGTGAGCAGTGCTTATCCTTGCAGGAGATGTCTAGGGAGGCTCTTCAGTTTTTCCAGACCCTCTTTAAGGAAGAATCTCAGGGGGAAACAGAGGAGGAGAATTTGGTTCTTGCCTGCATCCCTTCTCTTCTCTCGAGGGAGATGAATGAGCAACTTCTGGGGCCTATCTTGATGGAAGAACTTGAGAGGATTGTCTTCCATATGAGGAAAGGGAAGGCTTCTGGACCGGATGGGTTCCCGGTTGAGTTCTTTCAAGAGTTCTGGGATATTATCAAGCTTGATTTATTGGATGTGGTCCAGGAATCCCAGAGAAATAAGCAGATGCTTAGGGCTTTGAATGCGACCTTCATTTCTTTAATCCCCAAATGTGAAGGGGCCGACCGGTTAGGTCAGTTTCGCCCCATCTCTCTTTGCAATGTGATTTACAAGATCATCTCTAAATTGATTGCAGACAGATTGAAGAAGTGCCTGGGGAGTGTTATTTCGAAGGAGCAAAGTGGGTTTGTGGAAGGCCGCCAAATTCTAGATGGGGTGGTCATTGCTACGGAAACCATACACTCTATGGCAACCTCCAAGGAAAAGGCTATGTTTATCAAGCTGGATATGGCCAAGGCTTATGATAGAGTTCGGTGGTCCTTCCTTCAGAAGATCCTCAGGGCTTTTGGTTTCACTGATGAATGGATCCGGTGGGTGATGAGTTGTGTTACGTCCACCTCTTTTTCGATGCTTATCAATGGGGATCATACTGAGTTGTTCGGGGCCTCTCGGGGTCTTCGCCAAGGGGATCCCCTCTCCCCTTATTTATTCATTCTTCTTGCTGAGGGTCTGGGGAGGCTAATTAAGCATAATGTGGCCCTGGGTAATATCCAAGGTTGGAATTGGGGTAATGACCTGCAACCGCAGTCTCACTTGCAATTTGTGGATGATATAGCCCTTATGGGGCTTGCCCGGATCAACGAAGCTTCCAATTTATGGAAGGTCTTGGATGTATATCTTGCGGCGTCTGGCTAGAGGATTAATGAGGATAAGTCTTCTATCCTCTTTTTCAACACTCTAGAAGACATCCAAAGGAGGATTGTTGTTATTATGAGATTCCAAATTGGCTCCCTGCCCTTGACCTATTTAGGAATCCCTATCTCTCCTGGCAACCCTCCTAGGGAGTCGTGGCAGGGGATTTTGGATAAATTTCGATCAAGGGTTGATCACTGGACCCATAGATGGTTATCCTTTGCAGGGAGGGTCCAACTGATTCAGTCAGTGGTTCAGGCATTGCCGACCTATCGATGTATGCTTCAGGTGGCACCTAAGTGGTTCTTGAAGGGCTTGGATTCTCTAGCTAGGCAGTTCTTATGGGCAGGAAATCTTTCAGCTTCCAAGTGGAGTCTGGTCAACTGGGACCTGGTTTGTAGCCCAAAACAGGCAGGGGGGCTTGGGTTAAGGCAATCTATTCTTTTTGGGGAGGCTCTTGCAGCTAAACTGTACTGGAGGTGGTGTGTTGAGAAGGATCGAGGTTGGGCCAGGATTCTAGCCAATAAATATATGCAGAGGATCCCGTTGGAGGAAATCCCTAGATATCCGCTTGAAGGAAAGGGCTCTTCGATCTGGAACACGCTTAAGCGGGGGGCCTCTCTCATTAAGGCAGGGCTTTTCTGGATTTGCAGAAGGGGGGAAGAGGTCCTTTTCTGGAAGGACTCTTGGGGTGGTTACCCTCCCATCCTTGATCAGTTTCCTAACCTTGGAAACCTGGGCCAGAGGTTTTTGGACGTAGGATGGTCAAGGGTGAGTGATTTTAAGGTGGTCTGCAGGTGCGATCAGCTGGATTTGGAAAGGTGGAAGAATCCTGAGGAGTGGCTGGTGGTTGGGATGGAGGAAGAATGTGCTGAGCTGCAGGGCATTTTGGTGAATAGACACTGTAGCTCTCTTAAGGGGAGGGATGGGCTAGCTTGGTCCCCAAATCCTAAGGGCGTCTTTTCTGTGGCTAGTGGTTACTGGGAATTGATGAGGCGAAGACTTGAGGGAAGGGAAGTGAATTGGTGGAAACAGGTATGGAATAATGCTTCTTGGCCGAAGTGTAATTGCTTTGCTTGGACTTTGGCTTGGAATAGATGTCTTACATGGGACAATATCCACAAGCGGGGATTCTTGGGGCCCTCTATCTGTGTGGTAACGGAGAGGAAGATTCCTCTCATCTATTTTTCAGATGCCCTTTCTCTATGCTTATCTGGCACTATTGGTGGGGGGTGTGGAAGCATCCTTGTGTCCATGCTGATTCGCTGGTGGAATTTTGGAGCAGTTTGGGTAGACCTCCTTTTCCGTCCTCCTTTATCCAAACTGTCTGGTATATTGGGCCCATTTTCATCCTGTGGCAGATCTGGCTCGAAAGGAACAGGAGGATTTTCTGTGAGGCCAAATTGTTTGTTCAACAAGTTTGGAATAGGATCACAGTTATGATTCGGGAGACAGTGGAAGCTAAGTGTGAGGTGACCTTCCCGCTGGGTAGAGACGAGGTAGATATTGTGAGTAGGCTTGGATTGCAGGAGCTATCTCCGACCTCTGCCTGTGTCTGAAGAAGTAGACGGGCTATTAAGAAGGTGCAAAGGGTGGGAAGGTGGCTACCCCCTCAAGAGGAGTTTATCAAGATTAACACTGATGGCTCATCTAGGGGTAACCCAGGCCCGACTGGAATAGGGGGTGTTGGCAGGAACAACAGGGGGGAGGTTGTTTTCTTTTTCTCGGTTCATAAAGGATGGCAGTCTAATAATCTTATGGAGGGTTTAGCGATTCTTTATGCTTTGGAGAGGGCTTTGACGTTGGGTTGAGGAAGGTGATTTGTGAATCGGATTCACAAATTGTTGTTAATTTGTTGACTGAGCAGAAGGTGAGTGGGATTCAGTGGCAATTGGCAGGGATTGTGCAACAGATTCTCCAAATTAGCTCCTTAATGGAGCAGGTGTCCTTCATCCATATTCCTCGGGAATGGAATGGAGGGGCGGATTGTTTGGCCAAGTGGGCCTCAGATCATGACAGTGATTGGAAAGTGGAAGGTTGGGAGCACCTCTCTGGGGACTATTGTTAGGAATTGCAGAAGATTTTCACTGAGGACATGGATGGTAATGAAGCTGGTTGAGGTGTGGTTGGCTTGGTTGTTTTCTCTAGGGACCTTGGGGCTTTGCCTATTTGTGTAATGCAATTTTCTGATGTTCAATAAAGTTTTTACCCTTTTATTCAAAAAAAAAAATTAGAATTATATTGGAATTACTAATTTTTCTAGCATTTATGTATTGCAACTATTTTCTTAGAAAATGCTTGTGAACTATTAAATTCAGCAAATTTGAAGATCATTATAAATTAGAACTAATAGAGAAAAATTTCAAAGAATTCTTTTTTTTAATAATACATAGAGAAAAATTGTGTATTATGATATAGGATTTTAAGAGCGTACCATTTTCTTGCTTTTCAATACCTAAAGAAAAGTTGTTTGTATTCTATGAACAACTACTTTTTTAGCTAAGTATTTAAGTCATTAGTTATTTCCACAAATACTTACATAGTTTAGCATAGTATGAAAATTAAAGAAACCATTGACACATGAAGTAAGTTTCCCCTCAATCTTTCTACAATTTTGAAAACCCCCATGACAATGTAAATTGTATAAGCAATTAAAAAAATTCTATACTCAAATGAAACTAGTTTAATGAAAGATATCATATGTTCTAGTTCATTTGATAAAGTAATTAAAATGTCAAATTTATAAGAAGAGATAAACATAAACAATATTTAATAATATTTAATTGTTATGTGGTTGTCTATGGAATTTATCGATGTTTAAAATATTATGATTTTTTTTCTAAATGATAGATGTTTACACAAATAACATTGTTTATCAAGTGCAATTTAAGGTAAACTCTAATTGACAATAAAATAAACTCACAATACATGCATCAAAGCAATCATGTCAAAGATACAAATATAAATTAAAACATCTTATTTGTAAGTTGGATGTGTCGCAATTTCCATTTCTCATATACCTAACATGTACATTAACCTTCTCTAACTCCACTCTATCACAGATACATTTCCTATTCTCCTCTACCATCCACATTTCTAACTCTCGACAGGAACATGACGCTTGCGTCTCTTTAACTACTATGCTTCCTTCCAAGGGTACCAATATGTGGCATTATATGCACTAAATAATGATTAAACACTATTTCAAACACTTCTTTACTTTCACAAACATTATTATTCTAATTCTTACTAATAGTCTATTTTGCATAGATGAAACCAACTGCGTAGGTTTTATCTTTCAATTGGAGTTCGGCTTAAGTAAGATAATGCAAAATTAAACCATACCTGTTTAGGATTGTTTTACTAAGTCAAGTATGCTCTACAGATTGATTTTCTTAGCCCAATGGTGAGACATCTTCTAAAATAAGCGTTACAATCTAAGCTACTGATGCTACGCAAAATCTAAATTCAACTCCAAATTTGGTGCTAAAGAATTTTCCTCAGAGATGTAAATCGTATCCATTATTCAAACACAGTATCCATCTTGTGAAGATTCCTGGTGATGCTAAAAGAACCGGTCTGAAAAATAGGCTTACTCTACAATGATGCATACTGTTTAAGATATCCAGACAAATGAAGGGAGATCTATCAAAACACAATAGAAGAACCTTTCAATGGAGAATAGATCAAAGATAGTAAAATAATAATTAGATTTAGAGATTTGGATTTGGCTTGTATTCTTGTTTGAGTCTAATGTTGCATATTACGCATGTTTTGTACTTACGTCTGTGAGCCTAGATGTTGCCGACAGTTCGTAATTGAATTCTATGATATAATAAAGACTGATTCTGCATTGCCTCCATCGCCTTGTGTTGTTTGTGTTGTGTAACTTTTGCTCCTCGGTCCTCATTGTTCTCTTTGAAGACCCTCCTAATCATGATTGCATCATATATAAACACATGTCCTATCTATTTTAGACATGTACAAGTTGTGGATGATTGATGATGTTCATGCAAATTTGAGCTTAGCCACTATTTTTGGCTTCCACCATCAAACACAAAGTAATTGCCATGCATTGCTAAACTGCTAGTTCCATCGTTTGTTCCAAGCTACACCGAAAGCCATCCACCGATCATACACAACCATCCATAGTTTTATATATTTAGAAAAATAAATAGTTTATAATCTCCTAGTTCTAAATTCAACTCAATAATGCATGTCCATGCAAGTTATTTTATTTGGGAAACTTAATTTAGTTTTTCAATCTATAATTTGTTTTTAATATAGAAATATAGCTAACTCTTTCTTCCGAATAATGCATGTTGTGCATGCTCTTTAAGGATCTTTGGAATTCTGTTTTTAGAAGCACAACAAAACTATTTATTTAATAGCTTTGTAATTTTTGAGCATTCTGCAATAAAAGAATCTCTTCTTGAAAAACAGGGTTGTGCATTAAAAACAAAGTATTGTTTATTTATGAGATTAATTGTGTTTGGGTGCAATTATTTTTACCTCTACTATATTTATTGTTGTTATTGTGTGTTCTTTGCTATTTAATTTAATTAATCAGTTGGCTCAAAGGAGACATAGTAGTTTCAGATTCTACGAGTGGTGTTAGAGTAGGTAAAATTGTTTTGGGTTAAAGTTTTATTGTTTGAATTTCGCCAAAGTTAATCATGTCGAATTCTAACTATATGCCCATTCTAGAATTTGATGGGAATGATTATGATTATGGGTGTATTAAGATGCTGACCTTTTTGATTGGAAAAGATTTGTGGGAGATTATTGAATCAGGTTATGAGGAGCCAGCTGATTGGAATGCCCTTACAGCCAATGAAAGAACAACAAGAAAGGAAGCAAGGAAAAAGAATGCTCAAGCTTTGTTTCACATTTAGATAGCTCTTGATAAGAGCTTATTTCCAAGAATATGAAGAGCAAAGACTGTTAAAGATGCCTAGAAGACTCTACAAGAAGCTTACCACGATAGTGATCAAGTTAAAGTGGTCAAGCTTCAAACTTTGAAGCAAGAATTTGAGAATTTGAAGATGCAAGAAGCTGAAAGTATAAGTGATTATTGTGTCAGAGTCAAAGATGTGGTCAATAAAATGGCTACACTTGGGGAAATTGTAAGCAATGAAGTTTTGATAAAAAAAGGCATTGAGATATTTGACACCCAGATGAAATCATGTTGCAATAATAATAGAAGAAAGCAAGGATTTGACAAAATTACAGTTTGATCAACTGGTCGGATCCTTGATGTCTCATGAAGAAAGATTGAAAGATTCTTTTGAAGGTGTAGAGAAAGCATTTTCCTCTAAATTGCAAATCACAAAAAATGAAGATGCAAGCAACAGTAGTGCCAAAATCAATCAAGGCCAAGGTAAAGAGCAAAGCCAAAATTCTTCAAGAGGTAGAGGTAGAGGTGACTCAAGAGAAAGAGGTGGTTCCAGAGGAAGAGGTAGAGGTAGATTTGATAAGAGAAATGTTCAATGTTACCATTATAACAGGTATGGCCACTTTGAAAGAGAATGTAGATTGAAAGAAGGTAAAAGTGCTAACTATGCTCAAGAAAGTAGTGAGAATCCTCCTGATCACTTATTTTTATCTTATGCCAAGGGTGAAAATACTAGTAAAGATGTTTGGTACCTAGATTCTGGATGCTCTAACCATATGATAGGGAATGAGAAGTTGTTCTCAACAAAGGATGGAAGTTTCAAATCCAAGATCAAGCTTGGTGTTGATAAATCATTGGAGGTTGCTGCCAAAGGAGCTATGGAGGTCCAAACAAAAGAAGGTATAAAGAGTATTCATGATATTTATTATACTCCACAATTGAAGCACAATTTGTTAAGTGTTGGGAAACTACGTGAGAAAAATTATAAATTAGTCTTTGAGAATAAGACATGTACTATCTATGATAAGAATAAGGGTAATAGGGTGATCATTGTTGTTCCTATGAGAAGAAATAGGATGTTCCCCTTGAGGTTTGGTGAACATAACAACAGTTTGGCAAATATGCCCTATGAGGATTCAAGTTGGTTATGGCATCTCAAGTATGGGCATTTAAATTTTTATAGTTTGAAGTTTCTAACCTCGCATGCATTAGTTTCTGGTTTGCCCAAGGTTGAGGAACACAAAGAGGTTTGTGAAGGTTGTGCTAAAGGAAAACATGCAAGGGAAAAGTTTCCAAAGGGCAATGCATGGAGGGCTCATCACCCACTTCAGCTTGTTCATTCAAATATATGTGGTCCTATGCAGACTAAGAGTTTGGGTAAGACATCATATTTCATCACTTTATTGATGATTACTCGTGAAATTGTTGGGTATATTTTTTGAAGGCCAAAGATGAAGCCCTAGATAAATTCAAGAAGTTTAAAGCTCTTGTTGAAAATGAGAAAGCATGCAAGATCAAGTGTTTAAGGATTGATCGTGAAGGAGAATTTTTCTCAAAGGCTTTCCAAAGTTATTGTGGTCTTAATGGCATCAAGATGCAACTCACAACTACATACACACCTCAACAGAATGGAATAGCTAAAAGGAAGAATCGTACTGTGGTTGAAATGGCAAGGTGCATGTTACAAACCAAGGGATTGGGCAATTCTTATTGGGGAGATACAGTTGCTACAACGGTGTACATCCTTAACCGTAGCCCCACCAGTACACTAGAAAAGGAGACTCCTTGTGAAGGTTGGTAGGGAAAAAAAGCCTAATGTTAATCATTTCAATGTTTTTGGTTGTTTTTCTTATGTGCATGTACCTAATCAGAATAGACATAAGTTAGGTGCAAAGAGTGAGTCATGTATTTTTATTGGGTATAATGAGAAAATAAAGGCTTATAGATTGTATAATCCCCTCACTAACAATCTTATTGTCTCAAGAGATGTGATTTTTGCTAAAGGGGGAGTTTATGGTCATCAAAAAGGCCATGATGAGAAGCCAAAATCTGTTTTGAATGATGATATAATTGTTGATATTGATCATGAGCAGCCAACTAATGTTTTTGTATCCAGTGGTTTAACTCCACCAAGCAACCCTTCATCAAGTTCTTCAGTATCAAGTTCAAGTCCAGCTTCTTCTCCAAGTTCTACAAGGAAGGTAAGGAGATTGAGTGATATCTACCAGAGGAGTGGAAATCAAGTACATGAAGAAAACCCAATAGGTGAGACGATGAATTTTTCTTTATTAGCCAAGGCTAATTTTGAACCATCATGTTTTGAAGATGCATGTACTAATGAGGTTTGGGTGCAAGCCATAGAAGAAGAGATGGATTCCATTCATAGGAATGACACTTGGGAGTTGACAGAGCTTCTGCATGACAAGAAAAATATTGGCACCAAATGGGTCTACAAGACCAAGTTTAACAGTGATGGGAGTGTTGAAAGACACAATGCAAGATTAGTTACTAAAGGCTTCGCACAAAAGTATGGAATTTATTATGAAGAGACATTTGCACCAGTAGCAAGACATGAGACCATTAGAATGTTGATTTCATTAGCAGCTCAGAAGAAGTGGAACATACATCATATGGACGTGAAAAGTGTCTTCTTGAATGGGTACTTAGAAGAGGAAGTATATGTGGAGCAACCACAAGGTTTTGAAGTGGAAGGAAAAGAGAATCATGTCTACAGGTTGAAGAAGGCTTTGTATGGCCTCAAGCAAGCACCAAGAGTGTGGTATGTTAGGATTGATGGATACTTTCAGAGGAATAGCTTCCAGAGAAGTAAGAGTGATCCTACCGTTTACTACAAATTAGAAGGTACTGATATTCTCATCATAAGTTTGTATGTTGATGATCTTTTGTATATGGGTAGTAGATCTAAGATGAAAAATGAATTCAAAGATGCTATGATGAAAGAATTTGAGATGAAAGATCTTGGTCCGATGAAATATTTTCTAGGAATGGAGGTTTATCAAAGTAAGGATGAGATTTTCATTTGTCAAACAAAGTATGCACAAGATATGTTGAAGAAATTTAATATGACTGATTGTAACCTTGCCTCCACTCCAAGTGCTCATGGAGTTTTGTTATGTAGAGATGATGGTGTTGATTTAGTTGATGAGACAACTTACAGAAGTATTGTGGGGAGCTTGATGTTTCTAACCCACACGAGGCCTGATATTGCCTATTCAGTTTCACTTGTTTCAAGGTATATGAGAAATCCATCTGAAATACATATGAAGGCAGCCAAGAGGATTTTGAGGTATGTGAAAGGGAATTTAAGTTTTGGTATTCATTACTACTCTTCTGAAAAGTTCAATCTTATAGGCTTTAATGATTCAGATTGGGGAGGTAGTATGGATGACCGTAAATCTACATTTGGAATTTTTTTCTCTTTTGGTTCTTGATTAATTACTTGGAGCTCGAAAAAACAAAGCATTGTGGCCCTCTCATCTACAAAAGGGGAGTATGTTGCAATTACCTCAGCAGGTATGCAAGCTCTTTGGCTCATAATTTTTTTGGAAGAAATTGGAGAAAAACAAATTCAACCTATAGTGATATATTGTGACAATGTGAGTGCCATCAAGTTAGCTAAGAATCCGGTTCATCACAACAGAACAAAACATTTTGATATGAAATATCACTTCATACGAGATTTGGTGCAAAAGCGGATATCTTCACCAAGGCAGTTGCAAATGCTCAGTTTTTGACACTTTGAGATCAAATTGTGAGCCCTCTCAGCATCAAGGGGGAGTATGTGGATGATTGATGTTGTTCATGCAGCTTTGAGCTTAGTCACTATTTTTGGCTTCCATCGTTAAACACAAAGTAATTGCCATGCATCGCTAAACTGCTAGTTCCACCATTTGTTCCAAGCTGCACCGAAAGCCATCCATCGATCATGCATAACCATCCATAGTTTTATATATTTTTAAAAAGAAATAGTTTATAATCTCCTAGTTCTAAATTCAACTCAATAATGCATGTCCATGCAAGTTATTTTATTTGGGAATCTTAATTTAGTTTTTCAATCTATAATTTCTTTTTAATATAGAAATATAGCTAACTCTTTCTTCCGAATAATGCATGTTGTGCATGCTCTTTAAGGATCTTTGGAGTTTTGTTTTTAGAAGCACAACAAAACTATTTATTTAATAGCTTTGTAATTTCCTGAGCATTCTGCAATAAAAGAACCTCTTCTTGAAAAATAGGGTTGTGCATTAAAAATAGAGTATTGTTTATTTATGAGATTAATTGTGTTTGGCTGCAATTATTTTTACCTCTGCTATATTTATTGTTGTTATTGTGTGTTCTTTGCTATTTAATCTAATTAATCAGTTGGCTCAGAGGAAACATAGTAGTTTCAGATTCTACACAAGTGATAAGAGTTTTTGAGGATTTTTGATAATGAAACCAAGTCCTTAATTTTAATAGATAGTTCTATGAAGAAACAATTATTATCATTTGAACAAAAAACTTAAATTTTTTTTGTAAATTTTTGAGTATATGTTATATTTTACTACTATTGTGGTTCCACACAATTTATTTTTGATGTAATGGTGAGATTAGTTATAATCTTTCATTATATCCACCTAGTTTAGGAGTTTCAGTAGGCCTTCGGTAAGAGATTTTTGCCAAAGTAAAATAAAAGTAAAAATTAGGAGGCTTGCCATGCTTAGCTTACAGAGGAGGACAATATCATAGTGTCGATGATATCTGGAATAAAAGGCTTTATTGAAAGGAAATTGCGACCTCTGTACAGAAAACCGCCATGCATCTACTCTATGCAAAGAGTAGGGACTTTCATAAAATAAGGAACAAAGAGATGCATCTCACAGAATACGTTGAATTGTAAAAGCATTAAAACTACCTATTACGGAGAATCTAAATGGCATAATATGGTACTTCTGAAAGAGTTAAATGAAGCAAGATACTTAGGTTGCATTAGAAATCAAATTATAAATTAAGATCATTGATAATCTCAAATTTGTCTCTTGTTAGCTAAAATAATGATTCGACTGCTATGGAATTTCACAAAAATAGAAAATACGACTATCAATAACATGCCCAATCTCATGATAGTTTTGCCCCTCGCCCTAAATTCGTATTCTCTCCCCCCATTTCCTCTGTGAATTTCAACCTTCACTGCAATAAATTTTCGGGAATGCCTCGAATGCCCTTGCTATGTGGCTATAATGGTGAACTCCTCCAAAGAGAATTTAAAAAAAATATATATATATTCTCTCCTCCTAAATAAGAATTGTATGAAAAATGGTTTGAAACAAAAAGGGTGTGATAGTCCTTTACGGTGCACAAGATTTATGTGTTTGTAATATCTTTTCTTTACCTAAATAAGAATTGTATGAAAAATAGTTTGAAACAAAAAGAGTGTGATAGTCCATTACCGTTCATGAGATTTATGTGTTTGTAATATCTTTTCTCTACCTAAATAAGAATTGTATGAAAAATAGTTTGAAACAAAAACGGTGTGATAGTCCTTTACCATGCAAGAGATTTATGTGAGAATATCACATGCAAATGGTGAATATTTTTAATCAATTGATGAGAAATCAATTGATTCTCATACATATCTAAAACATGAAATGCAATATATATATATATATATATATATATATATATATATATATATATATATATATATATATTGATTGCATTTATGTCATTTTATGTTCAAATTATTGATAATAGTTATATCTAATAAAATTCAAACAAAATCTTGATGATCACAAACAACACCATCACTTAACCAATATACTAGGGGAAGAGCACCAATAGATAACATAGTTCCAATAACCGTCACCTTATTGTCATGTTGACCCCCTAATAGCCATTATAGTGAAAACACCATTAATAAATTTGTTTTGTATCAATCGTTGATCATTTTTTGTAAGTAATTGGCCCATTTCTGCACAACTATTGGAACACTTGTCCCATTTGTGTACCACCATTGGAACATTTGTGCACCACTATTGGGACATTTGTCAACAAGTACTAGTGATTTTAAGTTGACAGTCACTAGAACATGTTTAGTTAGGTATCAGGTGACACTTTGAAATATGTACTTTTTGACCTTTGTGCGCATAACTGATTACACAACGTGCATCGTTACTACCTAGAAGTCAGATCAATAGCTACAAGCAGTTAAGTCACATACGAAGACAACTTAAAAATAATAATCAAAATCCGATGTACTGTTTAGGATCAGTGGGTGCGCGAAGTTAGCTATGACGACTACCGATGCTCTTCCCCTATAGAAAGAACTCAATGCCTTATCCAATCATTGTTTTTAATTCAAAAATTCTTTTTACAAATTAATTTTGGTTTGGATGTTGAGACTATCGTATTGAAACTGATATATATATATATATATATATATATATATATATATATATAGATTGATAACATATAATTGATAAACTAAAACTTGATCTATAATGATTTTTCTAACAACATACTAACAACCTTCTAAAAATATTTTAAAATAACATCATCCTAAATATATTAAAATAAAAATCCATAGAGTACTAGTTCTTTTTTAAGCCTGAAGACACCTCTTCAAACATAAAACTGATCTCGATTTCTAAACTTGATATAAATATATACCTTTTATTATTGAATTTATGCTTATGTGTTCATCTGAATAGATTGGCCTAGTGTCAGCCGTCCCAGTTCACTGGTGCTGAATACAGTCTTAGCAGCCGCGATAAGGACTAGTTAGACTGCAATGAGATGCATAAATGGATAAGTGCCCCTCCAACGGTTGACATTGCGACGGCCTAAAGACAAGTGCGGTATCTTTTCAGCCGGTTACTGAAGCAGCAAGCGATAAATGAGAAAAGGAGCATTCACAGTCTTTCTTTTTACATTCATTCATTCTTTTTTCAAGAAATTGTGCTCCAAAGGATATTTTATTTTATTTTCACTGGTTTTTGTTTTCGGGTTTTTTTTTTTGGTACAGATCACATTTGCTTGCTATGGAGGAGTCCTTAACTTTTGATGAAATCGAGCTGCATATGATAGCCCGCAAGGGATTGTTCCAGACGTGCTTCTACAACCTAAAGACATTTTAAAACTGTTTTATATTAGTGTTTTAGGTCTTTCGGATTTTGCCAAATATCTAGGGTTTTTATAATACTGTTTTAGGTTTTTCTGTTTAGCATATCGTATTTAAATCTTGGGTGTTGTTTTTTAAATTTGTATTTAGGGTAGTGAACGAGCGGGCTTCCCAGGCGCTGGGTTCATCCTCGGCAGCCTTCGTGTTATCACGTTGCTGCCAAGAGACGTAGGCAAATCGCTGGGACGAGTCCGTGGTGGGGAAAGGGCATTTTGTGAGGCTCATAGGGAAATGAGGGGAAGTTTGGATTATGTCTTTGTGGAGGCATTTGCAGAGTTGGAAAAACAAGAAGAAAACAAGAAGAGAGAGAGAGTGACAATGGTGGTGGTGAAGACAACTGGAGGGTTGAGCGAAGTGGCATCTCAAACCAAGATAACAAACAAGAGATAGAGGCGATTGATCTTGTATATCAATGACACATACGTTAAAGGTGAGTCAATTTCACAACACATACGTTAAAGGTGAGTCAATTTCACAAGTGAGGATACAAAATTCAATATTGAAAATCAAGAGTCTCAATTTATTACGTTCGGGATGGGTAGAATATAGAAGAAAGGGGTAATTGCATTGTTGCAATGAGGATCCTATTGACATCTTTTGAAATCAGTGGGATGGATTACTATGAGTTTGAAGTGTAGAATCTTGATTTTCAATATAGGATTTTGTCATCCTCAATTGTGATATTACTCACCTTTAAATATATGTTGTTAATCTCAAAAGATGAGTCGCGTCTGTTTCTTATTTGTGATGCCACTGCTATGACGTCCTCGTTTTCTTCTTCTCCAACACCTCCTTTTTCTATCTTCTTGTCCTCGTTTTCTTCTTCTCCACCATCTCCTTTTTCTCTCTTCTCTTCCCATCTCTCCATGTGGGCATTGAGCAAATTTTATGTAGCAATTGTTCTCCTTCCAACAGTTAGTTATCCTCACCACCACCATTGTCACTCTCTCTTTCTTCTTGTTTTTCCAACTCTGCAAATCCCTCCGTAAAGATGTGATAAATCCAACTTTCTCTCATTCCCCACTGGTCCACACAATGCCCTTTACCCACCGCGGGCTCGTCCCCAGCAATTTAACTACCACCATCTCCACTGGTCTGTGAGGATTCTAATGATATGGATTGCATTAGAGTCCCACAGAAAGACACAACAAAAATAGTTCAGGAATGTACAGGAGGTTGGCCATCCTCAAGTCCCGTGATGATCCTTCTACCAAACACAGACAATTCAGCAGCACCTGTCATGATTCAGTTGGAAGTTGTGGAGAAGAAATAGTGACCGCAGAGGTGAGAGTGAATTCTTTGGATCCAGCCTGTGAGGGTTCTAATCACATGTATTGTAAGAGAATACCACAGAAAGGCGATGTGCAGAAGGATGGCCATCCGCAAGGCCTTACGGAAACAGTGCTGACATGAAAGATGCAGAACAGTCAGAAGCCTTGGATGCCATAGAAACTATTCGGCTGCGGAATACCTCAAACATTATTGAAAATGGACAAATCTCACACATGACAACTCCAGAAGTGCAGATCCCGAGTCAACTTCAAGATAGCTTTTACCCACTTGAAAGCAACGCATTCAGGAATATTATACAAGTAGATTTAAGTTCAGTCAGCAGTACCTCTATGCTACCAGAGATGCTGACATACCAATGCTGTATAACTTATCCAACAAATAATTCGAGGAGCCGACATGTTTTAGTGAAAGAAACAATGAGTGACAGTAAGTTGCTTGTTATCTAAACCTTTCATTACTCATTTTTAGCTCCGTTTGATCTCTAATGAATTCTCCGTGGTAAGATTATTTTTTAGACTTTAGCTCTGCCATTTGTGCATCTGCTCGATGAATACTCCATGGTAAGATTAGTATTTTAGATTTTAGCTCTTCTGCCCTTGCATCTCACTTTCTCCATGTGTGTGGTTCATTGGGCCCTTATTCCCCTTTTATAGCTGTGCATGCAGCTTATATTAGGTGCAAGACTTCTCTGGTACCTAAGACTTAGGAAACTTTAATAGATTGAATCTTCTGATTCTAAGTTAGCTTTCCTGATTTGCTTCTGGTTTATTTTTGATACACGTGTCTTTCTACCATTTTTTTTTGTCGATATGAATTCTCATTGCCCTTCATTTTGTGCACAATGTATTGTCCCTTGTGATCTCCAAAGCTTTTATAATTTCCTTTCTTGGTTTCAACAGCACCGTTTGATGTGCCACCAACCGATCATGCTGGCCTGGTTTACCAGTCGGTTACCCCACTATGACCTGGGTGCTCCCAATCCTTTTCAACTTTTGTTGGCATCCAGCTGTTCATACAGCCTACACATGAATCAATTGGGTAAACATGCTATTTGTCCAGCTCATCCAATTTTGACCCATGATTTGTTTACAGTTAATTTAAGATTGACAGTTATTTTAATCAATCATCATCAAATATGAGCATATTGATTAGCGTCATAGTTAATTTAACATTAGTAATGGTGTCATTGTTCAACAAAATGATCTAGGGTTTCTAATTCTCACGAACCGAAGAATCTGAAGTTTCCATCAATTTACTTTTGCAACATAGTCAGCACCCTTTGACTAACACCAAGTAAATTGTCTTTGAAAATAATCCCAATGACCCAATCAGCTTAGAAAGCTTTAAAGTGAAGACTTTTTTCTTCTCGTTTGCTGGTTTTGCAAAATTGAAATCACCTCAAATGATAACAAGTTGGTTGTTCTATGGATTCAACTAGGCTGTTGTATATATGATAGACTGCTCTTTCAGCTTGCACCTAGGAACAATCTAAACTGAAAGCAATAGAAAATTTACTATAGTTAAATCCCAACAACGATGGGGTGGTACACTTAAAATCAATTTGAGTTCTAGATGACAAGACTCCATTGAAAGCAGAAGATAATTTTTTAAAGATGAAACTAGAAAACTTCAAAGCCACATGAGTGTGTTCAGAATTCTGAATTGATGTGCATGCCAGCTTCATTATCTCTTTTAACTTAGGTTCCTCCACTCCGTGATACATCAATCCAAACTCCTATCATTGATCACTGCTATATCACCCAGATTCAGGCACCAAGTCTCTTTATGCACTTATATTTGTCACTAGGGTAGTATACAAATGTGTTGATGAAGACAAAAAAACAACAGCTTTTAAAACTGTACCCAAGACATAACAGATCATACTAGAGACGACGACTTGGATGTGTTCTTAAAGAATATTACAATATGCACCGTTTCCAATTTTTGGCACCTTTAAATGAAAATTGTTATACTATCTTTTTAGAACATGAATCTTCTGTTTATAAAATTCATCAAAATTAAAAACATTTCTGGATGCATTATGTCCAATTTTCAACAGTCTTATATTTTACTTTTCCATATCAGCATTGTCTGGTATTGAATGTTATATTCCCATGATCTAAAATTACTTACCTACAATGTTTTCATTGAAACTGGTGACAATCAACATAAGAAATTTTATGGTTAAAGAAAAAGAGTTGGATAAATTCATGTTTGATTGTTCTATAGTATCAAATATTAATAATTCAATATTGATAGCACCAATAAAATAAAGATAATGATTGTTTTTCTTCTTATTATTTTATATACAAGATGAATTGAGTTAGCCATCATTATATCTATATGACCTTTTGTTCTTAAAATGTTTAAAATTCTATCTATTTTCTGCAAGAAAGAGATATATCAAAGTGAAGGCTCTGGAGGCTGCTGGAGTTGCAAAACAATTTGAAGAGAAAAGGGAACAAGGACACAAATCTAGGTAGGAACTAGCCAGGCCTAGTGAGCATGAAAAGAATTTTCTTGAGAAATCGAAAGAACTACACAGAGGAAAAAGAAGGTGAATGATCCAGTATTTTGCCTGTAGTGGTAGTAATAAATCAATATCAAGTGGCATGGCAAGAAAAAAGGCAGTGGGATGCACCTTGCAATCTCGACCAGGCAGTTCTGTGATTGGTGTTGATTTGAAGTTGAGAAGAGCTTTAGAAGCCAAGACAAAATTGGAGCAAGAAAAATTGAGGAAATTGGAGGAAAAAAACAGAAAGAGGAAGAATGGAAGAAAAATGCAGCAAAGGTTGCAGCAAATAAGAGGAAAAAGGAAGAGATGGACAAGAGAGACCGTGAGGAAAAACAAAAGTGATTGGAAGAAGCACAGAAGTAGCAGAAGAAACTTGAGGAACAACTTCGTGCTGAGAAGGAAAAAGAACAGAGGCTCTGAGCTCTAGTATCTGAATAGACACCATAGTAGATTTCCCACATCTATGTACTTAATTATATGCTGATATTAGCTAAGCACTTCACATATTGAAACAGGATGACAAGAAGCATAAGAGGAAGGCAATGGAGCAAAAGGAAAAGAAGCAGCTTTGCATAGTGAAACAAAGGGAAGCTGCTAAGCGCAGATGATGAATAGAGGAGGATGCCAAGTCAAACAAATTTGCATCAAAGGATGCAAAACACATGCAAGAAGTCCATCAGCATAATGAAACAACACTTCAGGCCCAAAATGCATATGCTGGAAAGGTAAACTGTTACAACTTATCGATTCAGATCCTGTAGTAATCAATTGGACCTGTCAGCTAATTTTATCTATAATGATGACAACGGACAATTTTTTTATAAATCTAACTTGTATACAAGAAACTTGGAGACTGTCTATACAGGGCTTCTTATGGTACAAATGATGTTTCCAACTTCGTTAATACAACTGCATCGTAGGTGTCAAGCATGTCAACTAGTTGTGCAAAAGGTGCACATGAAACAAAAGGGCAGTCAATGTAGGGCAGCAATGCTAGTTCACATCTATCATCAAAATCCAACTTCAATATTGAATCTTATGAAATATCGCCTTATAAGGGTCCAGATGAAGAGGATAATGATGATGTAAATCCAGGGAAACCCATACCACTATGGGCAAGGTAGATGAGGATAAGTTTCTGTTTGGATGTTTATTTTCAACAAGACTATAAACTTTCATAACTTTCCGACACTTCTTTTGGTCACAGGAAAGAGTATTTGATTCCACATATTATCAGTCAACAATATATTGATCCTAATGAGATATTCGCTGGTGCAAGAACTTGCAGTTTAAATGAAGGTACTTAAAGTGTGAAGTTATGAGTAGAAAACATTATATGTCTTTACTCATGTTTGATTAAATAACATACATTTTTGTTTAAACCTCTTCAAGATGCCATCAACTATTTGTTCTTATGTGCTTTGAGAAAGGTGTGCAGATGAGACTCAATTAAAATATTTTGATTTTGCAGTTTTTGAGTCTTATGGATCAACTAGGAGGAGAGATTTCAAACGACTTTGTTACAATGGAGAATTGCTTAATGACTGTTTTACATAGAAAGAAGAGCATCAATACAAGTTGCAGTTGAAGGTCCTTTAAAAAGTTGTATGAAGCCATAAAAAAATGAAGAGAAAGCTATCAGTTGAAGGTCCTTTAAAAAGTTGTATGAAGCCATAGAAAAATGAAGAGAAAGCACAAGGACAGTGTTTTGTGAGTCAAAATAAGAGAAAAAGTGACTATCATATCCATTCCACGATGGAAGGGTCAACAGGGCCTCTTGTTAAAGCCAAAGTGCAAGCACCATATACCCAAAAGGGTCGAATATACAAAGGTGCATGATAGTCCATTAATCAAATAGTGAGCAAATAAGAGCAAACAAAAAAGTGTATGGTTGATAGGCCAAGGGTTTCTTCAGCTTCATAGGGAGATACGACAAGGAACAAGGAGCAGTAGAAGAGACCTAGAATGGTATAAAGGAAACGGTCAAAGTTGAGTCCCAATGATCTTTATGACAGTAAGCAAGAGTGCATGACAGTCTTGAGAAAGGAAACCCTAAGACAATCCTTTCAGGGAATTCACATTCAAAACAGCAAATGACTGAGTATAGGATAGTTAATGAGATCTCAAGTTTGCAGTCACAATGCAAGAAAGCAATTTAATTAAGATATTCACAGTCAAGGTAAGAGTTAAGAGCAAAATATGAGGTCAGTGAGCTGAAACAGATTAGGACAGTCAAAACATTACATTGTTGACCTTGTCTGTGATGATTTTATACAAACAAGAGCAGTCCAATCCAAGGGATTAACAGCTAATAACAGTCAAATAGCAAAGCTCCACTAGAAGTCCAAAAGAACAGACATCAAGATCAGACCAAAGATCAAATCACAAGCCTTTGGATAGTCATAGTTTAAGAGGATAGTGATTAGTCATTTGGTGAGCAAATACCATACAAATCGTAAAGGCAATAAAGGAATGACAGTGCCTGAAGAGATCATGACAGTGTGTTGATAAGTGATCAAGGAGGTAGGTGAAGAGAAGAGTATTCTACATGCATGACAAAATCACAATCCGTTAGAGCCAAAAGTCCTTGAATGGCACAAATGTTAAGACAGTCTTAACAGTAACAAGGAAATCGTTGAAGATACAAAAGTAAAAGTAGATAGTCCATGACTGCTGCATAACAGATGATGGAGATTTACACCCAGCAACGTTAAGGAAAGGCAGTCCTAGAAACAAAAGAGACAAAAATCTACTGAGGACAATCAGCCCTTCAATGCTTTGCATACAAGAAAATGACAGTCAGGGAGTATATTAGGACAGTGGCAAGTGACAATAGGAGTTTCATGATCATGGACTGTTTTTAGCTGAGATATAGAAGATAGTGAGCTTTGACATAGCAGTCATATAGACCACTTCAAACCATATGAGTAAACATAGAGATGACAGTACCTTGCAAGAGGACAGTCCATGGCCTCAAGTAAGACAGAGGCCTAATACAATAAGCAATCTTGTTTAGACTCAGAGCAAATCTATTAAGAAAGAGAGGAAAGGATGAAAATTTTAAAGGTTAGAACTGTTAGAAGACACCACAATGACAAGGCTACCATACAGAACAGAGAAACACTACTGCCAAAACAAGAGATCACTGTCAAAGAGATCATTTATAACAGTCCCTAGCATGAATAGAGAAAAATAACATCAAACCCTAGAGATGAGTCCACGAGTAAAGCAGAGATAGCTGTCAAATGAAATGAACATAGTGAAATACATTGAAACAAAGAGTTTGAAAGCAATCTTGTGGGATACTTTGAGGGGGTGACAGAGCATGCAAAAGGCAGAGAGAAGGCCTTGAGGCAATATAAAAGCCAAGAACAACGCAAAGTCTATCAGTCCATAAATGATATTGAACAGCAGCAGGACAGTGCCCTATTTCTTGCATAGTTAATGACATTCCCCAAAGGAAATGCAAGGTCAGTCCAGAGTAATAAACAAGGTTAGAGGAAGCAAAGAGATCAAGAATCAATGCTGCAAAAAGCCAGTATTGACAGTGGTAAGTGGTATGAGAAATGGTATGAGAAATAGTCCATGTATGACAGCACATGCTGTCATAACACTTGAAAGACAGTCCCGATGACAATGTTTCAAAACAGTTGAAGAGGGACCAAGGCCAAACATGCAAAACGAAGGTGAAAGATATACGACTGTAATCTTAAAATTCCTTTGTTATGATGAACAGTAAATAGATGTGCAGTCATATAAGCTCTAAAGGAGGCTAAGAAGAGTCTAAGTTACCATGAAATATTTTGATTATGCAGTTTTTGAGTCTAATGGATCAAATAGGAGGAGATATTTCAAACTGTGTAGCTACAGTGGGGAATGACTTAATGACTGTTTTCCATGGAAAGAAGAGTGTCAATACAAGTTGCAGATGATAAATAAATAAGGGCTGAGTAAAATCATTAAACGGATTCAGGTTGCCTTGTCTGCTTATTGACATGTTTGTATCTATTATCACAGTTTTCTACCCTAAAGATTAATTTTGTGAATTTAATGGTTGCATAATGTGAATCATACAAAAGGATGATAATTGGAGTCAAAGATATCATCTTGCTGGAAAAAGTATGAAAATGAGCCATAAGGAAGCTGGCACTAAAAAACAAATCTGGAAAGCTTGTGTTTTTATTTGATCCTTTTTTATTTATAAGGATGACACTTAATGCATTATTAATTTCAACTTTTCCAGGTTTTCCTTCACTCATCATGACTT
Source organism: Cryptomeria japonica (assembly GCF_030272615.1). Lineage (NCBI taxonomy): Eukaryota > Viridiplantae > Streptophyta > Pinopsida > Cupressales > Cupressaceae > Cryptomeria > Cryptomeria japonica. The sequence continues at coordinate 574,768,461 of NC_081407.1, read as the reverse complement.
TCTTTGTCAATTGAGGATGCACCTATCTTGTATTATATTGTTGTTTTCCCATACTTCGCAAAGCTGGACATCTTCAAGTCTCTTTTGTAAAGCATGTGCCTGTTACTTGTAACCTTTATTGCCTCTTCACTAACATTTTTCATTCTTCCAGGGTGCTTAGTACCGAAATCATTCAAAACTAATGATCGGTTGATTTAAAACTTATGTTCAATTGTTTATGGGAAGCTTTAAGTAAAGGAAAACAAAACTTCAATTGGAACATTTAAAAGCACGTTAAATTTTGACTCTTCGTGTATACATGCTTCATGATTTTGTAATTTCTGTGGAGGGTGTCATGTTCAAATGTGCATTTGCAAGTGCTGTGTTCAGTATGGTTTTGTTTGAATATAGATGGCCAATCACTGAGTTTCAGACTTGAATTTGAATGCAAAGTGACAATGTATTGGTCTTTCAGATGCATTTCATGTAATTTCTGTGGAGGGTGTCATGTTCAAATGTGCATTTGCAAGTGCTGTGTTCAGTATGGTTTTGTTTGAATATAGATGGCCAATCACTGAGTTTCAGACTTGAATTTGAATGCAAAGTGACAATGTATTGGTCTTTCAGATGCATTTCATTCACTTGTGTGTTTAAAATCATTATGTTTTCTTGAAGATTGATTTTGTCTTGTCACAAATGACCACATACTTGAATTTCATCAAACACGGAGTTTTTGATTCGAATGTGAATGTCAAAGCATGGATGTCTTTATTTTTTAGACATTTAGAAGCCTTCTATAATGACCAAAAATGAGTGTTTTAAAGTAGAATTTATCCGAGAAACAAAATAAATTAGACTTCAAGCACATTTCGAGATTGACAAAAGTAAGGAAAGTTGGCGAGTGGCAACTTTGCACATTGTTAGCCCATTAATACCTTGTACTTCAACAATGGGAAAATTGGCTTATTCCTCATAAAAAGTCTATTCTATTTGCATATATGTATTCCTCTTGGAAAGTCACGCATTTATAAATATTTCACATGATTTTGAGTCTATAAGGAAAACTTCTGGTTTTTTGCATGTTGTTGGATTTGTGTAAAAGGTAAGTGGCTGCTTTATTTTTGTCACTTGTTTATTGGGGCAGTTTCATCGCAAGTTGTTGTACAATCAGAGTTCTTAATAGAATGATGATGTCTCTTCAGTTCTGAAACTCTTGGGAATCCATTGGCATGTGATAGACACTTTCAGCATATAAGTATAAATTTGTGAGACATGAGAGAGCAAGTGTGAAGAAGTTAATTGATGAATGTTTGATAGAGTGGTCACATACTCTTAGTTGGAACGATAGTTCGGAAAACTTGAATTTGGCTATCACTTCGTGGGACCAATTTTTTTTATAAACTTAGGACATGGCAAAATCTTGTTATATTAATGAATATTTGAAAATATATAACATAAAATATCTTCGAAAACACATTGTTGACATTGTAGTATATATTACTTATTTCTATAATGTATAAATCAAAATTAAAGTTTATTGTGTATCATAGAACGAGAAACAATTTTAGCCTCTAAATGAGCTACAATGCCCCTTCCACTACTCATGCCATATTTAGAAGTTGCCTCATCTAAAGAGATTTTTGTCACGTTCCATGATAATGATGTTTAAATTAGTACACTTAAGATTTTATCTCATTTCCTTGTTTTTGATTGAGAAAGCAATGAAAACCAAGGCACTGGCCTTTTACATAGTTTAAACTATAAATAGCACTTAAACAATGCTATAACAACAAACATCCATAACTAGAGTCTTTCCGAACCAGAAACAACAAAAAGAACAGAACAACAGGGAACAAGGGAAAGCATCTTGTTGTGACACACATCACTCCGTTGCAAATGGGGACCCCCACTTTTTTTTGGATTCCTAGGTTGTGTTAGGGTCTTTTGCTATTAGCCTTTGCATTAGAAAGGTATAGGAGCTCAAATGGCTAGGAATCAGGTAGATAGTCTTGCATGAGTGTGAAGTAAGTAAGTTTGTAAGGTCTAGATGTCAAAAGTACAATCATGAGTAAGGAAGAATTGTCAATTCCCAGGTCACTTCAAGTGCTCCTCTTAAAAGAACAAACTTCACTTCATGAACATTTCTTGTGTAGTGAGTTTCTTACATTTCTCCCATAGAGCAAAGACTCACTCTAAAAATCTCATATTGAGCAAATTATCAAGTATTGAAGTTGAGAGCGCAAGCAAGAGATTGGTCTTGGTTTGAAATCCACTTCATGAACTTAACCTCATGAGCAAACTTCATCTTCAAATCCTCAGGAGTGAATTTCACCTTCAAAACTTCATCAACTAACAAATCAAAGCGAACTTCATGCTTGAAGGATTTGGAGCGAAATTCTTCATGTTGAAGATGGAAGAATGAAACAAATTTGTGAGTGTATGCGGGAAAAGCGGGTCGATAGAACTCAATATGTGAAAAATAGAGCTCTATGGAGCCTTGCTCACACACTCACATGACTTCTTGGTGCAAGCTATGGAGTAATGAAGTATCACTCAGCTTCCCAAGGTGGGTCTCATGGTTCTCTATCTTACACGGTCCTTCAAACCAATGTTTTTGCTCTCAGATCACTGAGCAAAATGGTTTAGGGATGACAAATGCAAGAACGAGGGATGTTTTTTGTTGGTTTTAATATGAGATGCATCCTAAGCTATGCATGATTCTAGAAATGCAATAAACTAACTATAAGATGACAAGGTTAGTAAACAAACTATCCTAACATACTATATTAGTTAATAATTTAAGCTAATGATAATAGAAAGTATTCTAAACATGCATATTTAGACTAATTCCTAGTTAAAAGAGAGGCTAAATGATGAGCATAAAAATGATATGAAAGCTTGAATGTATTTGAGCATAAGTATGATACTACAAACTTGAATTCTTAAAATGGAGGGATGAGAGCTCTATTTATAGCAAAAATAGGGCAATGGATGGTCAGGATTGAAAGAGTTAATCAAGGGCTAAGTTTGAAAGTTGGGAATCCATGTTTGCAATTTGCACCAATGAAATGGTGACAAGTGTCAACATAGGGTTGGGTTGAGAGAAGGGGTTGGAGGCATTAAATGCCTGAGAAGACCTTATGGTTATCTAGAGGGTAAGGGTTAAGCCTAAGTTAAGATTACCCATTGGATTAAAAGTTAATCCAAGGATAAACTCTTGTGCAAATGATTAAGGAATAACCATGGTCAAAGCAATGAATGTTTGATGAGACCCTTGGGTTACATGGAGGTTGAGTTAAAAGAAATTCTTTAACCATGTAAGAGGGTTTGAGTTAACCATTAATGGTTATGAAGACTTTGGGGAATTAAGTGGTTGAAGATTTGAAGCCTTTAATGGTTATCAAAGACTTTAAGGTTTTGAGAAGTGACCTCTCCTTGCTTAGGGATGTGACAAAGTTTAGAAGATGGGTTAGGCTAATTAGAAGCGATTAGAAGAGTCTAGAAGAAATTAGGAAGGGGTTTAGGAAGGTAAGTGGGAGATGTAGGATTTTGCAAGTGGATGGAGGGATAATAGGATTTAATTGAAATAAAGTTAATTTAATTCAATTTGGTTGCAATTTGGGGAAATTAAATAAATTAGATAACTATTTAATTAGATTTATTTAATTTAAGATAACTATTTAATTAAAAGTGGATAGGGGGGATTTAATTGAAAAAAATGATTTATTCATTAAATGGGTATAGTGAATTTAATTGAGTAATTTACTTAATTAAATAGAGGAATGCGGGTAATTTAATTAAATTGGATTTAATTAAATAGAGAAATGAACATAAAATATTCATTTAGGAATATGGTCATTTTTATACGTCTACAGTGAGCATTCATGTCATGTTGGAGAGACAAGAATCAACTTCATGAGTTGCACTTTTGGAGCAAAATTCATGATTGAGCTTTTTGGAGCAAAATTCATCAATGAGCACACATAAGCGAGCATACATGAGCAAAAATTGAAACAAAGGATGAACACTTGCTTTGAATACATTCAATTAGAAATGAACTTCATGAGTTGATGATTACAAACAAACTTCATGAGTTGATGAATTGAAGTGAAGTTCATAATTAAAGGTAGAAACGAATTCAAGAGTATTGAAAAGCACAAGTGGGCGTGTGCACAAAGATGGTCAGAAAAGTGGACACCACCCAAAAAAAACTTGGAAAAAACAGGCAGCGCGTACGTGGTTTTTAAAATTTCAAATTCCCGCGTACGCGCTTAGGTTTGTTCTTCTCGAGCTTAGAAAAGGTAGCGTGTACGCACTACGCCTAGGAAAATTAGCACGTACGCGCTACTTATAGGAAAATGAGCGCGTACACGCTAATAATCCTAGTAAAACCGCGTACGCGGTGCCTGATGAAAAAAGTTTAAAAAAAAAAATAGGTCCTCATTTACCCGAAAAGCGCATTTTTTACTTTCTTCTTTTCCCATTTTTTAAGCTAAACCGCGAACGGGGTGCGAAATTTGTCCTCAGGCTATGGATCAAGGTTAGTTTTTTTTTTTTTTTGTCTTTCTTTCCGGTTTATGCAATTTGTTTTACATTTTGAATTTAATTTCATTAATTTTGATTAGGTTTTTTCATTTTTTGTGTCAAAAACCAAATTCTTCTAATCCAGAATAAGAACAACCAAATGCACCTCCTGAAAACCCACAAGAACAACCAAATGCACCTCCTGAAAACACACAAGAACAACCCCCAATTCCTCCTTTTGACCGCACAGCCGAAACACATGAAGAATTAATTAATTAGTTAGGGCAAAATACATCCAAAATCAATAGACTAATTGTAAAATTGAAAACTTCTGAACTTGACCATCATCAATCCCTCGCCACTAGCCTAGAAACATTAGCTAGTGGTGCCATAGCTATTTCCACTAAAATTACCAAATGGGGAAGCTTTAGGGATAGGTGTCGTCAATTTTACGCCAATGGGCTATCATACGATGGAGTTAAAAACAAAAATATTTCTAAACAACAAATATGTGCCCTTTTTGTTGACCCCAAAATTGGTCAGTCATTACCTCCTAATGCAAAGAGGTTTCCCATACATTGGTGTACCAATGTGCAGATGAAGAATCTTTTTTGGCAAAGGTGGTGGATGGTCTTTGACGATCCACTTTGTAATAATTATGAGGTGCCATTATATTTTTTGAGAAAAATATATTGTGAGTTTGTGCTCAATGTGCACCCAAATTATTTTGACATGAGAGAGTTTCATGGTAAAGGTGGTGGCTCTGCCCAAGATAGACCTGGAGCCCGTAGGCGATTAGCCGCGGAGAGTCGCTGCCCCCTAGCACCCAAACCCAAGGTGCATCAGGCTGTCCCATTAGAGTTGAAAGAGTCGATGGAGCTACAGACTCTTCAGGTGGCCACAACATTGACTGGTGCCATCATCCAGCATGGGACATCATTAACACACCCTATTGTATTGGATGATGAGCCGTTAGAGGGCGACAGAGAGCCCATCGAGCATATGTGTGTCAGTTGCTCGGGGATATGCTCAGGGATAGATGATGCAGCCGGTGCAGATGGATACTCATATCATCTATGCACGATTTGCAGTTGTAGATGTCAGGCTCACACGGTTGAGGATGTCATGCTGATAGATGAGTTGATGGACATGGTGTTTGCCCATGAGCCACAGACACAGGTGTGTTGATTTGAATTCATAACATTTTATTTATCAGTCACTTTAATTTTGTAATTACATAAATGAATTTTCATTTATACATCGATTTAAATTGAGACAAATAATATGCATTTCAGGATGCAGCAGCAGTATCCCATACACCTCCCCCAGTTACCACAGCTGCAACTTCGACGCCTGAGGTATAAATTTTGTAACATGTTAAAATAGAATATGAATTCAAAAAAATACAAGATACACTAACTATCTTTAATGCTTGGTCCAATTTCTGGTTTGTAGGTGTTGACAAGGGACGAAATGTCCCAGATTGATGACATCACGCTGTCGACGATCGATTTTGGCCTACAAGGCTATACGGTATCATATTTTGTACAACTCTTTTTATGTATTGTTTTGATGGAATATGCAAGTCATTTCATTTTAGATTTTTAAAATTATGTTTAATTTATTATCTGTACTAATATCTAATGTTAATTTTCTATTTTTAGGGCACCCCCTCCGCATCTAGGGCTCGTCCGAAGAAAAAGGATATCTCGAAGACGCCAAAACATGTGAAGAAGGTAATTGAACACATTTTTAGTTGTACAATTGTTTGAAAATGTTGAAATCAAGTATTAGTTGGGGTTTGTAGATTGAGTTGAAATCAAGTATTAGTTGGGGTTTGTAGATTGATTAGTGTTTTTTGTCTATTTTACATGTACAATGGCCATTGAGCTTTGTGGATATGTTGAATGCACCTGATTCACCCACGAATCAAGAGAGGGCGGAGGTATGCATCTCTACTTTATTTTCTTGATTTCATGATTATATGCACACGTATATGTGAACTTGTGATATATTATAATCTTATATTTTTTTCATACAACAAATATCCATACCTATTTCGTCAATGGAGAACCCTCCTCTTTGCACTGGAGAAGCATATCAGGATCCAGTACACTTTTGTTTGATATGTAAAATTAATTGTTTTCAACCTTCAATACTTATCATTATATTAATTGTATTTAATCTTTGTACATTTTTTGTATAGGTAATAGCGACCGTTTCTACATCGATGGTGAGCCATCCTCAGTCCATTGGAGAAGCATTTGAGGCATATGTACGCCATTGTTCTCTATATTATAGCTTTTAACTGTTTTTGATATATTTATGTTAGTACATTGTATTAATTGTACATTTAATCTACAATAAACTCCTTCGCGGTACAACCATAACGTGGATCCATTTAAGTATGTCTTCAAGAAAACTCCTAAGAGTGACAAGGAGAGGAGAGAGAAGACATTAGCTCTTGGATCAGCCGATGAGGTAATCTACATTTCAATTGCAAAGGAATTAAAGTTAAATGCATAGTTATGATGTCAATTGTGAACTATTTTCAACAAAAGAATTCTAACTTGGCTTTTGAATTGTGGTTTTGCAGCCATCTACAGAGCCGCGTACTGCGCCAAAGAGGCTTGATTTTGATGATCCGCCAGAAGTTTAGGATCATATAGTGTTAGTTTTGGTCATAGATTGACCAATACATGTAGATATATTCTACATTTTTATTGTATATCGATTTGGACATGGCATATGCCACATTTTTGTAATACTTGTATTGACTTGGCAGACATGCCTTTTTTTATATATATAAATATCAATATTCGATCCAATAAATGTGTAATGAGTTCATTATTTTGTATTCGTTGTATTTTGTGGTTGTCCTTTTATAAATTTAAATGAATATTTGTATATGTAATCAACAATATGAATATAAACAACAAAAATATATGATATAAAGCATTGCAATAGTGGAATATGATTTGATAAAATTTCTAAAATGTTGAATTAACCGTACAAAACTCCTTGTATTCAGTTCATTATTGTGTATTCGTTGTATTTGGTGGCTACCCTTTTATAAATTTAAATGAATATTTGCATATGTAATTAACAATATGAATATAAACAACAAAAATCGACAATATGAATTTAAACAACAATGTGTTTGGTGCGAGAGCACCCTCACGCTCGCAATGGTCAAATTTTATTCCTCGTGTGCACAAACCGACATCGCGAGCGTGTCCAGGTGGGCATGTTTACGCTAGGCATGCCCCTGTTGTGCATCCCAAAGCACCAGAACGTCGAGAGTCATACCCTACCGGTGAGATCTCTCAAGTTCCCTGAGTCCAAAAAATTGTCAAAATTTGACGGACTGTTCCTTCCAATCCACGACACATACGGTCGATCTGTTTGATCCTGTGGGGTCATGTGAGGCTCGTCTACAATGGCCTATCTCGGTTTTCGACGACTCGAAGCCATTTTCAATTAGTAGCATTTTTTCACCTGCTCAAAAAACCGTCAGTTGCTTGCAAGGAAAAGTTGCAAGATTGACTAGAATTGATTTTGTTCCTCGTGTGCACAAACCGACGTCACAAGCGCGTCCGGGTGGGCATGTTTACGCTAGGCATGCCCATGTCGTACATCCCAAAGCACCAAAACATCGAGAGTCATACCCTACTGGTGAGATCTCTCAAGTGCCCTGAGTCCAAAAAATTGTCAAAATTTGATGGATTGTTTCTTCCAATCCACGACACATACAGTCGATCTATTTGATCTCGTGGGGTCACATGAGACTCGTCTACAATGGCCTATCTCAGTTTTTGACGACTCGAAGCCATTTTCAATTAGTAGCATTTTTTCGCCTGCTCAAAAAACTGTCAGTTGCTTGCAAGGAAAAGTTGCAAGATTGGCTAGAATTGATTCTGTTCTTCGTGTGCACAAACTGACGCCGCGAGCACGTCTGGGTGGGCATGTTTACGCTAGGCATGCCCCTATCGTGCATCCCAAAGCACCAGAACATCAAGAGTCATACCCTACCGGTGAGATCTCTCAAGTGCCCCGAGTCCAAAAAAAAGTCAAAATTTGACGGATTGTTTCTTCCAATCCACGACACATACAGTCGATCTGTTTGATCTCGTGGGGTCGCGTGAGGCTCGTCTACAATGGCCTATGTCATTTTTTGACGACTCGAAGCCATTTTCAATTAGTAGCATTTTTTCGCCTGCTCAAAAAACCGTCAATTGCTTGCAAGGAAAAGTTGCAAGATTGGCTAGAATTGATTATGTTCCTCGTGTGCACAAGTCAACGTCGCGAGTGTGTCCAGGTGGGCATGTTTACACTAGGCATGCCCCTGTCGTGCATCCCAAAGCACCAGAACGTCGAGAGTCATACCCTATCGGTGAGATCTCTCAAGTGCCTTGAGTCCAAAAAATTGTCAAAATTTGACGAACTATTTCTTGCAATCCACGACTCATACGGTCGATTTGTTTGATCACGTGGGGTCGCGTGAGGCTCCTCTACAATGACCTATCTCGGTTTTTGACGACTCGAAGCCATTTTCAATTAGTAGCATTTTTTCACCTGCTCAAAAAACTGTCAGTTGCTTGCAAGGAAAAGTTGCAAGATTGGCTAGAATTGATTTTGTTCCTCGTGTGCACAAACCAGTGTTGCGAGCGCGTCCGGGTGGGCATGTTTATGCTAGGCATGCCCCTGTTGTGCATCCCAAAGCACCAGAATGTTGAGAGTCATACCCTACCCGATGCAATGTAGAAGTTGCTTGACAACTTTTTTAACAATTTTTTTGACAACAATGACAATTTTTTCTCAAATTGTATCTAGTCTCAATCTATCACCCCTATGACCCAATAATGACTCAAATAATTATCCATGATTATACAAGAATCAAGAATGCTCATGGTTGACCAGGGACACATCACATATACTCAAAACATAGTCACAAAACATTGACACACAAAATAGTCACATATTATTCAAATCAACTCTTGGCTATTTGATTATACAAAAAATTGTCTTACAAATAATCTCATGGGCTTTTATACAAAATTTGGCTTTACAATATATGCAATTCAGCTCATCGCCATTTTAATATACAAATCATCTCATGGGCTTTTATACAAAATTTGGCATTACAATATGTGCGATTCAGCTCATCGCCATTTTAATATACAAAATTTGGCATGTACATATGTACAAATCAGCTCATTGTCACTTAAATATACAAAATTATGCCTCTAAACATGTAAAAATCAGCTCATGGGCATTTATATATACAAAAAAACGAATATAGAACAATTCGTTTATACAAAATTCTCAAAATCATTCTACTCTGAACCGTAGAATCAATCAAGTGAGCCTTCAGGGTTGGCTCGAACCCGTATTGTGTCAAGTATTGCCTCGTGGTCAGATTCACGAACTTTCCATAAAATCTTGTTATGAGGTCTACCACGATACTTCATCAAATGAATATTTGTTGCAACAACAAGGTTAGAGAAATGAAGAATATGTCTGTGTGTTTCAAAGTCCTCAAACAACCAAACATCAGAATTCTTGATAGGGTATCTCTGAAGCTATGTTCCTGTCATGACAACAGACCTTATTGGGTACTCAATACCCTCTCCGTCAATGATTGTGGTTGTCAATTTTCTTTTAGGCTCAACACGACGACACAAATAGTAATTTGTTCCTTCTTCATTGTTCTCTTCTGCAACAACTGCATACACATGACCTACATTTTATAAAGTGTTAATTAATACCAAAAATAAAGTATGATGTACAACAAAATGAACCAAAAAGAATACTTGCAAAAAAATTAACTCAAAAAATCACCTGAATCCACTAGGTCGGATACATGGTCAAAATCCACTGATGTCTCCATCTGGCTCAATTTTAGTGCTTTGGGAATTTGATGTGAATCAATGGGAACCAACGGTCTACAAGACCATTTGTCAACCCACTCTTCTGATTCACATTCTTCCCACAAACAATACATGCATGAAGAGAAAAACCATACCATCTATCTCATATAAATTACCAGTGAACTTGAATTTGAACTCATAAATGAGTGCATGTCACTTGATCCTGCAACTGTACAACAATCTAGATTGTTTTCAATGTTAGATTCAGTAATCAACCAAAAATATCTACGAACCAATGACGTACCTGGATTACCTAGACCCATCGTAGACTTACACCATCGCACAATTGTTTCTACATCTACCAACTCAGCACCACCTTCGTATTTCAATTCTTCCCTGGCTAGGCTCTTTTCACACATGCTCCTGCACCATCGTGCTCTCCCTTACCATGTCCAGCCTCAGTGAAATTCCAAAAATGTTGTACACCACTTGTCACATGCATCCTTGTCAGCCAATAAAACATCCTTGCATTCTTGAATTGTGCGGTGCAATTATCTGACCATATTAAGTGTCGGTTGTATCGTATGTTCCTTTCCCTTAAACTATCATAAAAAACTTTAAAGCATCCTTGTACAAACTCCGATGAATGAGTATGATCGTCACTTATGTAGAAGTGATACTCTCTTACAACCTTTCTATCCTCCTCTGTGCTAGCATCTGCATGCATGAATGCTATGTGTACAAAAATAGAAACTTGTGTAGAGTGATAATACATGGATTGTACTTCATTTTGAGGTTGTAAAGTATAATTTTCAGCAAAATCAACGATAGAGACAATGGTGCCAAGAGGAAATGTGTCCTTACACAACTTGAATTGCTCATCTAACCATCGAGCTCTATGTGTATGCATTATGTACTCATAAACTAGTTTCTCTTGAAACATTTTCATAAATTGAGCTACACATATATCATTTTTCACTAGCTCACATCTCTTCAAATCTTTTCCATCTTTAACTCCATATGTGACTGTCCTGTATTTTCCAAAAGAAACTAGTTTCGTACCAATTTCATGTGTGCTCTCCAAATGTATGCATCTTGTTAAACATTGCAAACCACCATATATAGCACAAGAACCTTTCAAACAAGGCATCTTATAATAAATGCAACCATCATGTCTATTACATAACACACTTGAAATAATTTCTCTTGCCAACTTAGGAGGTGCTTGTATATTACATTCTTGCAAAACATCGTTAGTGTGCAAAGTAGAACAAATATGACGAAAAATATCATAATGCATGGAAAATTCAATATGTATCCTACAACAACACGTGGTGATACATGATTAATCTTAATATAAAAAGGTTTGGCCATTTCAAAAAATCTTTGAGAAATTTTTATTTGAGGAAACTTTTGAAGGAATCTTTCATAAAATTTAGTTTGAGTCATATCCAAATAGTGTTTCGCATGTGGCTCATGATTTTTAGACCCAATTCGCCTTCTAACAACATCTCTTTGGTTGGGTGATACTCTTGTGTTGTCATGCCAAAAATTTTCAATTAATGTTTTTAGTGCATCTACAACAACCTTGTCTTTGCATGGTAGTCTACCCGAGAATGCCCAAAGAGAATTATTGTTAGGTTCCTCTATTTGTTCTTGCCTCTTTAATGCTTTACTTAATGTTGTTCTACTAACATTCAATGACTTACTTGTTTTTCTTATCAAATGATCTTTTTTTATTTTCTTGCTCATTATGGTTGATGTAATGACACATCGAGTAGCATTAGAATCTTTACTACGTGATTTTGAACCAATAGATTGATATGCATCAAATAGATTTCTGACAATAGTTCTTTCACTGTTACTTTTAGATGATCTTAGGCCTAGAATTTTCATTGTCTCTCTAAAATTCAAATTTTTAATCATTTGAACAATTAATTAACATCTTGCGGTTTGATTTAAGTTTTTAAAATTGTTTTGCCATATTCTTTTAACCATTCTCCTACAAGTTCGTTCAATCATTTTATTGGGCATTGACTTCAATATATTCTCATCAATGTCAATTAGATACTTTGGTTTCCTACGAATGATTATAGGAGGTGTTAACATCGGTGCATTATGTACATTCAATTCATCAAGTAAAGAAGGTGTAATATGTTCATCATTTAATTGATTATTCAATGCGGTATCTTCTTCAATTGCATTAGGTTCAAACGGTAAATTATCAAATGTTTCTTCTTCAATTGCATTAGGTGCATTATATTCGTTTGGTAAATCGAATTGAGATGTTGAGGTTGACATACCTTCTTCTCCCATTGTTCTTATGTCACACAATTTATTCATACGCTTCCTTTGTCTTTCCTTTTGAGCCTCTCGTTGTTCTATCGTTCCTCGCTTGTTCTTTCCCATGGTTGAGATCGGTTGACCTAAATAGAATCATATTACATATATATGTAAAGAAAAGTTCAAAAATAAATAAATAACCATAAGTATGCATCTTATCACTATTTTTTGGAATCAAACTATTAAACAATCACAATTTAATCATTTGAAACCATGCAAAAACAAAAAACTAATAAAAACAACAATTCAATCATTTGAAATCATGCAAAAAACAAAAAATTCACTTACTTTTATGTATACAACAGTGATAGAAGTGCAGACACAGTTCCAGTGGGACCTTCAACGACCTCAAAAACTTCTTTTGAGGCCGTTGAGGCTCTTGGGCAACTAAAACTATGTCTATAAACCGCGTACGCGCTACAATGATAACCGTGTACGTGCTGCTAGGCCATAAAATGTTGGCAAGCCCAACGGTATTCTTGACTTATGAGTAATAAGTATCGCGTACGTGCTTATGAGTAAAAAGTACCGCGCACGCGCTAATAAGCCTTAAAAAAGTTATGGAAGGGGTATGGAGGAAGGGAGAGGAAGAGAGGGAGAGAAGAGGGGGGGAAGGGAGAGAGAAGGAGAGGAGAGGGGAGAGGGAGAGAGAGGGAGAGGAGAGGGAGAGAGGGAGAGAACATGGGGGGAAGGGAGAGGTAGAGGGAGGGAGAGAGGGAGAGAAGAGGGGGGAGGGAAGGGAGAGAGAGAGAGAGAGAGAGAGAGAGAGAGAGAGAGAGAGAGAGAGGGAGAGAGGGAGGAGAGGGGAGGAGAGGGGAGAGGGAGAGAGAGAGAGAGGGAAGGAGGAGGAGAGAGAGAGAGAGAGAGAGAGAGAGAGAGAGAGAGAGAGAGAGAGAGAGAGAGAGAGAGAGAGAAGAGGGGGGGGTGGGAGAGGGAGAGAGAGGGAGGGGAGAGGG